>NW_011495013.1:7283853-7302075 GCF_000754665.1 Bison bison bison
TAATTGAAACAAGGAAACTAGTTTCTACCATAACTGCCAGGTATTATTATAAGATCATGTATTCTTGTCGAGTTCTTTTAAAATTCTGTATCCATTCATCTGAAAATTATCAGCCAACCCAGAACTTCCTTCATGAAATCTCCATGCTAATGTTCTGTGTCTATATCAAGCTCTTCTTAATGACTATGCAGCTGTGTTCTCAGGGCTTAAGTTTCTACCTGTTGCCTACTGTTCTGGTCTGATATTTTTTGTAGCCTTCTAATATTATTGCAAATGGTCTTTTATACAGACTGATTTCTAGCATATCCAAAATCCCATATGGCTAATGGAGGTAGCTATCTGCTTTCTTATGATTTTTTTAAACTTTTTAATAAATAACATATATTAAAAGCTGTCATAACTCTGATACTCATCAAATCCAATAGTAATTGGTACCAGAACTGAGAAGGAAAATCCCAAAGCAATACCTTTAAAGAGTATTGTTTGACCTATCCTTATATGGTAAAGTCAGTGGTGTCATATCATCTGTTATCTTCATAGCAACTAGCATTTATTCCTTGAGATCATCATCTTCTGATAAATAAAAATTTAGAGAGATATTCACTTAAAAAAGATTAGAATCTAAGGAATGAGTCCAAAAGACTAAAAAAAGGTCAGTCTCTCTGATATAAATTATCTGTACACAACAGTTCATGTTATGGGTCTACAACTTCTTGCCTACAATTCAGCAATCCCAGGAACTCTGAAAATTAAAAAAGTTTTCATAAATTAAGCACAAATACAATGGGTTAAACAGATACAAGACTATTTAATATAGTTATTCATATATTTTGCCACAAAAGTATTAATAATTTTATTACTGTGCTACTAAACATTTTAATATGCTTTTTAAATTTTTTAAAATTCTGGATTCTGAGACACATCTGGTCCTCAGGCAGAGATTTGGGGTCTTTATAAAGCCTTTAAAGATTCTCATTTCCAAGTGAATAACTCTTATGCAAAGTTTCCTAAGCTAATGTTCCAGCATTTTCGGTAAGTATTCAGCATATTTTACCAAATTTGAGGGAGCCCAATTTGCTCCTAGTAGCCAAGAAAAATTAACAGTATATATTTGTGATTTAATTTTTACCCCAAAAGATTTATAAAGGAATTGGATTAGATTCCCAAAATGTGTTCTAGAAGACAAAAATCCTTATCCTCTTACCAGGGCTAAGGTTTTCCTTGGACACTCAATGGGTGATTAGAGATTATCGCAGACTCTTTCAGACTAATCAAATAGTGGCATTTAAAAGAGCATGTTCCTGGGGGAGTGAGATAAAAGACAAGTAAATTTTGATTGGTGGGAAACTGCCAACGTATAATCGTGGGAAACATTTTCTGGGGCTTGCTCCATGTTTTACATCCAATTCAAATTATACCATTTTATTTGTATTAAGGGTTATTTAAAATAACTACAGTATATACATTTCACTGAACATAAGTTGAGCATAGTTGTTCCATTATATGACAGAACTGATGTAGGTTCTTAAGTTTTCATACAGTTGTGACCATAATTTCAGTTGCTGGATTTTACATTCTCGATAGGTTTATACAAACTACAGAACGAGATGAATCACATGGAAAGTGTCAAGACAGCTTTGCGAATGTCACCTATGCAAACACATAGAAGAGAGTACAAAACGACGTGTATAAAACTGCAGGTAGTCTCTGGGGGTGCTGGGGCAGCCCAGGCTGTGGGGGAAATCCTTTGTTGTTGTTTAGGTGCTTAGTCGTGGCCGACTCTTTGAGACCCCATGGACTGTAGCCTGCCAGCTTCCTCTGTCCATGGGATTTCCCAGGCAAGAATACTGGAGTGGGTTGCCATTTTGTTCTCCAGAGGATCTTCCCAACCCAGGGATTGAACCAGTGTCTCCTGCATTAGCAGGAAGATTCTTCACTGCTGAGCCACCAGGAAAGCCCATAAATTAAATTAGGTACATGTGAATATTTGTGTTTTGAAGGTTTTTAGTGGGGAAAAAAATACTTTAACCACCAATTACTTTATAAATTGATGTGCATCATGACATAGTACTTAAAAGCATATTTAATTTTTTAATTATCAATGGGAAGAAATGGCAACAGCAGCTATTAAATATCTTTTAAGAAAAGTTACAAAATGTTTTTATTCATGCAAAAAGTTTACTGTGCTTTGAAATACATCTCTGTGACCTTATTGGTATGGCTGGACAGAGAAAAACTGAAAAATACTTAGGTGTGGGGTGCAATTTAATTTCCTTAAAAAATTGCATCTCTCCACTCTATAGCAAGTCCTCCTTTAGCAAAGTTTAACCTCAACTTCATTGTCACAAAGACAGAAATTTTTCCCACAAATAGTTTCCCAGTTGTCAAAATCTCAGTTGGCTAACTGATACAGAGTGAACAAACCCTAACTCTGGGAAGGGTCTATGGAGACTTTTCTATGCAATTACAGCCTGGATTTAAATTCCAAATGGTCAGTCTTTTCATATTAAGTGCTAATATTGATGTGAAAAGAACTTTGTGGTCAATGGGATTTGCTCTTTCAGCTACCTAAGTGGATGCTCTGTCTTTCATAAGTTCTCAGAATTATGCAAACTTTAGAAGAATAACAACTTAGGCATGTAAATTATCTTGGCTTTTCATAAATCAAAAGCAAGCCTCTGATGTTGTTATTGAAATTTGCCACTATGCTCTTATGCTGGAGAAATTTTCATTTTGCTGGCAAAGATTCATTAGCCTGGATCTCAATGTCCTTTTGCGACTGGACAAGAGGGAACTTTCTCTAACCTGTTACCCTGGTGCCTACACTCTTCTCTTTCCCAAGTTGACCATTTCACTTTACAGTTGAGGTTAGGCCTGCCTGGCAGAAGAACAAACTCTGTTTTGCTTTGGTTTTTAAAAGATTTTCATTCAACTTGAAGTAAGAGAAAAACAGAACTGGAAAAAAAAAAAACTGCCTGAAATTCGACTGAGACAAACATGACCATTTGCAGTGCACTGTGGAGCATCCCTGTCTATGAAAAGTGCTCCTGTACAGCTCTCTATAGGACGTCCTCCACCGTCGGAAAGGCCGTTTTCTTTGAATGTTGCTGGAAAAAGTCTCGGATCATCTTTGGAATTAGTTCAGGAGAAAAGTACGGATGTATATTTGTCTTTCAATCCATTTGACAAAGTATGTCACGTTGCTGTAAACTCCAGGCCCCAGGACTTTGGAAAAGCAGACGGAGCCCCATGAAGTTAAGCCAAACAATGTCCACTGTCCTCCTGGCTTCTCACAAACTAGAGGCCCACCACTGTCACCCTGTAATGAAGAGCGGTGGATGTTAGTCACTGGTATATCAGAGCCCTCGTGTGTCCACGCTATCCTGAGGGTAAAACAAAGCCCAACCCAGCTTAACCAATGTCCTGAAAAATTTCAACAAAGGTCTCATTGTTAATGTGTGAAGGGAACATGCTGTCCCCTACATAAACAGAACTTCCAAATGAACATTTTAAATCTTGATCTTTTAAAGAATAGAGGTGGCTTGGGAAAGGGCTATATTCTTTTTTTTCTGTGAAATTGGAGGACATTTTGTCATTTCTCACACTTAATCAAAATATATCAAACTTTTTTTTTTAATTTAAGTATATCAGGACTGAGTCCCTAACTGATCTAATTCTTTTAATTTTGATCCAGTTATAAATGTAGAACATGTTCAAGGATAAAGTTTTCTCACAAAAAATAGTGCTAGAAAAATCTAAAAATAAGTCACTTCCAGGATTCTTGCTGTGTGAATGAATGTATTAAGTAAAACACACTCAGGGTAAGAAAAATTTAATACTTACTGTATTTAATAGAAAAGAATTAGCATGCTTAAATAGAAAATACCACATAAGAATTACAGTAAAACTTATTATAATGCAGACATAGAGATTTCATTTGCATAGAGACGTTCATTCTTAATATTTAAGTCTAGGTATTATAGTTAAGTGAAAGTGAAATCGCTCAGTCATGTCCGATTCTGCGACCCCCATGGACTGTAGCCTACCAGGCTCCTCTGTCCGTGGGATTTTCCAGACAATAGTACTGGAGTAGATTGCCATTTCCTTCTCCAGGGGGTCTTCCCAACCCAGGGATCAAACCTGGGTCTCCCACATTGTAGACAGATGCTTTACCATCTGAGCCACCAAGGAAGGCTAAATATTTCTTTGAGCCACTTTTTTTTTTGCGGGGGGAAGTTGGGAGCAGGTGGCGGCAAGAATACTGGAGTGGGTTGCCATTCCCTTCTCCAGGAGATCTCCCTGACCCAGGGATTGAACCCAGGTCTCCCGCATTGTAGGCTGATGCTTTACCATCTGAACCACCAGGGAAGTTATTACAGTTAAGTTTTATTCACTTTTCTTTGTCCACATATAATTAAAACACTATGGCTTTAAAAATGCTAATATTTTCTACATCTGAAAAGATGAGACTATGAGAGATGTGTTCTGCATGGCTTCAAAAGAGAAGGATAGATACTGTAGAAAATAAGTATGTGGACTCATGACAGATATTTACAAAATACTCCTTGCTTTGCAAGAATTTCAAACTTGGAAGTGTATCTATGGTCCTCCCACTTGGTAATGTTGAGAAATAGAAATCATGTTTATCGATGCTCTCCCAAACACCTTCCCTGTGTTAGTTTATTTAATTCTCATGAAATAACTACAGGTTAATAATTATTATTTACATGTTACTACTTATATAAATATAAATATTTAAATATATAATAATAATTGTTATAATTTATCCCTCCCTGCTTTGGTATCTATGTTTGTTTTCTATGTCTGTAAATCTGTTTCTGTTGTATATATAGATTCATTATTTTTTCAGTTCAGTTGCTCAGTCATGTTCGACTCTTTGCAACCCCCATGGACTACAGCACGCCAGGCTTCCCTATCCATCACCAACTCCCAGAGCCTATTCAAACTCATGTCCCCAGAGTCAGTGATGCCATCCAACCATCTCATCCTCTGTTGTTTCCTTCTCCTCCTGCCTTCAGTCTTTCCCAGCATCAGGGTCTTTTCCAATGAGTCAGTTCTTCTCATCAGGCGCCACTAGTTTGCTTTTGCTTCTATTTCTTTTGCTTTGGGAGGCTGACCTAAAAAAGTATTGCTACAATTTATATCAAAGAATGTTTTGCCTATGTAATCTTCTAGGAGTTTTGTGGCATGTCTTATATTTAGGTCTTTAAACTCTTTTGAGTTAATTTTTGTATAATTATAATAATTATGTATAATTTTTGTTGTAATTTCATTGATTTACATGTAGCTGTCCAGCTTTCCCAACACCACTTATTGAAGAAATTGTCTTCTCTGCATTGTATTCTTGCCTCAGAGATTTACCATAAATGTGTGGGTTTATTTTTGGCCTGTATCCTGTTCCACTGATCCATATGTCTGTTACCATGCTATTTTGATTACTGTAGCTTTGTAGTATAATCTAGAATGAGTATGTCTCCAAGTTTTGTTTTTTTCTCAGAGTTGCTTTGTCAATTCTGGATCCTCTGTGATTCCACATAAATTTTAGAATTTTTTTTTTTTTTTAACAGAACTAGAACAAATAAAAGTCACAAGTATTTTGACAGTTCAGTTCAGTCGCTCAGTCATGTCTGACTCTGCAACCCCCATGGACTGTAGCATACCAGGCCTCCCTGTCCATCACCAACTCCTGGAGTTTATTCAAACTAAGGTCCATTGAGTTGGTGATGCTATCCAGCCATCTCATCATCTGCCGTCCCCTTCTCCTCCCACCTTCAATCTTTCCCAGCATCAGGGAAAGAGTCAGTTCTTCACTGATCAGGATATTTTAACAGGGGTGGCATTAAATATGTAGATTGCTTTGGGTAGTATGACCATTTTTACAATACTAATTCTTTCAATCCTAGAGCATTGGATATCTTTCCATTTCTTTGAATCATCTTCAGTGTTCTTTACAATGTTTTAGTTTTCAGTACATAGGAGTTTTCACCTCCTTGGTTAAGTTTATTCTAACGTATTTTTTAACATGATTTTAAAAATGATTTTTTTTTCAATTTTTTCTTTCTGATATTCCATTTAGTGTAAAGAAATGCAATAGCTTTCTGTATATGAATCTTGTATTCTGTTACCTGGCTGAATTCATTTATTAGTTCTAATAGTTTTTGTATGGAGACTTTAGGATTCTCTATATAGAGTATCATATCATCTGCAAATAATGACAGTTTTCTTCCCCTTCAAGGTTTTCAGTTTTTCACCATTGGGTATTATGCTGGCTGTAAGTTTGTCACAAGTCACTTTTATTATGTTGAGATATAGTCCCTCTATACCCACTTTGTGGTGTGAACATTAGCAAGTTGAACAATAAAAACCATATTATCATCTCAATAAATGTAGAAAAAGCTTTGGACAAAACTCCATACCCATTTTTTAAAAGTGGGCATAGAGGGAACATAACTCAGCATAATAAAGGCATATATGGGCTACCCTGGTTCAATTTCCTGGATCAGGAAGATCCCCCAGAGAGGGGATAGGCTACCCACTCCAGTATTCTTGGGCTTCCCTGGTGGCTCAGTCGGTAAAGAATCTACCTGCAGTGTGGGAGACCTGGATTCAATACCTGGGTTGGAAAGATTCCCCTGGAGGAGGACATGGCAACTCACTCCAGTATTCTTGCCTGGAGAATCCCCATGGACAGAGGAGGCTGGCAGGCTACAGTCTATGGGGTCACAAAGAATCAGACACAACTGAGCACAGCACAGCATGTGACAAACCCACAGCTAAACATCATACTCAATGGTGAAAAGCTGAAACCATTTCCTCTAAAATTAGGTACAAGACAAAGATGTCTTATCTTGCCACTTCTACTCAACATAGTTTTGAGAGTCCCAGCAATAGCAATCAGAGAAGAAAAAGAATAGTAATCCAAATTATGAAAAGTAAAATTGTCACTGTTTGCAGATGACATGATAACTACATGTAGAAAATCCTAAAGATGCTACAAGAAAACTATTAGAACTCATCAATGAATTTGGTACAGTTGCAGGATACAAAATTAATACACAGAAATATGTTGAATCTCTAGACACTAACAATGTAAGGTCAGAAAGAGAAATTAAGGAAACAATCCCATTTACTGTTTCATCAAAAAAATAAAATACCTTGGAATAAACATACCTAAGGAGACAAAAGACCTCTACTCATAAAACTATAAGATACTGATGTAACAAATTGAAGAAAACACAAATAAATGGAAAGATATACCTACCATGTTCATGGATTAGAAGAATCAGTATTGTCCAAATGACTATATTACCCAAGGTAATCTACAGATTCAATGCAATCCCTATCAAATTACTATGTCATTTTTTGCAGATCTAGAACAAAAAAAATCTTATAACTTGTATGGAAACACAAAAGATCCCAAATAACCAAAGCAATCTTGAGAAAGAAAGAAAAGCTGAGAAATCAGGCTCTGTTACTTCAGAATATATTGTAAAGCTATAGTAATCAAAGCAGTATGGTACTGGCCCAAAGACAGTCTTATAGATCAATGCAACAGGATAGAAAGCCTAGAAATAAGTCCAAATAACTATGGTCAATTAATATGACAAAGAAAGCAAGAATATACAATGGAGAAAAGACAGTCTCTTCTTCAGTAAGTGGTGCTAGGAAAATTGGAGAGCTACATATAAAAGAATGAAATTAAAATACTCCTTAACACCATGCACAAAAATAAACTCAAAGACCTAAATGTAAGACTGGATATTACAAAACTCATAGAGGAAAACATAGACAGAACACTGTTTGATATAAACCACAGCAAGATCGTTTTCAATCCACCTCCTATAGTAATGAAGATAAAAACAATAACCAAATGAGATTAATTAAATTTAAAATCTTTTGCACAGCAAAGGAAACCACCAAAACAAAAAGACAACTTACAAAAATGGGAGAAAATATTTGCAAAGGATGCAACTAACAAGGAATTAATCTCCAAAATATACAAACAGCTCATGAAGCTCAATATCAAAAAAATCAAACAACCCAATCAAAAATGGGCAGAAGAGAAACATTTCTCTAAAGAAGTGTTACAAATGACCAAAAAGAACATGAAAAGATATTCAACGTTGCTAATTATTAGAGAAATGCAAATCAAAACTACACTGTAGTATCAACTCAGACTAGTCAGAAGAGCCATTATCAAAGTCTACAAACAACAGATGCTGAAGAGGGTGTGGAGAAAAGGTAACCCTTCCTGTACTGTAGGTGGGAATGTAAATTGGTACAATCACTATGAAGAATAGTACAGAAGTTCCTTAAAAAACTAAAAGTTACCATGTGATCCAGCAACTCCTGGACATATATCTGGGGAAAAAATGCAAAAAGATACATGCACCCCAGTATTCAATTGCAGCACTATATACAATAGCCAAAACATGGAAGCAACCTAACTGCCAATAGAATGATAGGTAAAGAAAATATACTACATATATATGATGAATTATTATTCAGCCATGAAAAAGAATGAAATAAAGCTATTTGCACCATCATGGATGGACCTGGAGATTATCACACTAATTGAATTATGTCAGAGAAAGACAAATATCACATCACTTATATTTGGAATCTAAAGAGATGATATAAATGAACTTATTTACAAAACAGAAATAGACCCCCAGGCTTAGAAAACAAACATAGTTATCAAAGGGGAAAGGTGGGGAGGGGGACAAATTAGGAGTCTGGAATTAACATATACACACTACAATGTAGAAAACAGATCACTAACAACGACCTACTGTATAGCACAGGGAATTCTACTTAATGTTATGTAATAGCATACATGGGGAAAGAATCTGATAAAGAATGGCTATAACTGAACCACTTTCCTGTACACCTGAAACTAACACAATACAGTAACTCACCTATACCCCAATATAAAATAAAAATATATATGTACATATTACCATTTTAAACCTTATTCCAGTTGTTTTTATAGTTCTTTGAGTTCATTTCTTTTTGTTTTTCCTTTTGTGCTTTGATGATTTTCTTTTGAAGTATGCTTGAGTTCCTTCCTTTTAGGTTTTTGTGAAACTATTTTCTATGTGTTTAATTTGTGATTACTATGGCGTTCAAATATGTTGACCCATTACTATAGCTACTTGCTTTAAATTTATTATAGTCACTTTTACAAAAATTCTGATTGCTTTTTAATCTCTGTACTTGCATATTTAAGTGATCTTCAGTCCTTTTCAGTTTCAACATCAGTCCTACCAATGAACGAATACCCAAGACTGATCTCCTTTAGGATGGACTGGTTGGATCTCCTTGCAGTCTGAGGGACTCTGAAGAATCTTCTCCAGCACCACAGTTCAAAAGCATCAATTCTCCGGTGCTCAGCTTTCTTTATAGTCCAACTCTCACAGTCATATATGACCACTGGAAAAACCATAGCCTTGACTAGACGGACCTTTGTTGACAAAGTAATGTCTCTGCTTTTTAATATGCTGTCTGGATTGGTCATAACTTTCCTTCCAAGGAGTAAGTGTCTTTTAATTTCATGGCTGCAATCACCATCTACAGTGATTTTGGAGCCCAGAAAAATAAAGTCAGCCACTGTTTACACTATTTCCCCATGAAGTGATGGGACCAGATGCCATGATCTTAGTTTTCTGAATGTTGAGCTTTAAGCCAACTTTTTCACTCTCCTCTTTCACTTTCATCAAGAGGCTCTTTAGTTCTTCTTCTGCCATAAGGGTGGTGTCATCTGCATATCTGAGGTTATTGATACTTCTCCTGGCACTCTTCATTCCAGCTTGTGCTTCCTCTAGCCAGCGTTTCTCATGATGTACTCTGCATAGAAGTTAAATAAGCAGGGTGACAACATACAGCCTTGATGGACTCCTTTTCCTATTTGGAACCAGTCTGTTGTTCCCATGTCCAGTTCTAACTGTTGCTTCCTGACCTGCATACAGGTTTCTCAAGAGGCAGGTCAGGTGCTTCGGTATTCCCATCTCTTTGAGAATTTTCCACAGTTTATTGTGATCCATACAGTCAAAGGCTTTGGCATAGTCAATAAAGCAGAAATAGATGTTTTTCTGGAATTCTCTTGCTTTTTCCATGATCCAGCAGATGTTGGTAGTTTGATCTCTGGTTCCTCTGCCTTTTCTAAAACCAGCTTGAACATCTGGAAGTTCACAGTTCACATATTGCTGAAGCCTGGCTTGGAGAATTTTGAGCATTACTTTACTAGTGTGTGAGATGAGTGCATTTGTGCAGTAGTTTGAGCATTCTTTGGCATTGCCTTTCTTTGGGATTGGAATGAAAACTGACCTTTTCCAGTCCTGTGGCCACTGCTGAGTTTTCCAAATTTGCTGGCATATTGAGTGTGGCACTTTCACAGCATCATCTTTTAGGATTTGAAATAGCTCAACTGGAATTCCATCACCTCCACTAGCTTTGTTCATAGTGATGCTTCCTAAAGCCCACTTGACTTCACATTCCAGGATGTCTGGCTCTAGGTGAGCCAGATCACACCATCATGATTATATGGGTTGTGAAGATCTTGTTTGTATAGTTCTTCTGTGTATTCTTGCCACCTCTTCTTAATATCTTCTGCTTCTGTTAGGTCCACACCATTTCTGTCCTTTATTGAGCCCATCTTTGCATGAAATGTTCCCTTGGTATCTCTAATTTTCTTGAAGAGATCTCTAGTCTTTCCCATTCTGTTGTTTTTCTCTATTTCTTTGCATTGATCGCTGAGGAAGGCTTTCTTATCTCTCCTTGCTATTCTTTGGAACTCTGCATTCAAATGGGTATAGCTTTCCTTTTCTCCTTTGCTTTTTGCTTCTCTTCTTTTCACACCTATTTGTAAGGCCTCCTCAGACCGCCATTTTGCTTTTTTGTATTTCATTTTCTTGGGGCTAAAACTCCAATACTTTGGCCACCTGATGCAAAGAGCTGACTCATTTGAAAAGACCCTGATGCTGGGAAAGATTGAGGGCAATAGGAGAAGGGGACAACAGAGGATGAGATGGTTGGATGGTATCATTGACTCAATGGACATGGGTTTAGATGGACTCCAGGAGTTGGTGATGGACAGGGATGCCTGGTGTGCTGCGGTTCATGGGGTCACAAAGAGTCGGACACAGCTGATCGACTGAACTGAACAATCCTTTTACATATTTGCTTCTCCTCCTGTGATTTTTTTTTTCCTTTCCAATAGATTGTTGCTTCTTTTCTACTTAGAGAAGACCCTTTAATATTTAAGGTTGGTTTAATATTGCTCAATTCTTTTAGTTTTTGCTTGTCTGAGAAATTCTTTATCTTTTTCTATTCTAAATGATAATCTTTCTAGGTAGAGTATCCTAGATTGAACATTTTCTCTTTCAGGTTTGAATATATCATGCCATTTCCTAGAAGTAGTGATCATCATATTCATAACTTACCAATGCCATAAACCTAACTAATGAGAAGCCCTGGTGGCTCAGTGGTAAAGAGTCTGCCTGCCAAGGCAGGAGACATGGGTTCAAACCCTAGGTCAGGAAGAGCCCCTGGAGGAGGAAATGGCAGCCCACTCCATATTCTTGCCTGGAAACATCCATGGACAGAGGAACCTGGTGGGCTACAGTCCATGAAGTCACAAAGAGTCAGACACAACTGAGCACACAAGCCCAGCCAATAAGCATAGGCCTTTCAAGGGGCTGACTAAATTGTTCTGTCTGAAAGCCTGATTGATTTTTAAGCAAAATTTACTGGAAACATTTTGATTAGACATATTCCAGTCTTTTCATCTCCTCTTATATAAAAGAATTAAGATCCTGATTTATGCTGTGCTACACAACTTAGTGACTGAACCACCACTACCACCACTTATTTATGCTAGTTATTAAAATGGGGTATGTTTACAGCATCCCTACGTTTCCAGATCAGAAACTTAGCCACATAATTATTTAGAATCAATTTTTTGGAGGATTCTGTGCTAATGTCTAAACAAGTAAGGAGCTATTTTTACCATAAAAGGGCCAAAAGTCCACTTGGATAATGAGAAAAACTTTACATGAAAGCAAAATCTAAGGGCTATAAATAAAGGAGTCTTCAAAAGAATGAGCGATTGCTTCCAGCTGGAGGGGAACATAGGATCCCCTTAAGAGTAGATTTTGAGCTAAGCTTAGTGAGATAGGTAGACATGTTAGCTGGAAAACAAGTGAAGCAGCAGCAATTCGAAATGAAAGAAGGATACAGAGATAAAGGCACAATTTGGTCCTCTTTTCCTTTTCATAATATTAGACTTCAGGCCAAAGTTTGGTTTCAATATTGAGTCCCATGGTTTCTAGACCTTAACAGAGGACCATGGCCTGCGATGTGTCCTGTTGAGGCAGTTGAGGAAGATAATGAGAGGTTCTGATGAATAGACTTGGTAAAAAAGTAGCCTTTTGTCTCTCTCCTTTTCTACCTGGGGTTTTGTTAGAGAGCGTCTGGTATGTGTCTAAGATGCCCACAGTGTGGAACTGCCACCACTAAAGAAGTTGACAGGACCCAGTTCTTATTAGACATTATTATATGAGCATGACCACACCCATGTCTATGTTGGGCCTTAATTTCTCTTTCAAGAATCAGCCTTCCATCCCCTCCCTTTAGCAGTTACCATTTCATTATACAGTTGAGGTTAGGCCTGCCTGGCAAAATAACAAACTCTGTTTCGCTTTGGTTTTTAAAAGACTTTCATTCAATTTGAAGTAAGAGAAAAATAGAATTAACAACAACAAAAAAGCTGCGTAAAATTAGACTAAGACAAACTTGAACATTTGCAGTGCACTGTGGAGCATCCCTGTCTGAAAAGTGCTGTAGAGAGCTGTCCTGAGGCCCTAGTTCTTAGTGAACCTCCAGGTCATATTGGCAATACAGAGACATGTGTTCACATTAATCCTTGCTTCTAGGATAGTTAGTGGCCAAGCACATTCATAACTTCATTCTACCACCTTAGTCCTGGGTGATATGGGGTAAATTACTTAACCTCTATGGTCCCTTGTTCCACAAGTGATGATTGTGAGAATTCAGTGAGTTATTCAAAAGTATTTAGAAGAGATACTGGAAACATAACAAATTATTTTCAAAAAAACTTTCCCAAAGAGCCACACATGAATAATAATGAGCCTATATGGACCCACTGAACCTATTGCAGAATTGAATCTCTTTGGTAAGCACTGAGCAACTTACCATGCATGAGTCAACCGTGCCAGACTCATAGCCAGCACAGATCATCCGGTTGGTGATGGTCTTCATGTCAAAGTAAGACTGACATTGTTCCAGAGAAATAACACGTACTTCTCCCTCTTGCAGCTTAAAAGGCACTGGATTTTTTTTTTTTTTTAAGAGAAAGAAATAAAACATGAGGGTAAAATGACTCAAAAATTAGGCTAGTCATACAGGAAATCATTACATTTTTATATCAAGAAAACCATATTCTTAGAATGTTATTTCAAAGACAAAGCTCATTTAGACTCAAACTTTTCCAATTAGAAGTGCTGATAGTCATTCCATTAGTCAAATGCCTCCATTTTGTTAATGAGAAAATGGAGGCACAGACTGGTTAAGTAACCTGGCTCATGGTTTCCCTTTCATTTTTTACAAATGGGTTTTCTAATTTATTTTTTGTGTTTTGGTTGCACTACACAGCATGCAGGATGGATCCCCTGCCAGATATGGAACCCAGGCCTCTGCAGTGTAAGCACTGAATCTTAACCACTAGCCCCACCAGGGAACTGCCTCCCTCTCTTATTACATGTGGCAACATAAACAATTGGTATTACAATTAAAATAATCAAGCCAGAGCTCTGCCCCAGATGGAGGCTGTCCGCTGTGTGACAGCTAAGCATGTGAGTCCATTCTGCTAAAGTTTAGATCATCTGTTCAGAGTAACAGGGGAATGGTTGCCCCATCCTTGGTTTAAACAATGTTATCTCACCACGTGCTATAGTAGCCATCATTAGATCAGGACCTTTAATCCTAGAAGATGTGTCAGAAAGATGTCCAAAGGGAAAAGTGTCCCTTAGTGTCAGCAGAGAGAATGTGTGATTTCCAGCTTGTCTGAAACTTCTTGCCTGGGAAATCCCATGGACAGGGGCCCTGGCAGGCTACAGTCTATAGAGTTACAAAGAGTCAAACACGACTTGGTGACTAAACAACAAAAGGTGGGTAACAGGACACCGACATGTATCATCATCCCTGAGAGCTACAGTACTACCCTGACGTAGTTGGCATGGCCAGTGCTTACTATTAAAGAAAATATCGATTAAATTCTTATTCTAAACTTTTAACAGGTCAAGCAAAGTAAGAGTCCTTTACAGGCAGCTGAGAGACAGCAGTACAAAGTTCTAAATTTCTGTATGTTCTCAATGGTGAAAAAAAGAGTATTTCCTCTAAGATCAGAAACAAGACAAAAATGTCTACTTTTGCCACTATGAATAATCACCATAGTTTTTAAAGTCCTAGCCACGGCTATCAGAGAAGACAAAAGGAATCCTCATTGGAAAAGAAGAAAAAACTCTCACTGTTTGCAAAGTCACTCAGTCGTGTCCGACTCTTTGCGACCCCGTGGACTGTAGCCTACCAGACTCCTCTGTCCATGGGATTTTCCAGGCAAGAGTACTGGAGTGGGTTGCCATTTCTTTCTCCAGGGGATCTTCCCAACCCAGGGATCGAACCTTGGTCTCCTGCATTTCAGGCAGACGCTTTAACCTCTGAGCTACCAGGTAAGCCCTGATATTATACATAGAAAATCCTAAAGATCCTACCAGAAAACTACTAGAGCTTATCAATGAATTTGGTGAAGGTGCAGGATATAAAATTAATACACAAAAATCTCTTGCCTTCCTATACACAAACAACAAAAGATCAGAAACAGAAATCAGGGAAACAATCACATTTACCATCTCATCAAAAAGAATAAAATACCTAGGAATAAACCTACCTAAGGAGACAAAAGACATGTACTCAGAAAACTATAAGACACTAATGAATGAAATCAAAGATAACACAAACATGGATTGGAAGAATCAATATTGTCAAAATGACTATCCTACCTAAAGCAATCTAGATTCAATACAATCCCTAACAAGGCAGGGATGACTGATCTTGCATGTCAGCTCCAACCATCTGTAGGGGCTCCCTGGAGAAATGAGGTATAGAGAGGGACTTCTGAGGTTTCCTTTGGGTTTGCAGGTTTAAGGGCATGATGAAGTATTGACTTCTGCAATTTGCATGGAAGAGGGAGTGACACATATGCTATTTGTGACTCTGTTATAAGTGAAAATGGGAAATGATTACCAAAGGTTAGGAAGTACCCTAGTGTTTTCCAGTTAAAAGCTGAAAGGTGAATGCTCCCAAGAATCTTGACTTACTTTTGTTGCCCATATGTCCCCAGCCTGTGATATAGCAATAAGTATCAGGTTCTAAGGACTGATCCGGGCTGGGTAAGCAGACGGGTCGGACGTAGCTTGTTTCATTGATATCTTGGCTTAGCTCCACTATGCTGATGTCGTAGTCCACCACCGCTCGACTGTAGCGAGGATGCAGGATGATGGTTTTCACAAGGCGCATCTGCATGAACGTTGATGGGTGGTCTAGGTTATTGATGCCAAACACCACTTTCCAAACAGCAGCATTCTCTCTCCTAAAATGATGATTCAAGAGCTATTGGCACCTTAAACTCAGACTTATCTTTTAAAATTTATATATGATTTTTAAATATTTTTTTAAATAATTGCTCTTTCCACTCCCATATCCCATGTATTCATACAAAAAGCATTTATATAACCCTTGAGCAATTGGTAAATATCGTATTGTTCTGGAAACCAAAACTTGGGCTTCCTAAATGGGGCTGCTCTGGAAAATAACACTTGTTCACTTTGAAAGGGAGACAGAGTAGTTACTTGCTTCATTGAGTGGGGAAGATGATGAAAAGTCGTGAAGAAGAGACAAGAGGAAAAAAAAGAGAATGAAAATCAGAGGTTAAGTGATCCCTCCAAGGAGGCAGTGCTTGAGAGAAATGTCAGGTTTTCAAGAAAGGCTTCTGAAAATTTCAAGCTAGCAACTTAAAAGGTCACCCACAACTTATAATGGGTAGTCTCAGACGTCACTGTTTTTGAACACTTGACAGCAATAGTCTAATTCCACTTTAAAACACTTTTCCACTTTAAAACACTTTCCCACTTGACTTCGAGGACTCCCCATGCTCCAGAATTTCCTCCTGTCTCTGGGACCTCTTCCTCTCTGTTGCATCCTCCTCCTCTGCTCTCAGTGTCTTCATTGAAGTGACCCAGAGCTCTGCCTTTAAGTCTTCTCATTCTTCACTCGCCCCTTTGAAGAGCTTATCTAGTCACATGGCTTTAAATGCCACCCGAATGGCATTTGTAACTTTCAAATGTGTATCTCCAGCTCCATCCTCTCCTTTGAGCTATACAATTCATTCTACACTTATTTGCTATTTACAGCTACCCATTATGCAATATTGGATCATCTCTCTTACACCCAACACTGAATGCATCAGCAAGTCCTCACTGCTCCACTTTCAAATATATCCTGAATCTTGTTTCCCCTTCTGCCACCACTACAATCCTAATCTAAGCTACTCACCTCTCCCAAATAGTGGCCCTTCTTTTACTCTTAACCCCTATAACTCAGTCTCCTCACACAGAGTGACCTTTTAAAAAATAAAATTATATAAAATTTGTTTCCTGTTCATAATTCTTTTCAGATTCTTTTCCACTATAGGTCATTAAAAGATATTGAATACAGTTTCATGTGCTATACAGTAGGTCCTTGTATAGTCAATACTTGAAAATAACTAAATAGAATATAGCCTTTAAAAATTATGAATTGCTATGTTGTACACCTGAAACTTATACTGTACATCAATTATACCTCAATAAAATTGATATTATTTGAATATATATAATACCCATATAGAGACAAATATAGCGTTATAGATATATAGATATTGTGCTGGGGATTTCAGTAATGAGCAAGAAAGACATGATCCCTGCCTATACAAACTTTAGGATTGAGTGAAGATAAACAGTAAAAGAAATAATTATAATAAAATGCAAAAAGTGCTATGGCATGAATATTACAGGATAATATTACAAAATTGTTTTTCATTAAATAAAACCATCCGTTGCATAACATGTCATTCTTTCTCCTTTTTCTTCCTTCCTTCCCTCACTCCATCTCCCTGTTCCATTTTTTAGTTTAGAAGAGTAAGCATATGACCATCTGAGAAATTCAACACTCACTCGAGATTCTATTATTTAAGGCATCTGAAATAGAACAATTATTGATCTCAAATGTCTACCTGTTTGATAGCTTCTTACCTCAATTCAAAGCTACTAAATTTTGGTTACAAAAAATATTCATCTATCTGCTTAAATCACAGGTAGTATGACAAACAGTTGAACACTGCAAACTATTTGTAACAAAATGAAATTGAGTAAACTTTACAGACTTGATTGCTATATACAGGTTAATGTAATTCTAACTGTAAAATATGTGTCAGTAAAACTGCTAAATGTTATTATATTCAGTAGCCTCTTGTGACACAAGCTATTGTCATTATGGCATTAATACCCACCAAAAGCAAAACAAAACAAAACAAAACAAAACAAAACAGGAAATTCACATACTTCAATATTCAGTAAGGAAATTGTTCTGTTTTATTTTTTGTTATAAGGGGAAAAATAAAGTCTCTTTAAATCTTTTTTCCAAGTCTGGAAAAAACCAAGGGAAACAATAACCTGTTGTTCAAAAAGGGTACATGAAGTGAGGGAGACGTGTCAGATCAGATCAGTCGCTCAGTCGTGTCCGACTCTTTGCGACCCCATGAATCGCAGCATGCCAGGCCTCCCTGTCCATCACCAACTCCCGGAGTTCACTGAGACGCACGTCCATCAAGTCAGTGATGCCATCCAGCCATCTCATCCTCTGTCGTCCCCTTCTCCTCTTGCCCCCAGTCCCTCCCAGCATCAGAGTCTTTTCCAATGAGTCAACTCTTCCCATGAGGTGGCCAAAGTACTGGAGTTTCAGCTTTAGCATCATTCCTTCCAAAGAAATCCCAGGGCTGATCTCCCTTCAGAATGGACTGGTTGGATCTCCTTGCAGTCCAAGGGACTCTCAAGAGTCTTCTCCAACACCACAGTTCAAAAGCTGTCT
>NW_011495013.1:7302521-7306843 GCF_000754665.1 Bison bison bison
CAGTCTGTTGTTCCATGTCCAGTTCTAACTGTTGCTTCCTGACCTGCATACAGATTTCCCAAGAGGCAGATCAGGTGGTCTGGTATTCCCATCTCTTTCAGAATTTTCCACAGTTTATTGTGATCCACACAGTCAAAGGCTTTGGCATAGTCAATAAAGCAGAAATAGATGTTTTTCTGGAACTCTCTTGCTTTTTCCATGATCCAGCGGATGTTGGCAATTTGATCTCTGGTTCCTCTGCCTTTTCTAAAACCAGCTTGAACATCAGGAAGTTCACAGTTCACATATTGCTGAAGCCTGGCTTGGAGAATTTTGAGCATTACTTTACTAGCATGTGAGATGAGTGCAATTGTGCAGTAGTTTGAGCATTCTTTGGCATTGCCTTTCTTTGGGATTGGAATGAAAACTGACCTTTTCCAGTCCTGTGGCCACTGCTGAGTTTTCCAAATTTGCTGGCATACTGAGTGCAGCACTTTCACAACATCGTCTTTCAGGATTTGGAATAGCTCAACTGGAATTCCATCACCTCCACTAGCTTTGTTCATAGTGATGCTTCCTAAGGCCCACTTGACTTCACATTGCAGGATGTCTGGCTCTAGGTCAGTGATCACACCATCATTATTATCTGGGTCATGAAGCTCTTTTTTGTACAGTTCTTCTGTGTATTCTTGCCATCTCTTCTTAATCTGCTTCTGTTAGGTCCGTACCATTTCTGTCCTTTATCGAGCCCATCTTTGCATGAATTGTTCCTTTGGTATCTCTGATTTTCTTGAAGAGATCTCTAGTCTTTCCCATTCTGTTGTTTTCCTCTATTTCTTTGCATTGATCACTGAAGAAGGCTTTCTTATCTCTTCTTGCTATTCTTTGGAACTCTGCATTCAGATGTTTATATCTTTCCTTTTGTCCTTTGCTTTTCGCTTCTCTTCTTTTCACAGCTATTTGTAAGGCCTCCCCAGACAGCCATTTTGCTTTTTTGCATTTCTTTTCCATGGGGATGGTCTTGATCCCTGTCTCCTGTACAATGTCACGAACCTCATTCCATAGTTCATCAGGCACACTATCTATCAGATCTAGGCCCTTAAATCTATTTCTCACTTCCACTGTATATTCATAAGGGATTTGATTTAGGTCATACCTGAATGGTCTAGTGGTTTTCCCTACTTTCTTCAATTTAAGTCTGAATTGAGGGAGATGTGTAGAAATTCTATATTAGTATATTAAGTGTGTGCTAGAAAGAATGAGTCATTCCCATCTGGGTAGAAGCAAAAGAGGAAAGAGGACACAGGGCTACATGAAGGCCCCACGAATCTAGTTTCAGTAAAAAGTACCCAGTGGAGAAACACAGGAACAAGCTATGTTCATGTGGTCCTTTTAGTAAAGAGTTAAATTGGGCTACAAAGATGAAAAACCAAGTCGAGCAGCTGAAAATCTTCAGCATCAGGGGGATTTTTTTTCTCAGTGCTGTCAGACTTCAAAGCAACAGCAGGAAAAACTGGCCAATACTTAAAGAAGTTTGTACAAAGATCCTCATGCTCTGAGAGTGAGGAAGCAGGCAGACTGAAGCCAGGTGAAAAAATTCACAATAACAATAAAAAATGACTGAGGAAGATGTTAAGAGACATTTTTCTTCTTTAATTCTCGCTCTAGATGGCATTTCATTACCAGAAATTCACATTTAATTTGCTTCATGTTTATACTCCTGTATTAATGATGAATACACATTATAGATAATGTTGAGATAATATGATTTCAACTCCTAATTCTCCAGTGATCACTCTAGAGAGAATACACAACTACTTGTATACTTCAGATACATTATGATGTCCAGGGGAATTTATACAGAATTGAAGGCATGAGGTCTCTGGATACAATAACCAATTTCAGTTTGCAATTTTCCACACTCAACTCTAGCTTAAACATAAACTCACCACATTTTCACTTAATTCAGCTGGCCAGGTTTAGAGATTTTCTTCTATCTTTGCCTCTTCTTAAGAGCACAGAATTTCCCCTTTTTTTAATCCTGAGTTTACTTTGAATAACTTATACTATTTATCCTTTTTCAGAAAATAAAAATATATTTATAATTAATATTTGTGATAGAAATCACTCTGTTTTACAAGACTTACTCCATAAATAGCACAGTCAGATGGTGACTTGGAAGTATTAATAGTGTGAATAGCATCATTGCTGTTCTACAAATCTTAGGAGCCTCTTACTTTTAATATTGCACCTACCCTTGGTAATTTTTTTAAAGAATTCTCTGCAACACAGTGAATAGACTTTATAATAGAGTGACCACAAAGCAAATGCATAAAGGGCTGAGTATAAGTCAATAATAGCGAGTGTCACATCACAAGACTTGCCATCTCCAGGGCCACCTGCCTCTCAGCTCCCACTCACGGCTGTTGCATTGGAATGTCCAGTGAGACCTGACCTTCAAATTGTTTCAGAGAAGCCAGAGTTCGGATTTTATGTAAAGCATACATAGTTTGAAGTGCTGACTGAAAGTTTTTAAATGCATCCAACAAGCAAAAGAGATCAGATCTAGATTTGTCTTTAGTGTGAGATCTCTGTGGTTTCCAAGTATTTCTACATGTCAGTTAAATCATCTTCTCCCCAGTTATGAGGTGTAAATAGGAATGCTTATTCCATTCCAGAGTAGAGAAAGCAGTGACTCAGAGCAGATGAGGGACTCATCTAAAGTCACAGAGATACTAAGTGATGGTAACAGACCAGAAAGCCTTTAAACCTCTAACACAACCTTTATACTAAGCTTCTCTGAAACAAAGAGGAGGGTTCACAGGCATCAGCACAGGAATCAGGTGTCGGCCACAAAGGGGAAAGCATGCACGATGGGTGGAGGCTGGCTGATGAGTGATAGGATGGCAGACATCAGGAAGATACCTTCTCTTTCCTGAATGTGTCCCCCAGATATGATGGAGATCTAGCCTTCAATGATGAACTTAAAGAAGTGAACAATTCTATCATCCCAGGGGCCAAAACAAGCAAGAGAAGGGGATAGTCAGATACACATCCTAGACCCTGAGAATCAGATTAAAGAATGTTTTGGATAAAAGGACAATGTGTCCAGAGATTCGTGAAGCAAGTACAGCTAAACAGAGAGGGGAGAGTTTGAGTTCCAAATTCTGAATCAGCTAATAAAGTAAATGTGACAACATATGAATCTCAGAGCTTTGAAACTGGAAAGTTTATCACAGAACAGTGGCACAAAATTGTAGCAACTGTCAAAAAATCTTAGTCATAGAACCCCCTTCCACCACTGCTGGGAATGTAAATTGGTACAGCCACTAAGTATGGAGGTACCTTAAAAAATGAAAACTAGAGCTACCGTATGATCCTGCAGTTCCACTCCTGGGAATATATCTGGAGAAAACCATAATTTGAAAAGATACATATACCCCAATGTTCATTGACACACTCTTTATAATAGCCAGTACACGGAAGCAACCTAAATGTCCAGTGACAGATGAATGGATAAAGAAATATGAATAATACTCAGTCATAAAAAAGAATGAAATAAAATCATTTGCAGCAATATGGATGAACTGAGAGATTATCATACTAAATCAGACAGAGTTTCTGCACATCAAAGGAAACTATTAGCAAGGTGAAAAGACAGCCTTCAGAATGGGAGAAAATAATAGCAAATGAAGCAACTGACAAACAAACAACTAATCTCAAAAATATACAAGCAACTCCTACAGCTCAACTCCAGAAAAATAAACGACCCAATCAAAAAATGGGCCAAAGAACTAAATAGACATTTCTCCAAAGAAGACATACAGATGGCTAACAAACACATGAAAAGATGCTCAACGTCACTCATTATCAGAGAAATGCAAATCAAAACCACTATGAGGTACCATTTCACACCAGTCAGAATGGCTGCGATCCAAAAGTCTACAAATAATAAATGCTGGAGAGGGTGTGGAGAAAAGGGAACCCTCTTACACTGTTGGTGGGAATGCAAACTAGTACAGCCACTATGGAGAACAGTGTGGAGATTCCTTAAAAAACTGGAAATAGAACTGCCTTATGATCCAGCAATCGCACTGCTGGGCATACACACTGAGGAAACCAGAAGGGAAAGAGACACGTGTACCCCAATGTTCATCGCAGCACTGTTTATAATAGCCAGGACATGGAAGCAACCTAGATGTCCATCAGCAGATGAATGGATAAGAAAGCTGTGGTACATATACACAATGGAGTATTACTCAGCCATTAAAAAGAATACATTTGAATCAGTTCTAATGAGGTGGATGAAACTGGAGCCTATTATACAGAGTGAAGTAAGCCAG
>NW_011495013.1:7307208-7322665 GCF_000754665.1 Bison bison bison
CGATGCACGATACTGGATGCTTGGGGCTAGTGCACTGGGATGACCCAGAGACAGGGTATGGGGAGGGAGGAGGGAGGAGGGTTCAGGATGGGGAACACATGTATACCTGTGGTGGATTCATTTCAATATTTGGCAAAACTAATACAATTATGTAAAGTTTAAAAATAAAATAAAATTAAAAAAAATAAATCAGACAGAAAGACAGATATCATATGATACTGCTTATATGTAGAATCTAAAAATAAAGTATACAAATGAATGTATAAACAAAACAGAAATAGACTCACAGACACAGAAAACAAACTTATGGTTACCAAAGGGGGGAATAAGTTAGGAGTTTGGAATTAATATATACACACAACATGTAGAATAGATAACCAACAAGGACATACTATTTAAGAAGAGAACTATACTCAGTATTTTGTAGTAATCTCTAAGGGAAAAGAATATGAAGAATATGTATATGTATAACTGAATCACTTTGCTGTACATCTGAAACAAACAAAACATTGTAAATTAACTTATTTCAATAAATTTTGTTTTTGGCCATGCTGTGTGGCTTGTGGGATGTTAGTTCCCTGACCAGTGATTGAATCTGGGCCCCTAGAGGTGGAAGAATGGAGTCCTAACCACTGGACCACCAGGGAATTCCTTCAGTTCAGTTCCATTCAGTCACTCAGTTGTGTCTGACTCCTTGGGACCCCATGGACTGCAGCACACCAGGCCTCCCTGTCCATCACCAACTCCCAGAGTTTACTCAAATTCATGTCCGTTGGGTCAGTGATGCCATCCAACCATCTCACCTTCTGTTGTCCCCTTCTCCTCCCGCCTTCAATCTTTCCCAGCATCAGGGTCCTTTCAAATGAGTCAGTTATTTGCAAAAGGTGGCCAAAGTATTGGAGTTTCAGCTTCAGCATCAGTCCTTCCAATGAATATTCAGGGCTGATTTCCTTTAGGATGGACTGGTTGGATCTCCTTACAGTCCAAGGGACTCTCAAGAGTCTTTTCCAACACCACAGTTTAAAAGCATCAATTCTTCTGTGCTCAGCTTTCTTTATAGTCCAACTCTCACATCCATACATGACCACTGGAAAAACCATAGCCTTGACTAGACAGACCTTTGTTGTGAGGGGGGCTACCCCATGTCCAAGAGCAAAAGGAATTCCTTATACTTCAACAAATCAATCAATAGGGGGAAAAAAAAACAGGAAAAATTAAAATGGTTCTTAACAAAATAATGTGTGGGAAGAACAAGAAAAGAGGATTTCTATCTGGGTAAATATTTAATATTAGTAGTAAACTATTTGAACTTTCCTTAAAGTTCAAAAAGATCATTAAAAAATTAATATTAAAAGTAAACTATTTGAACTATTTGAACTTTCCTTAAAGTCCAAAAAGCTAAACTATTTGAACTTTCCTTAACTTCTAATACCTTCATTCAAAGAGAATGATCTTCAGAGAACATCCCAGAAGATTCATCTTCCATGTGATAAAACTGTTAAGTGGTTAATACACTGAAGTGTGGAGTTGATGCCTGGTCTAAGACTATGGGAGGAGTCAGTAGTAGATAAGGTAACATTTCTAGTTCCACCACAGACTGGGTGGTTTAAACAACAAACATTTACATCTCATAGTTGTTGAGGTTAGAAGACAAAGATTAGGACGCTAGCAGGGTCAAGGTCTGATGAAGACTCTCTTCCTTGCTTATAGATGGTGATCTTGATGTATCTTTACAAGGCACAGGGAGAGAGGGCCAACTTTCTTGCTCTTCTAAGGACACTTAGGCCATTCATGGGGTTTTACCTTCATGACCTAATCACCTCTCAGGGGCCACAACTCCTAATACCACCCTCTTGGGGGTTGGATATTAAACATGGGGACACAAATGTGCTGTCCATAACACACCTGGAGAACTAAAATGTTCAGTATCCTAAAGAAGGAGAAGCTGCAAAAAAAAGAGAGAGAGAGAGGTGGGTGGCGGGATAGGTCAGTGACACAAGAATTTTCACTGTTGTTTTAGAAGAAAAGTGAATAAAGTATTTCAAAAAGGATGTAGTCCTCAAATACTGGGGAGGGTTCCAGTAAGTTGGCAACTGAAAATTCACCATTGGATTTGACAAGATGGAAGTCACTGAGGACTTTGGTAAGTGCCATTTCAAGTGACCTTGATGAGAGCGCAACCGCAGGGACCTGAGGTAAGTATAGGAAGCGTAGGAGTGGAGACAGCGACTGCAGGAAAGCCTGAGGAGTTTTACTGTGAATAATAGCTGAAATGTGGCAATAATTGAAGAAGGATGTGAAGTCAAGAGAAGGAGGTTTAAGTTGGAATACTGAGACATGTTTGCTGAAGCGAATGATCCAGCAAAAGGAAAGAAACTGATAAAAAAACAGCAGTGATAATTTGAAAAACTGTCTTTGGAAAGATGAATGGAAATGTGGTTATCTTTAAATAGGAGCAAGGACACATCCTCCACCATTACTCAAGAGAAAGGAGGGAACATGGCCACTGGCATAGACACCTTGTTGGGATTAGGGGTGCAATAAGGCCAAAGATATAATGATGTCTGTTTTCTCATAAAGAGTGAGATGAGACCAGTGGAGGGTGAAGGACATTTGGGGAGAGAGGAGAAGATGTCAAATAATTGAGAATGGAAAAGTGGCTTTACTGTGAACATATACTGATGGGTACCACGTTGTTAGATGCACATTTGAGATTCATGATCATACATTTGACACGAGCTTAGGTAGCAGTCAGGTGTGTGATATTCTCCAGCGATGGCCAGCTGTTCAGCTACAGGTGCAGAGTATGTGAATAGGTAGCTGCAAGACTAGAAGAAACAACAACTGCAAAGGTTGGAAGTGGGAGAACTCTTTAATGAGTTTCTGCAAGCCCCAGAAATGATAGGGATTGGCCCAAAGTTTAGGCCACCTGCTTGCCTAGATCCTAGACCCAGACATCTGCCACTGGAGTGGGTAGAATGCAGAGAATGCCTCTTTAGGGACAGACAAGTTGGGAGCATGGAGTCAGGTTGGGGTCACCACCATTGCTCACTCTCTGGTGATGCTGGAAAACGGCACCCCAGGAGACGTATGGATCCCAAATGCAGAATTCCTGTTTTAGTGGACATCAGTACTTGATGGGAATGGGTCAAATCTCTCAAGGTGACAGAATGGAAAGAACAGACTGTAAATGACTGGCATAGTTTATAAGTACCTAGAAGATAAAGAAGTGACCATGTGGGCTCAGTAATAAAAAGTCAGACCCAGCCATTCACTTCTTTTCCTGATTGTATTAAAACACTGTTAGATCAGTACAGGTGGGTGAGCACAAGGGTTTTGTTCTATGGGGAATGAGAAAGAGAGCTGTCCAGAAATAGGTGAAAACATTATTGAGTACTATTAAGAGTCCAGTGGGTGCTGAAAGTCAGACATGACACTAAACTGCATCGTTGGGTAAATGTTCTCAGTTCTAAAGAGCATAGGATTGAAAATGTGCTATTCACATTGACTCTTAGAGATCCACCTGATGTGTATGGCAGAAAGATGTAGGGGTAAAGAAGCTGAAGGTCCTAATGGGAGGACTGAATGATACCAGGGTACTAGGTTAGCTGGGGAAAGAAAGAAAAAAGATGAGGAAGAGGCAGAGGACTGAGATAATAGGAGACATACAAATAAGCAAATGCAAGTCTTGGAGTAAAGAATTGGTGTGGTAGAAATCAAGATTTGGGTTACCTGGCAGGGTTAAGGGTTGTGATCATATAGTGAAAGGATAGTTTTTCATGCAGGTTTCCTGGAGAGGAATCAGACACTTCTGAAAATTATGAGTTGTGTGCCAGCCTAAGAAGTTCATCCTTTAGCCTTTTGGAGATGGAATAAGGGAGGAAAATTGCTTGTTAAATTACCCCTGAAACTCAATGTCTTTCTTCCTTAGAACTGTGGAAGTTAAATTGTTATTAGGGCATCTGGGACTTCATCTAATCAACTTAGTACCTCAAGTTTTTAATTTTCCTTTGGGATTTTTAAATACTTCTCCATGGAAGAGCAAGACAACCTTGCCTTTGTTCCCCCCATGAATATAATTAAAAGAGACAGGCTTGCAAAGACCTACTGATGGGTCACACTGGGCCCTGCCAAAGTATGGGATCAGGATATGAAGCAAATCCCATTAATTATAGCAATCAATGATTCCTGCAGAGAGTAAGGCTTACAATTAGAGGTTTTCAAAAACTTTCGAGGCCACTGGAGAGACTGTAAAATAGAATCAAAGAGATCAGCACCCATTCAAGCAAAGACTTGCTTGATATTGGGCAATTTCTAACTTTGTATGGATAGGCCAGGCCCCACTCAACAGTTCTGTGAAATTCAGTTCCATAAAATTTCATCAGGGCCTTTGATAGAATATCCATGTCCTTAATTATAAACACGTATTTCTTTTCTATTGCAAGGTTCCTCCTTAACTTCACAGATCTGTCAGTGGATCTGACATAAAGAGGAAATTCGGATACCACATATGGGAATGACAAAAGTGGCATGTGAACTGAGTGAACTAGCGCATAAAGGGTGTTGTTCCTTTAAAGAGCTGTTGGATTTGTTTAGGTAATCACCTTTTGATGAATGCACTTGCTAGCACAATCTTCTGCTTATCAAGGAGTTATAAATCAGAACTGGAAAAGACATCTGGAAACATCTGGCCCCTTCCAAAGCAATAACATTCCAGTGTATTTCCTGACATACTACACAGACTCTTCCTATCATTTGGTGTCGCTCTTACACATTAAAAGTTCTCAAGAGGAGGTTCTGGTTTGACTTTTTACATTATATTTTCCCCAAAAGAGCAATCAAATAGCTAGACATACACGTTTCCCTTTTATACTCAATTCTCATGTTATATTCTAATTATTTGTTTAGATGTCTGTCTCCTCACTGGCTTAGAATTTCAAGAAATTAAAGATGTGTTCATTTCTTTAACCCCCACATGAAGATGAATATATGTTCTGGGACTCTATCCTGTAGAAACAAGGGTACTAATAGGTGAGTAGCTTTGTATAAGAAGATGTATTAAGTGTTGTTAAAATGAGAGTAAACTGGAACTAACGTGAATGTCCATCAACTCAGGAATAATATTAATAGAAAAAGTTATTGTGAGTCTCTGTGATGGAGTGTCATTTAGCTTTGAAGAAGAATGAGCTTGCGCTGCATCCATTGACTTGAAGGGGATGTCCATGATGTACTGCCACATGAGAAAATCAATCAGCAAACAAAAGTACAGAGTGCGATTTCAAATTGTAAAAATAAACGACACCCTGTGAAAAACAGGTGTTTATATCTGTGGAGGAACAATCGCTAGGGGTTACCTTGAGGATGATGAGAAAGTATAAGACAGAGTGTGTGGAAGGAGATAAAAATAGTCTAGCAAAATGCAAAAATATGCCATAACGCTAAGGGAAAAGTCAGAATGCATGTTTATAGTAATAATATATTAAAAATAAATATTTACCTTTATTGATGTCTTCACTGGTATCCGGCATAATTCTTAAGGCATTACAGAGACTATTTCAGCTGATGCCTCCACCAACACTGTGAGGTCAGGATTGTTATTTTCCTCATTTCACAGATGAGGAAACTGTAGCCCAGAGAAGTTTATAAACTGACCCATGGTCATACAGTAAATAGCAAAGCTGAGGAAATCCCCAGTGGCTCAGTGGTAAAGAATCTGCCTGCAATGCAGGAGACACAGGAGACAAGGGTTCAGTCCCTGGGTCAGGAAGATCCTCTGGAGAAGGATACGGCACCCACTCCAGTATTCTTGCCAGGAAAATCCTATGGACAGAGCAGCCTAATGGACTACAGTCCAGCCATAGAGTCACAAAGAGTGGGGCACGAATGAGTGATTGAGCATAGCACTGAGCACAGAGGAAAAATAATAATAGACAAATAGGCAAAAAAATGAAACTGCATTTTTTTCCTACAAATTAGCCTGGTTAAATGACAATAACCAATTTAATGAAGTGATAGAATTGTGAGTTTTTTAAAAAATATTTGTTATTATTTATTATTGCCATGCTGTGCTTAGTCACTCAGTCATGTCCGACTCTTTGCAACCTCATGGACTGCCAGGCTTCTCTGTCCATGGGGATTCTCCAGGCAAGAATACTTTTAAATAAAGTAAAATTATTAAAAATAAAGGGAAGAAATGGGAAGGACGGTGGTTTTTAAAACAAGTCCTCAAATACTTTGCCATTCCTCTCTGAGAGAAGAGCTCCATGTTTGGGCCCTTTGAATGTGGGTGGGGCTGTGACAGCTCTCATCAACCCCATAGCAGAAGGGGGTTGTGTGTCTTTGGTGGCTGGATCAAAAACGGTGACACAGCTTCCTCCTGGCTTCCTGTTTTGGGACTCTTGCTCTGGGGAATGCTAGCCACCAAGCTGTGAGTCCTACTTGGAGAGAAACAAAGGCCCCTGCCAACAGGTACAATCTACTCCCGGATTTCAGATGGCTCCAGCCCCAGAACCTTAGAACCTTCCAGCAGAAGCCCCTGACATTGCCAAGCAGAGACAAACCACGAGCTATGTCCTGTCTGGATGTCTAACTTCCAGAATCCTCCATGGGCATAAAACATGGTTGGATTTCATCGTTGTTACTACTGTTGTTATTGCTTGGTTAGGGCTTTTTTTGCTCAGAAATTATATAATAACAATCTAAACCAACAAGGACCTTCTTCAGGGATGTTTGTCAATCTGGCATAGATTTCCCCTTGGTCTTATTTTTCTGCTCCCCTTAGGTATATTTTGATGATTAATTTTATGTGCCAACTGGCTGGACCATGGTGCCCCAACATTTGGCAGACCACCCTCCCTAATGTGGGTGGGCCTTACCAGATCAGTTGGAGACCTTCATAGAACAAAGACTGATTCCCTCCCAAAGCAAGACAGAGTTGCTAGCCAGCACACTGCCTTTGGACTTTTACTGCAGCTCTTACCCGAGCCTCCAGCATGTCTGCCATCCCTTCACACTGTACATTCACCAAATCTCCAGTAACATTTGCCGATTCCCTGAAAACTCTTTCTCTCACTGGTCTGTTTCTCTGGGCAACCCTGACTAATACACATATTTTTTCTTTTACTCTGCTTCCCAAACTCCTCACCGATTCCTCTAGCCTCCTAATGTCACTATGCTGCTGCTGCTGCTGCTAAGTTGCTTCAGTCGTGTCCGACTCTGTGCGACCCCATGGACTGCAGCCTACCAGGCTTATCCATCCATGGGATTTTCCAGGCAACAGTACTGGAGTGGGGTGCCATTGCCTTCTCCCAATGTCACTATAGCATCCAAGTAAATCCCCACTGTTTAATTTCATATGCATTTGATGTCTTTAAGAGGGCTAGAAAAGAGACTAATGCTGGCTGAAGAGTCAGTCTTCTTTACTTCCTCCTGCCCCTCCCTCTTCAGGACATAAATCATGATTAATACACATCTATTGCCAATAAATGAGCATGATAACACCAAAGGCAGAAAAATCTAAGCAGACAAAGGCCAGGGAAGGAGATCAACTGTGACTTCTGCATTGAATTACGGAATGACATATGCCATTAAGAATGCCCAAATGACAAAAGATCAGATCCAGGCAAAGCAAAAGAAAAGGTGCAGCTTACCCCTCGAAGCAGTGGGCGACCGTCAGAACCCATTTCTTGGCAATGAGGACACAACCACAAATGTGCCCACTGGGTTCACTCTGCAGGGAACACTGCCAGGGCCACCTTCCTGGGCGACTCGTCCGACCCCCTAGAATCCTCTTGTTCATTCGGGCAGCAGGGCGGCGCCCACAGTCTGCCAAGGAGCAGGACAGAGGACAGACAGACGTGACTCATCGCTAAACCCAACTGGATGCCTGCATCTTGGCTGTCATGTACACGAGATCATTTTTCCCCCGAGCCAATCCAGTTAGGTTCATATACCATTGTTATACCACAAATTCTCTCACCTTGTTTAGTACACAGAAGAGAAATCTTACTTCTGCTGTAACAGGACTGCCTAGATTTGGAAACAAAAAAATGGCATAATATTAAGTTACGTATTTATTGTTTACTTCAAACACTTTACCAGTGGAAAGGAAAACACACGTTGTACTTAAGACAGGAACTCTCAAGGCAGGGCTGTGGTCAGCTATCACTTTGGGGTGGGGGTATAGGAAGGATGTACTTTTTTAGTGTATTTAACATCATGATAATTTCACATTTGTGGGAAGAGAAACTACAGTTAGCCAGGTTTCTCCTATCACCTTAGCTGTTTGCACCACCCAGAATATAAACTCAATGATTTTCAAAGTAGGGAGAGGAAAAGGAAAGGAACTAGACTGCTTCTCAGAATGTGTGATGAGGAGGGAGAATGTCAGATTTTTATGCTTATGGAGAGGGCATGTATGTCCAAAAGAAACTGAGAAATGGTTTGAGAGAAATAATGTATTACTTCAAAAAGGTAGAGAACAGACAAAGGAACTGAATATTTAGACTAGAAGAGAATCTTGTAGAGACTTTATTACCTTTTAAAAAACTGTAGTTGATTTACAATATTGTGTTAGTTTCAAGTATACAGCACTGTAATTCAGTTATTTTTCTGATTATATTCCATTATAGCTTATGATAAGATGTTGAATATAATCCCTCATGCTATACAGTAGATCTTTGTTGCTTATCTGTTTTATGTACAGTAGTTTGTACCTATTAATCCCATATTCCTAATTTGTCTCTCCCTGCTTCCCTTTCACCTTTGGTAACCATACATTTGTTTTCTATGTTGCTGAGAACTTTCAGTGTTAAACTACGTATCTATGATTAGCTGACAGGAAGAAGGGGGATTAAATCCATGCCATGTTACTCTAGGTGGCAGGATCAGAATCAATAGGTGGAACTTATAGAAACAGTGCATTCAGGAAAGCAAAGCTTTTTAAAAATCAGAGTTAAATTTTGAAGGAAAACACATGGCCATGTTTAAGCATCTATCAATGTGGCTGCACAGGAGAATTCAGTTCAGGGTGTGATAAGTTTATATCACAAGGTTCTCTGCTAAGCATTTATTCTACAATGCAAATTTAAAGGAAAAAAACAACACTTTGAGGCTATCAAATATACTAGGATGTGCGTAGAATCCTTGATCTGTCAGGAAAAACAAAAACCCTAAGTATTAATTTCCACATTCCTTTTTGAAGACCTGCTATATTTTCTTTTGTTGCTAAATTTGCATGTGGATCTATGTGTACAATAAATTATATAATACAGAAAAAGCACATATACGTTTTACCTTCCCATAACCTGAAGTCCTATCTCCTCCTCACTCTCATCTCATTATCCTTAGTTTCTTTGTAGCACTTCCAAATATGTGAAATTCATTGTTTGTTATTGCTTATACTCTCTCTTCTCACCTCTAAAGTGTATGTTTCCTGAGACCAGGGTTTTTGTCCCCCTTATCACTTCTACATCCCCTCAGAGCTCAACAATAAACCTGGCGTAGAAAAGATAGCAATGATTAGCTGTTATCTATTAGATCTTAAAATCATAGCTTTTAGGAATAGGGAAAGATCAAAGACTATCTATCTGTCTTAACTCTTTTATTTTAAAAGGAAATTGAGGTTGTGTGGGATCACACATCTAGGTAGTAAGGCAGGACTAGAATTAAATCACTGACTCCTCATTTCAAGTGACTTTATCTATCTATCCATCTACCTATCTATCTATCTACCGACCTAGAAGGGCTTTCCTGGAAGTTCCAGTTTGGGAGAACAAACCACTCTGTTGGAAGATTCAGGTCATTGTTTTGGAGAAGGTGCTTCAGTTGACAGAAGCAGAAATTTTCAGAAATTTGGTCACAGTTTTGTCTATAGGCAAAATGTCAAGACATCTAAAGAAAAATGACCCACCTTTTAATTTTCTTCTTTGAAATTCTTAAGAGGTTGTTTCCCTAGCACTAATTAAAAGCTTTGGAGTCACAAAAACTTGGTTTGAGTTCAGAGAATAGCACTTACCATTTGTGGGCTGTGAATCTGAGCAAGTTTTATGTAAATATTCTATAGCTATGCCCCTATAATGTCATAATCACTAGATGTGTTGCAGGGGGAAAGACAGGCAGAGGGGCCCCGCGGACAGACCGAGAAGAGCGGACGCGCTCACCGGAAACGCCCGTCCCTCATCCGGCACCGCTTAGGTTCGGCCCAGGAGAGCACGACCACACCACATCCATCAGTTGCACTTTCATGCTCCTATAATGTCATAATCACTAAATGTGTTAATTCCCTCAATGTATCTTTCTCCTGCACCCCTGCTCATAGATGAGGGAGCAACGCTTTTTAACATTCCACGATTTTTTTTTAGGGGAATTTTTTCAGAAGTGAATTTTCAAGGTTACTTGATTACAATTTCTTTGTGTGTGTGTTTTTTTCTCAGACTTTCCGAGTTTTATCAGCTGTCATTACTTCAATTTCTTCTGTTAACTAGTTCCATGTAGCATCTGTAGGAAGTGTAGACATTAAGAACTTATTTCAAACAGGATGTGAAAAAACACTCTAAGATTAGAACCCGAGCTCCTCATCCTACACTATGATAGTTTCTGTAATCGTAATTTAAAAACGCAGTTAGCCAAAAGAAAAAGATGTAAGTCTACAAAGAAGGAAAAAAGCCAAATGATGTTGAAATACAAATGTCCTTAGGTAGTCTATGGAAGTTCCTCTTTGATATGACACATTTAGAATACCTTAGATTTGAAACAGAAGCAGGGCCTTGATGATAGACCTTTGCTCCATAATCCACTCTACACAGCTCTAGTAATGGGTTGTCTTACCCTTTTACCAGTAGTTCGTGCAAAGTTGTTGCATTAAGGCTCTCCCAGTTGGAGTGTAATGTAAGCCACTGTTGGTCTTGCTCCTGTTCCTCTATCAATTTGGTCATAGATGGTTCCCTAATAGAAAGACAAATACCAGATAAATATTCTAGTGCAATGATCTTTGACCAAGCAATATCATTATTGAGCACTTACTTCTGCCTGCCAAAGTAGAAGATGTGGGCTCGATCTCTGGGTCAGGAAGATCCCCTGTAGAAGGAAATGGCAACCCACTCCAGTATTCTTGCCTGGAGAATTCCAGGGACAGAGGAGCCTGGGGGGCTATGTCCATGAGGTCATAAAGGAGTCAGATAAGACTTAGCAACTAAACAACAACAATAACAACTCTTACAAAAAAGAAGCATTAAATTAATAGTCAATATTTCAAGAGGGGGATTAGTATTCAAAAAAGTTTGCTATGGAATGTGATCAGCAAGAGAAGTTACTAAAAGTATCCTGAAGCAATAAAGATCCACAATGTTATAGCTATTTTAGTCACTCTCTGCGGAAATATATTTGTACATCTGAGGTGTTGGAATTCTAATATATGCCATGTAAAAGCCAATACCTGAAAAACAAGAGCAAGTTTTGGAAGGAATCAAAAGTAAATAAAATTTAATTGCCTGGAGTATTTTTCATCTTTTCTTATCTAGTATAATCTTACAATAAAGCAATATCTTACAATAAGTAATAAGTAGAGAAAAGCAATGGCTATTTAGTGTCTGTTTAGACAGTATAAAATTGTAAGTGGGATTTTTTCAACATACTGCAAAATATTTATGCAGTAAAAATTAGGAAGGACTCTAGGAAGCAGAGATAGTGGTGAGCATCATTTTGCTGTTTACCTATATTCTCACTCAGCTTCCACCACTACTCTGCTTTGAATGCCTCATTCAGGTATCACATAAATACAATTGGCCTGTAGCCAAGCTTTAAAATTTTAAGTTTCCAAACTGTTTGGGTTTTTATGTAAAATATCCTATACTTCAAGAAATAGTTGGTTCACTTAGGCAATCCATATTTGAAGAAAATCTTTTGGATCTTTTTCACCTGATGCTATCATGGGTCGATGAGGTGGTGGAATTCATTTTAGACAGGAGGAAGGAGGGTTCCTTCTGAATCTGGAAGAAAGTAGGAGAGAAGGAAATAGGTACTTGGATTTGGAGATGGGGAGAGAATTCAAGAGAGTTCATGAGAGAATGCAAATCAGATAATCAGATGAGTTCAGTTCAGTTCAGTCCCCCAGTTGTATCCAACTCTTGTGACCCCATGGACTGCAGCATGCCAGGCTTCTCTGTCCATCACCAACTCCAGGAGTTTATCCAAACTCATGTCCATTGAGTCAGTGATGCCATCCAACCATGCTTATCCCCTTCTCCTCCCACCTTCAATCTTTCCCAGCATCAAGGTCTTTTCAAATGAGTCAGTTTTTTGCATCAGTTGGGCAAAGTATTGGAGTTTCAGCTTCAGCATCAGTCCTTCCAATGAATATTCAGGACTGATTTCCTTTAGGATGGACTGATTAGATCTCCTTGCAGTCCAAGGGACTGTCAAGAGTCTTCTCCAACAACACAGTTCAAAAGCATCAATACTTTGGTGCTCAGCTTTCTTTTATAGTCCATCTCTCACATCCATACATGACTACTGGGAAAACCATAGCTTTGACTAGACAGATCTTTGTTGACAAAGTAATGTCTCTGCTTTTTAATATGCTGTCTAGGTTGGTCATAACTTTTCTTTCAAGGAGTAAGCATCTTTTAATTTCATGGCTGCAGTCACCATCTGCGGTGCTTTTGGAGCCCAAGAAAATAAAGGCTGTCACTGTTTCCCCATCTATTTTCCATGAAGTGATGGGACCAGATGCCATGATCTTAGTTTTCTGAATGTTGAGTTTTAAGCCAACTTTACACTCTCCTCTTTCACTTTCATCAAGAGGTTCTTTAGTTCTTCCTTACTTTCCGCAATAAGGATGTTGTCATCTGCATATCTGAGGTTACTGATATTCCTCCTGGTAATCTTGATTCCAGCTTCTGCTTCATCCAGTTCAGCATTTTGCATGATGTACTCTGCATATAAGTTAAATAAGAACGATGACAATATACATCCTTGATATACTCCTTTCCCGATTTGGAACGAGTCAGTTGTTTCATGTCCAGTTCTAACTCTTGCTTCTTGATCTACAAACAGATTTCACATGAGGCAATTCACGCGGTCTGGTATTCCCAACTCTTTAAGTATTTTCCACAGTGTATTGTGATCCACAAAGTCTAATGCTTTGGCACAGTCAATAAAGCAGAAGTAGATGTTTTTCTGGAACTCTCTTGCCTTTTCAATGACCCAATGGATGTTGGCAATTTGATCTCTGGTTCCTCTGCCTTTATTAAATCCAGCTTGAACATCTGGAAGTTCACAGTTCATGTACTGTTGAAGCCTGACTTGAAGAACTTTGAGCATTCCTTTACTAATGTGTGAGATGAGTGCAATTGTGCAGTAGTTTGAGCATTCTTTGGCATTGCCTTTCTTTGGGATTGGAATGAAAACTGACCTTTTCCAGTCCTGTGGCCATTGCTGTGTTTTCCAAATTTGCCAACATATTGAGTGCAGCACTTTCACAGCATCATCTTTTAGGATTTGAAATAGCTCAACTGGAATTCCATCACCTCCACTAGCTTTGTTTTTAGTGATGCTTCCTAAGGCCCACTTGACTTCACATTCCAGGATGGCTGGCTCTAGGTGAGTGATCGTACCATCATGGTTATCTGTATCATGAAGATCTTTTTTGCATAGTTCTTCTGTGTATTTTTGCCACCTCTTCTTAATATCTTCTGCTTCTGTTAGGTCCATACCATTTCTGTTCTTTATTGTGCCCATCTCTGCATGAAATGTTCCCTTGGTATCTCTGATTTTCTTGAAGAGATCTCTAGTATTTCCCATTCTACTGTTTTCCTCTATTTCTTAGCACTAATCACTGAGGAAGGCTTTCTTATTTCTCCTTGCTATTCTTTGGAATTCTGCATTCAAATGGATATAGATTTCCTTTTCTCCTTTGACTTTTGCTTGTCTTTCTTTTCATAGCTATTTGTAAGGACTCCTCAGACAACCATTTTGCCTTTTTGCATTTCTTTTTCTTGGGGATGGTCTTGATCACGGCTTCCTGTACAATGTCATGAACCTCCATCCACAGTTCTTCAGGCACTCTGTCTATCAGATCTAATCCCTTGAATCTATTTGTCACTTCTACTGTATAATCGTAAGGAAATTTATTTAGGTCATACCTGAATGGTCTAGTGGTTTTCCCTACTTTCTTCAATTTAAGTCTGAATTTGGCAATAAGGAGTTCATGATCTGAGCCACAGTCAGCTCCCAGTCTTGTTTTTGCTGACTGTATAGAGCTTCTCCATCTTTGGCTGCAAAGAACACAATCAATCTGATTTCGCTGTTGGCCATCTGGTGATACCCATGTGTAGAGTCTTCTCTTGTGTTGTTGGAAGAGGGTGTTTGCTATGACCAGTGCATTTTCTTGGCAAAAGTCTATTAGCCTTTGCCCTGCTTCACTCTGTACTCCAAGACCAAATTTGTCTGTTACTCCAGGTATTTCTTGACTTACTACTTTTGCATTCTGGTCCCCTATAATGAAAAGGACATCTTTTTCTGGGGTTAATTCTAGAAGGTCTTGTAGGTCTTCATCAGCTCAGTTCAGTTCAGTCACTCAGTCATGTCCGACTCTTTGCAGCCCTATGAATCACAGCACCCCAGGTCTCCCTGTCCATCACCAACTCCCAGAGTTCACTCAAACTCATGTCCATCAAGTCAGTGATGCCATATAGCCATCTCATCCTCTGTCGTCCCCTTCTCCTCCTGCCCCCAATCCCTCCCAACATCAGGGTCTTTTCCAATGAGTCAACTCTTCACATGAGGTGGCCAAAGTACTGGAGTTTCAGCTTCAGCATCAGTCCTTCCAATCAACACCCAGGACTGGTCTCCTTTAGGATGGACTGGTTGGATCTCCTTGCAGTCCAAGGGACTCTCAAGAGTCTTCTTCAACACCACAGTTCAAAAGCATCAATTCTTCGGTGCTCAGCTCTCTTCACAGTCTGACTCTCACATCCATACATGACCACAGGAAAAACCATAGCCTTGACTAGATGGACCTTTGTTGGCAAAACAGTGTCTCTGCTTTTTTTTTTTTTCATATTGGATTTATTTATTTTGGAGGGACTGGTTATTTCAAAAAGACATTTATCAATTTTCAGTATCAAAACAGTTACACTATTGGTTTTTTTTCTCCCAATTGGTCCCCAAAGAGACCACACCAAAGGAGAGAACATTTTAAGCCAATTAAGCTGCAGGATGCACCCCTAACAGACCTCACTGAAACCTCATCAAAAAAGGGGGATTGGGTAGGGAAAGAAACTTTAAAAGATCAGCACACTGCTAGCCCACAGACTGTAGAGAGCTCTCACAGGCAGAGGGGTGACCAGTTTGCCTCAACCCCAAAGAGGCAAAGTTCCAAAATATAAAAATTTACAAGTTTTGTACATACGCTTTTCAAGATTTCTCCAGCACTAACCAATACAAAGCACAGTGAGAT
>NW_011495013.1:7323378-7329488 GCF_000754665.1 Bison bison bison
TTGTCTTTTCCAGCTTGGCTACTGATCTCTCAGCAAACTCAGCACGAGTCTCTGCCTCCTTGAGTTTATTGGTAAGAATCTTTATCTCTTCCTCATATTTGTCTTCCTTTTGAGAGTACTTTTCTTCAGCAGCACTCAGACACTTCAGGTGCTGGTCCATCAGTCTGATTTGCTCACCCATCTTTCGGCAACGGGACTCTGCCAGCTCCGCTCGCTCCTCTGTGCGCTCCAAGTCTCCCTCAATAATCACCAACTTGCGAGCCACCTCTTCATACTTCCTGTGTGCCTCTTCTGCAATGTGCTTAGCTTCTTTGAGTTGGATTTCCTGAAGTTCCATTTTTTCTTCATCTTTTAAGGCTGGGTTTTCAATAACCTTCATAACTCTCTCGCTCTCATCAGCAGCTTTCTCAGCTTCCTCCAGCTTTTGCAGCTCAGTGGCCAGGCACTCTTGAGCTCGGTTCAGCTCCTCTTCAACCAGCTGGATCCTACGGTTTAAGGAGACCACTTCAGCCTCAGCCTGTTCTCGGGCCCATCTTTCTCCCTCCACTTTCTGCTGGAGGCACTTGGCCCTCTCCTCTGCATCATCGGCCTGCTGCTGCAGAACCTGGATCTTGCACTTCATTGCCTCGGTGACGGCGATTGCGGCCATGACAGTGGTCCCGGCCATGGTCCCCACCCAGCTCCTGCTTGCCTTCGGGTTCCTGCCTCCTCCGCTCGGCGTTGCAGCCGCTTGGTTCCTGCAGGGTTGAACTTGTGGCCCACACTAGGCGAAGAGCACGAGCAATCGAGGCTGACAGTAGGAAGCTTGGGATCTCTGCTTTTTAATATGCTATCTAAGTTGGTCATAACTATCCTTCCAAGGAGTAAGCGTCTTTTAATTTCATGGCTGCAATCACCATCTGCAGTGATTTTGGAGCCCCCAAAAATAAAGTCTGACACTGTTTTCACTGTTTCCTCATCTATATCCCATGAAGTGATGGGACCAGATGCCATGATCTCAGTTTTCTGAATGTTGAGCTTTAAGCCAACTTTTTCACTCTCCTCTTTCACTTTCATCAAGAGGCTTTTGAGTTCCTCTTCACTTTCTGCCATAAGGGTTGTGTCATCTGCATATCTGAGGTTATTGATATTTCTCCTGGCAATCTTGATTCCAACTTGTGCTTCTGCCAGCCCAGCGTTTCTCATGATGTACTCTGCATATAAGTTAAATAAGCAGGGTGACAATATACAGCCTTGACGTACTCCTTTTCCTATTTGGAACCAGTCTGTTGTTCCATGTTCTGTTCTAACCTGCTTCCTGACTTGCATATAGATTTCTCAAGAGGCAGGTCAGGTGGTCTGGTATTCCCATCTCTTTCAGAATTTTCCACAGTTTAAGTTCAGCTGCTTCAGCATTACTTGTCAGGGCATAGACTTGGATTACTGTGATATCGAACGGTTTGCCTTGGAATCGAACAGAGATCATTCTGTCATTTTTGAGATTGCATTCAAATACTGCATTTTTGACTTTTCTGTTGACTATGATGGCTACTCCATTTCTTCTATGGGATTCTTGCCTACCATAGTAGATATAATGAGTTAAATTCACCCTTTCCAATCCATTTTAGTTTGCTGATTCCTAAAATGTTGACGTTCACTCTTGCCATCTCCTGTTTGACCACTTCCAATTTGCCTTGATTCATGGACCTAACATTCCTGGTTCCTAGGCAATATTGCTCTTTATAGCATCAGAGAGGTTAAAACGTCTGCCACCAATGTGGGAGACCCCTGGGTCGGGAAGATCCCCTGGAGATGGAAATGATAACCCACTCCAGTATTCTTGCCTGGAGAATCCCACGGACAGAGAAGCCTGGTAGGCTACAGTCCATGAGGTTGCAAAGAGTCAGACATGACTGAGTGACCTCACTTCACTTTACTTCCATCACCAGTCACATCCACAACTGGGTGTTGTTTTTGCTTTGGCTCCATCCCTTCCTTCTTTCTGGAGTTATTTCTCCACTGATCTCCAGTAGCATACTGGGCACCTACCGACCTGGGGAGTTCATCTTTCTGTGTCCTATCTTTTTGCCTTTCCATACTGTTCATGTTTGGGTGTCTCCTGAGGAGGTACAGGTCAGCAGTGGACTGCTGCAGGAGCAGGGGCTCTGGGTGCAGTAGACATGGGCATAGCATAAGACCTCTCGGAGGAGGTCTCCACTGACCCCACCAAAGAGCCACCAGAACTTACACAGGACCAGGGAAACAGACTCTTGGAGGGCACAAACAGAATCTTGTGTGCACCAGGACCCAGGAGAAAGAAGCAGTGACCCCACAAGAGACTGACCCAGAATTGCCCATGAGCGTCCAAGAGTCTCTCACGGAGGTGTGAGTCGGTGGTGGCCTGCTGCAGGGTTGAGGGCACTGAGTGTAGCAGTGCCTGCATGGGACATTTTGAAGGAGGTTGCCATTATCTTCATTACCTCTATCATAGTTTGGCCTCAGGTCAAATAACAGGGAGGGAACACAGCCCCACCCTTCAACAGAAAATTGGATTAAAGATTTACTGAGCCCATCAGAACAAGACCCAGTTTTCCCCCTGTCAGTCTCTCCCATCAGGAAGCTTCCATAAGCCTCGTATCCTTCTCCATCAGAGGGCAAACGGACTGAAAACCACAATCACAGAAAACTAACCAATCTGATCACATGGAGCACAGTCTTGTCTAACTCAATGAAACTATGAGCCATGCCATGTAGGGCCACCCAAGTCAGACAGGTCATGGTGGAGAGTTCTGACAAAATGTGGTCCACTGGAAAATGGAATGTCAAACCACTTCAATATTCTTGCCTTGAGAACCCCATGAACAGTATGATAATCAGATAGTCTCTACTTTTCATTTCAAGAAGGAGGGGAGATCCTCAGATGAAAGGTGTGGGGGAGGGGCAGTGGCAGGGGTGTGCAATGGTAAGGAAAGTGACATGTATATGAAGTTGCTCCCTGGTGGAGGTATTTGGGAAAACATATCAAACATAAAAGTATGGTGAGCAGCGGTGAGGATTCAAATGAACCTGGAAACCTTGAAGTGGTAGTAGCACTAAGTCTGTGAGCTTAGCGACTTGCTCTTTTGATAATGGAATGTCTTTTTTTTTTTTTGCAAAAATAGGGAGAGAGCAGAGGAAGGGAAGGAAAGTTAGATTCGGTGGCATTGAAAGAAAAGTTACCATTTCACCTGGTTACCATTATTTAAAAATGACTGTAATCACAAAATAGAAAAAAAAAAAAAAAACAACCTCATCAAATGCAGTTATTTTTAATAAAACCCTCTAACGACTTGAGGATAGAATAAGAGCCAAAAAACTAAAAACAAAACAGAGTTCTTCATAACAGATGAACTCTAATCATTTGATTTTTTTTAAATGGCATAACCCCCTCCCATACTTTAAGAAGCATTGCACAAGCTTTAATTGATTTAGGATCTTGAATGAACTGTTATATAATCTAATATGCCACAAAACTGACTGGAAAATGGGAATTTTTTTCCTTCATCAAAATGAGGCTGTGGCTTTCCAGTAATCCCAGAAGTGCTGTTTTTTGGAGGTACAGTGGGATGGAAGTAGAGAAATCAGAAGTCATGCATCCACTCAAGGTTTCAAGGTTTCTCTTAATACCTGCATCCTGGGAATTTCTGTCTGCAATAGAACAATCTGTGGCCTCTTAAATCCATGTATTTTATTGGCAAAAAGCCAAAGGAAGATCGGCTTCAGATCTGTTATTTAATGAAAACAGTCCTTAGGCAGATATTCACAGGGCAACAGGGACTCACATGAGGATGGTTTGGCGTAAGCATAGGATTCACACTGAGGCTGGTTGGGAAAATCACTGCAAAGGAACCAAGGTCCCTTCAGTTGCCTTGAGGGATGTTTTTATTCGATTAGCCTCCAAGAAAGGCAATTTAGCCTGAACCTCTCAGTTACGTCAAGTGGAAATCCTAAGAAATTCATCAAGAAGAAGGGAGTATCATTACGAAAATTAGTTTCCCATGAAACTCTTAAACACTAGCACGCTTCTCAGCACTAGAAATGTCATCTTATCACCCATTAAAAAAAAAAATCGGTGAATCCATATGGCTCAACTTCTGCCATCATACAGAATCTGAGCATCTGTGTGGTTTCAACATTATTTCTTTAAATAATTTTAAAAATCATAAAAGTAACACTTACACATGGAAAAAATCCAAACATCATACAATGAAAAAATATTCTTCCCATCCAAGATGTATAAAATCACCACTGTAAATAGCATTTGAGTATCCTTGCCAAGCACTGTCTATAATGCTTGTATCCCTCTTTTCTTAGTCTATATACATTTCTGGGAGATAGTGACAGACAGGGAAGCCTGGTGCGCTGCAGTTCATGGGGTCACAGAGGGTCAGACATGACTTAGTGACTGAACAGTATTGTTTTGTATGGTGTTGACGCTTTCATTTAAGGACCTATCTTGGAAGTCTTTGCATAGTAATAGATAGACAATATTAATAATGATGATATTAATAACTATTACTTATTTTCTATAGGCAACACACTATAAGATTAACTTGTTTTATATTATTTAATCCTCTCAACAACTTTGTGAGTTATGTATATGTACATGTGAAAGTCTCTCAGTAGTGTCTGACTCTTTGCAATCCCATGGACTGTAGCCTGCCAGGCTTCTCTTTCCATGGGATTCTCCAGGCAAGAATGCCGGAGCAGGTTGCCATTTCCTCCTCCAGGGGATCTCCTGACCCAGGAATTGAACCCAGGTCTCCCACATTGCAGGTGGATTATTTACCGTCTGAGCCACCAGGGAAGTATACTTTATTGTTATTCACCATTTTGGAGATGAAAAAATTGAGGCAAAGAGAGAATACAAAATTTTCCACAGGTCACACAGCTCTGATATTGCATCCCTTGGTCTGACATCAGAGTACCTCTTCTAACACTGTGAGCACCATGCAGCCCTCTGCTTTATTCAGAGCACACACCACGTTCTCTCCATAGCTGCATAGTGTTCCATTACATGCACGTACATTTACTTCACCAATCCTCTATTGTGACCATTTCCAATTTGGAGTTATAATGAAAAAGCAGCAGTTAACACCTTAACCACTCACCTTTGCCCACATGCACAAATGTGACTTGAGAATAAATTCCTAGAAATAAAACTATTGAATCAAAATGTAAATTTTTTATGAATAGTATGAATTTCCCCTTCAGAGAATAATGCCAGTTTACAAACTTAACAAGACGAGGTGTGCTTATACATCTTAATTTTTATAACTACGCATATAATGTAAGCCATGCTATGAAAATACATCTGGAACTTAACTACTCAAATTTTGTTTATGCATTGGTAATTAGTTTGATGTATAATTTTCATTTTATATCAAGAGAAAAAGATATCCTTTTGAGTAGAGACCAAAAGAGCAAAACAACACCTTTCAAGTGATGAAACATCAGAGTCACTATATCTTAAGGTGTCTATGCAGGGAATGAAGTCTCATGCTTCTAGAGCAACCATGAAATCATATGCAGAGATGAAAATTCAAGCCACAATCTATTCCAATGCCCTCTTTTAACTGTGTGAGAAAACTAAGACCTAGGTATAGACCTTTCCCAAACACTTGTGGGGCCCAGAGCAACAGTATAGATAGAGGCCTATATACTATATCATTCTCAAAAATTCTCCAAGCGAGGCTTCAACAGTATGTGAACCAAGAAATTCCAGATGTTCAAGCTGGATTTAGAAAAGGCAGAGAAACCAGAGATTAAATTGCTAACATCCACTGGATCATAGAAAAAGCAAGACAGTTTCAGAAAAACATCTGCTGCTGCTGCTAAGTCGCTTCAGTCGTGTCTGACTCTGTGCCACCCCATAGATGGCAGCCCACCAGACTTCCCCACCCCCGGGATTCTCCAGGCAAGAACACTGGAGTGGGTTGCCATTTCCTTCTCCAATGCATGAAGGTGAAAAGAGAAAGTGAAGTCACTCAGTTGTGCCCGACTCTTAGCGACCCCATGGACTGCAGCCTACCAGGCTCCTCTGTCCATGGATTTTCCAGGCAAGAATACTGGAGTGGGGGGCCATTGCCTTC
>NW_011495013.1:7329588-7329972 GCF_000754665.1 Bison bison bison
AATACCAGATCACCTTACCTGCCTCCTGAGAAATCTGTATGCAGGTCAAAAAGCAACAGTTAGAACCAGACATGGAACAATGGACTGGTTCCAAATTGGGAAAGGAGTATGTCAAGGCTGTATATTGTCACCCTGTTTATTTAACTTATGTACAGAGTACATCATGCGAAATGCCGGGCTGGATGAAGCACAAGCTGGAATCAAGATTGCTGGGAGAAATATCAGTAACCTCAGTTATGCAGATGACACCATCCTTATGGCAGAAAGTGAAGAGGAACCAAAAAGCCTCTTGATGAAAGTGAAAGAGGAGAGTGAAAAAGTTGGCATAAAACTCAACATTCAGAAAACTAAGATCATGGCATCTGGTCCCATTGCTTCATGGCA
>NW_011495013.1:7330100-7373377 GCF_000754665.1 Bison bison bison
ATATTAAAAAGCAGAGACATTAGTTTGCCAACAAAGGTCCATCTAGTCAAAGCTATGGTTTTTCCAGTAGTCATGAATGGATGTGAGAGTTGAACCATAAAGAAAGCTGAGCACCAAAGAATTGATGCTTTTGAACTGTGTTGTTGGAGAAGACTCTTGACAGTCCCTTGGACTGCAAGGAAATCCAACAGTCAATTCTAAAATAAATCAGTCCTGAATATTCATTGGAAGGACTGAAGCTGAAGCTGAAGCTACAATACTTTGGCCATCTGATGCGAAGAACTGACTTATTTGAAAAGACCCTGATGCTGGGGAAGATTGAAGGTGGGAGGAGAAGGGGATGACAGGATGAGATGGTTAGATGGCATCACCGACCTGATGGACATGAATTTGAGCAAGCTCTGGGAGTTGGTGATGGACAGGGAGGCCTGGTGTGTTGTAGTCCATAGGGTTGTAAAGAGTCAGACATGACTGAGTGACTGAACTGAACTGATACTATATCATATTAGATAATATATTAGATATTATAATTTTAGTTAACAAGCTGTTAAAGAAAATTATTCTATCTTCCCATTTTGATCAAGATAACTTTCAAGTCAAATATAGAAAGAAAGCTTGGACTCCTTAAATCAGTGGTTTTCAAACCTGAGCATTCATTCGAATCACTGGAGGACCAGTGACAACAAAGGTTGTTGACCCCATACCTAGACTTCTAGGTTTGATAAGTCTGAGATGAGGCTCCTAAATTGCCCTAAGATGACCCCAGGTGATACAGATGCTGTGGCCTGAGACCACACTTTGAATACAGTGCATCAGACTCCAGGTGGGCACACCTCTTGATGGACAGACTCTATGCCCCATGAGGTGAGGCATAGCTGAGGAGAAAGACCACAGTGGTCCCTCTAAATCAGGCTTTCTCACCCTTGGCACTACTGACATTTGATGCCAGGTAATTATTTGCTATATGGGGCTGTCCTGAGCACTGTAGGGTGTTTAGCATCACCCCTGGTTCCTACCCACAAGATGCCAATATCTCCACACCACTCCTGGACTGCCAATCAAAAGGTCTACTGACAATTCCAAATGTCCCCTTGGGGCAACCGCTGGTTGAGAAACACTGCTCTAAGTCCTGGGCTCCAGCACAAGGCCCCTCTGCTCTGGATCTAAAGGCAGTACTGCACACAAATGCAAGAGATTTTCACTCCAATTTGCTTCTTGAAATGTGTGGCCATAAGACACAAATAAAAATTGTATAACATAAACCCACCCCACTTCTACTGAAATGAGAAGATACAACATACCTAGGATTCCAAATCATCCTGATATTCTGAAAGGAATTCTGTAAGGCTTAGGTGAATAATCAGATCTCTAGATTATTTTTGTCCTGTTTTTATCTGTCCTATTTTTTTTTTAATCTGTTTAATCTGTCCTATTTTTATCACATTCTCAGGTTACTTGGTATTTAGTAATAAGGCATATCTTCCTTGTGTTACAATTATGTTAGGACCGATTACCTAAAAAATGAAGCTCAGCACAAACCCCTTAAAGTCGAGGGCTTCTTTATTTCTGACAGCAACACAGTAGCGCAGGACTTACCTAGACTTACCTTCCATTGCAGTGGAAGGATGAGGACTGCTCTATAGTATCTGTTGCTTGGGGAAAGCATGAGTCTTCGACCTTGGGAACTGATGGTTAGTCTTGAAATATAAATGCCTTGTGTGGTGGATATATTATTTGCAATTCTAAATATCCTCTTCAGAACTTGGAAAATTTCTATTAACTATTTTATATCTGATTTCAAAAATCTTTTCTTATACCCTGTCATGTTATTATCTCTGTTTGGTTCCTATAGATAACATGTTAGTAGTAAAAGATAGTAAAATTATTTTGCCAGGTAGAAGGATGGTTTAGAAATACTGATGGAAAGGCATCATGAGTTTCAAACACATGCCAGTGAACATGACTATAGAATCATTTGTCTGGTTAGATAGCTGAGCTTATGCTTTATACAACAAAGACTGCCATCAACAGAAATGTTTCAAAGAAAACCATAAAGTCTGAATTATTTTCCCAGTAAATTAAGTAGTTAAAAATATTTTTATTGTATATAATCTTTACTGAAAATATATATTTTCATTCATTTGTCTACCTCAGAGGTAGAGTATAATAATTGTATTAGGCCATGATTTATAGGTAGAAGTGACAAAAACCATCTATAAACAAGAAAAAGAAGTAATAGATTATAAAATTAAATTATAACAGGTTCATATTTCATAAAATAAATCAATGGAACTAAATAATTCATTTCTAATATAAAGTTATAAAACTGTACCTATTAAATATGCATTATCATTTAATATAAATTAAAAAATAAAACTAACACATAAAGCACTATTTAAAATAAACACCGGTAAAAGTATAAAAATAAACCAGTCATAAAATTTTAAAGTCATTTATTTGATCATCTATAAGAATTCAAACTTATAAAACAAACTCAGTAATTGATGTCAGACTGTAAGTATATTTTTGAGCATAAGTACATACCTCTTTCAGAATCTATAGTAGACCAAGTATTTCCTTCTAGCTATTTTATCTCAAAAAAAAAAAATCCCATTTCTTTTTTGATACGTTGGAGGAAAACTTTGGGGACAGTTATATTTTTTCTTTTTTAAGAGACAGAGACTCAGTATTTTCTTGACAGCAACTTATTTAGTTGTTTAGAAAGTGTTTCCTGTTTGTCTTTGCCTTCTATCAGTTCATGAGTGTAGAGATTACCAGGTTTAATTGTAATATGCCATTTTTTATTCCACTGGTTCAGAAAGTCTGGGAGCCAAGGTAGAATTTATTTTTCTAATAGGATCCTTGCTATGTCAATTGCTCTTTTCTCTCTTATCTCGAGATCATAGGTATATAGAAAGTGTGTGCATGCTGTTCAGTTGCTGAGTTGTGTCTGACTCTTTTTCAACCCATGGACTGTAGCCCACCAGGCTCCTTTGTCCATGGGCTCATCCTGCAAGAATACTGGAGTGGGTTGCCATTTCCTCCTGCAGGGGATCTTCCCTATTCAGGGATCAAAACTGTGTCTCTTGCACTGGCAGGTGGATCCTTTCCCACTGAGCCACCTGGGAAGCCCACAGAAAGTGTACCTTTACTCAATTCAAAATGTTAAGACAGACTATGATACTGGGTATGCTACAGTATAAAATAACGCAAGTTTCAGGGCTTAAAAAAATTCACTTATTACATCAACAAAAAAAATGAGCATTTTAGAACCCAAAATAGTGACAGAATAGCTCAATATCAAAATGTGGAAATGCAGTCAGCCACTAAAGCGATGGGGAGGACCTTTAGGATAGCTGGTGCCTGAGGACCAAGTACCTTCAGGACCCTCCATTTCTCATATCCACTTCCATCAGTGAGAAGGAGGGAGAAGAGATGGGAGGGTGGTTTTAGTGACCTCCAAGTGACTTTTCCACAAGCTAGGGGACAGGCTGTCTGCAGCTCTAAACTCAAATCCATTCATCTTTGTGACCAAAAAGGAGTCTTTTTGCCAATGTCTACTTAAATCTTATTGAAGGACTTTATCACAAAACCAATCACTGTTGCCCAAGAGTGAGGTTCTTTGATTCGTCCAGCTTGAGTGAGGTATCACCTACCCTTCTACCAATCACTGAAGTCAAGAAAAGTGGATCATGTCTAAAGATGGCAGCTCCCTTTTGGATCCCAAGGATCAAATGGGAACTAAAGTAAGTCCCCAAAATTAAGGGATGCAGGTCCCCAAGGAAGGGAGGAATGCAGAGAAGCAGCACAACAAAAGTCTGCTCCAAGTGACTTCACTTGAAATTTTTAGTTCAAAAGATTATTATGCCTCAGAGTCAAGATCTACATGTTAGTTTGTTAGCTTTTGGAAGATGTAGGAAGGGTACACAATTGGGTAGAAATTAGACTTGTGTTCATGATTGAAATAATGGGTTAATACTCAGTATTAAGTAAACTTGCTTTACTCAGTGCTGAAGGAATATCACCCTAACAGAATTTAAACAAATGACATAGTCAGATGGACAAGGATTAAAACTGATAATTAATAAGGCTAATATGTTAGAATGGAAATCGAGGCAGCACATTGGTGTTATATCAGATAGAATGGCCCTCTCAAGGAGCTATTTTACATACTTTAGTGAGAGGAACAAATTACAAATATGTGAAAAAAATAGTTTCTGATACTGGTAGATGCTGTGAAGAAGACAGTGGAAGCAAATAGAGAGTACCTTGGTAACTGTGAAAGCTGCTCCAATGAGGGTTGTCAAGACCTTTGTAAGCAGTTGATATTCAAGCTGAGACATGATTGATGAGATGGATGTGATCCTGTTAAGGTCTAGAGACCAGCTTTCTGAACAAAGTAACAGTGAAGCCGAGGCGTCTGGGATGGGAATAAGTTTATAGCACTGGAATATCAGTAATAAGGTCAATGCATCTAAAGTTTAGCAGACAAATGCAAAGTGCTAGAAGATAGGTCAGAGAGGGAGGCAGCTTCCAGATTATGCCTTGTAAGCCAAAGTAAGAAATTGGATTTTGATTCCAAACTGTACAAATTAAAAGAAAAGACCAGTGGGTTTGGCATTTAGATAATATTGCTATAAACTCTGTCTTGGGAGTAAAAAGCAAGCCAGATTGCAGTAGGTTTCAAAGACAACATGGAAAAGTCAAGTCATCTCCGGGAATCTCTGGTACAGTTCCAAAAGGCACAGGCTGCCATATAAGGACTTTTAAGAGAGATAACACAGGTCTTTCTGGTCAATTTCTGATGGATTCTCAAGACGTAAATCATGTTCTTATCTACCTAGGACCCATTCATATTCATGCCCAACAGCAATATGTAATGATGACTAGAGAATCTGATGCCCCAAAGACTTCAAAGAAATTGCTTATTCCCCATTCCAAGACTTTCTTGCTCACAAGTAGCCCTGTATTTTTGGTGGAAAGGTGTGTTTTGACAGTACTTAATTCTGGAGAACTCATGGAAACCATCTTTGGCTTTACAAATCCTGATGTGAGTTCATTTTTAATGATGAACATTTTTTATCACAAAATGGAAAGTAACAGAGTAAATAAAAATGTGATTAACCCAGGATCTTACATAGTTTATAGTTAATAATGGCAAATTTCCCTACACCACTGAGAAGTTTCCATTTCATTTCATAAATTATTCATTAGCCCAAAGGAGACAGTTTGAGATTCAGTTTGCTAACCAATAATCTGAATTCTTGGCATAGCTTGCTAATAGTGATCATGTGGACATGCTCTTAGGACAACTGGTAGGCTCACCTTGCTCTCGCTTATTAAAGCTTCATACCTAGTGGTCTCATTTGTTGTTGTTCAGTCACTCCGTTGTATCTGACTCTTTGCAACCCAATGGACTGCAGCATGCCAGCCTTCCCTGTCCTTCACTATCTTTCAGAGTTTGCTCAGATGCATGTCCATTGAGTTGATGATGCCATCCAACCATCTCATCCTCTGTCACCCACTTTTCCTCCTCTCCTCAATCTTTCCCAGCATCAGGGTCTTTTTCAATGAGTCAGTTCTTTGAGTCAGGTGCCCAAAGTACTGGAGCTTCAACTTCAGCACCAGTTCTTCCAATGAATATTCAGGGTTGATTTGTTTTAGGATTGACTGGTTTGATCTCCTTGCTGTCCAAGGGATTCTCAAGAATTTCTCCAGTCTCAAAGTTTGAAAGCATCAGTTCTTCAGCACCCAGTTGTCTTTATGGTCCAACTCTCACATCCATATGATTACTGGAAAAACAATAACTTTGACTATATGGACCTTTGTTTGCAAAGTGATGTTTCTGCTTTTTAATATGTTGTCTAGGTGGGTCATAGCTTTTCTTCCAAGGAACAAGTGTCTTTTAATTTCATGGCTGTAGTCACCATCTGCAGCAATTTTGGAGCCCAAGAAAATAAAGTCTGTCACTATTTCCATCGTTTGCCCATGTATTTGCCATGAAGTGATGGGACCGGATGCCATGATTTTCCTTTTTTAATGGTGAATGTTAAGCCAGCTTTTTCACTTTCCTCTTTCACCTTCATCAAGAGGTTCTTTAGTTCCTCTTCGCTTTCTGCTGGAAGGGTGATGTCATCTGCATATTTGAGGTTACTGATTTTTCTCCTGGCAATCTTGACTCCAGCTTGTGCTTCAACCAGCCTGGCATTTCACAAGATGTATACTGCATATTAAATATGCAGGATGACAATATAAAGCCTTGATGTACTCCTTTCCTAATTTTGAACCAGTCCGTTGTTCCATGTCCAGTTCTAACTGTTGCTTCTTGACCAGAATACAGGTTTCTCAGGAGGCAAGTAAGGTGGTCTGGTATTCCCATCTCCTTAAGAATTTTCCACAGTTTGTTGTGATCCACACAAAGGCTTTAGCATAGTCAATGAACCAGAGGTAAATGTTTTTCTGGAATTCCTTTGCTTTTTCTATGGTCCAACAGATGTTGGCAATTTGATCTCTGGTTCTTCTGACTTTTATAAATCCAGCTTGTATCCCTGGAAGTTCTTGGTTCATATACTACTAAAGCCTAGCTTGAAGGACTTTGAGCATTACCTTGCTAGCATGTGAAATCAGCACAATTGTGCAGCTGCTTGAACATTGCTTGGCATTGTCTTTCTTTGGTATTGGAATGAAAACTGACCTTTTCCATTCCTAAGGGCATTGCTGAGTTTTCCAAATTTGCTGGCAAATTGAGTGTAGCACTTTAACAGCATCATCTCATGGAAGATTCTTCTCATGGAAGAACTTAAAAAATATTTCCTCTTCCTTTAGGATGCAGCAACTTTTCTGGCAAATTATTCTTCTTGCTCGCCCCAGTAGAGCATATTTCAGAGAATTTTACATTTACACATTGGACTTTATGATTTTCTTCTCAGCCAGACAGTCATATAACCGGCAGCTTCTTGGGAATGTGTTAAGAATTTTTTCCCCGTGCCCAAACCACATATCTGCCAGAGAAGTTACGAAGCTACATGTAAAAGAAAACAGCGTTTTGTGGATTTGCTTCACCTGATTTCTACTTAGAATAAACCAAGCATGTACTTATTACTATGTGACTTTCCAAAATGTGAGAAACATTTGGATCATGGTCCTGCATGATGAATTTGCACCACCATTACCACCTCCTCACTGCTATTTACTTAAAAATCCTACAATGATAAGATCACTAGGTGACCTTTTTATTTTTTTTTTTTAAAGCCAAATAAGTTTGGACTATTTTCCTCAACTGGTAGGGCTGCTATAAACTAGTTCATCTCTCTTTCTTGAAATTCATATCCTTATACATGCTCTTTCATGATAAGATCACTAGGTAATTAAGACTTGCCACATAACTCCCATACAAGGCAATACTAAATGAGGTTTATGTTTGAGAAGCTGGGTGACCACATCAATCATGGCATGTTTACTGAAGAACTGGGTGCCTCATCAGATCTACTCCTCACATCAAAGAGGTCTTTTGCCCTTAGTTGGACTTACATCCTAGCTCTGTATTTTTCTGCAACCTAGTAAGTTCCTTGACTTTTCTTATCATCAGTTTCTTCATTATGTAAAGTAGAAATAACAATACTACTTGTCTTATAATAATGTAGATAAATTGAGATAATACATATCAAGTACTCAGAACAGCCTGGCATATAAGTAAGGTTGGTCATTATTATTCTGTGTAAACTATTCTGGGAAATAAATGAAGAATCAAAAAATGTGAATGATATATATCATTGTAGAATTAAGAGAGCTATCATGTTGTATTGATTTTTAAGTAACCACAGGAAATTTAGGGACAAAAGAAGTCAAGGGGATGAGAAAGGCTTCATAGAAGTCATGAGGCTTGAGCAAGGCCCTGAAGAATTTGAATAGGAAATGTAAAAACAATCATCTGTGGACCCAGAGGCAGCAGCAGGAAGGAATGTGCCTGTAAAGCACAGATAAAAGACCAGTCTGGAAAGAGAAGAAGAATGTAAAAGGATATGAATTTGAAGAAAAAGAGATGATCTAGCTTATAGCAGGCCTACCAGATGAGGAAAACAATCTAAATTTATTTGGTTTTTAAAAAATGGAAAGAAAGAGGACTTTTGACCAAAAATAATTTATTTCTGTCTCTCAAGAGTCCCTTGGACTGCAGGATCAAGCCAGTCAACCCTAAAGGAAATCAGTCCTGAATATTCATTGGAAGGACTGATGCTGAAGCTTAAACTCCAATACTTTGGCCACCTGATGTGACGAACTGACTCATTTGAAAAGCCTCTGATGCTGGAAAAGATTGAAGGCAGGAGAAGGGAACAAAGGATGAGATGGTTGGATGGCATCACCAATGTGATGGACATAAGCTTGAGCAAACTCCGGAAGACAGTGAAGGACAGGGAAGCCTGGCAGGCTGTAGTCCATGGGGTTGCAAAGAGTCAGACATGACTGAGCAACTGAACTGAACTGAAGGCCCATTTCCTCAATCATAGATGGCCATCTTGTTGTGTCATCACATGATGGAAGGCTGGAGGGAACTCTCTGAGATCTCTTATATCAGGGCACTAATTCCATTCTTGAAGGCTCCACCCTCATGTACTAATCACCTTCCAAAGCCCCACCTTTTATCACCATCACATTGGGGTTAGGATTTCACTTGGGAATTTAGAGTGGACATAAACATTCAGTCTATAGCAATTGGACATGATTGTACTATAGCAGGTAGGCCTTTAATAGAATTCAGTCATGGAATAGTGAGAGCTTTCAGGGAAATAGAGGCACCAAAGATCTCCTAATGCTATTTCCCTCACCATGCACTGCCCATGTTTCTTTGCTTCTCTTTTTGGCAAAATTGCTCAAAAAAGTTCTATACTTACTGTCTTTTGTTTCTCTTTTCTTATCATACTATCTCTCAGGCTTTTGCTCCCTTGCTCTATTGAAACTGCTCATGTCAATGACATGCATGTTGCTGACTAATAGTCATTTTCAGTCCTTATTTTACTTCTCAACAGCATTTGATAGAACTGACCATCACTTCTTCCTTTATAGACTTTCCTCACTCAGTTTTCAGGATACAACATACTCCCACCCCACTGGTAATTCTTTCTCATCTCCTTTAGCTTGCTACTTCTCTTCTCTGATCCTCTTAATGTGAGGGCTCAGCTCTTGGTCTTCTTATCTTCTCTCTATACATTCGCTCTCTTGGCCACCCAGATCAAAAAATGAACAATATCATTTTTGAATACACTGAATACTCACAATCAAAGATATGAAAAAGTGTTGGTGAGGAGATGGAGAAATTTGAACTCTTCTGCATTGTTGGTGGAGTATAAGATGGTGTGGCCCCTTTGGAAAACAGTTCTGTAGTTATTCAAAAGTTACACAGAGTGTTACCACTTGACCCAATAATTCTAGTCTTAAGATATATACCCAAGGGAATTGAAAACATATGTTCACGCAAAAACTTATACATAACTGTTCATGGTAACATCATTCATAAGAGCCAAAAAGTGGAAACAACCGAAATGGCCACCAATTGATGAATGGATAATCAAAAGGTGGTTCTATCTACTCAATAGACTACTATTCAGCCATAAACAGGATTGACAAACTGATACAACATACAACATGGATGAATCTTAAGAGATTATGCTATGCTGAAGAAGCTAGACAAAAAAAGCATATATTGCATGATTCTATATGTGAAATGTATACAATAGGCAAGTCCATAGATACAGGAAGTAAATCAGTATTTTTCAGGGGCTGAGGAGAAGAAATGGGGACTGACTGCTATTGAAAATGGGGCTTCTATTTTGACGAAAATACTCTGTAATTGGTGATGACGGTTACAATAACCTTGTGAAGATACTAAAAACAACTGAATTGTACACTTAAACTGTGAATTTTATGGTATCTAAATTATATCTTAATTTAAAAAAAACTACAAGGCTTTGAGCTTCCTTTTCATAGTTTACAGGTACAGGCCCAGCATCCTGGGCTAGATTTATTACTACAGGTGACTGGATCTGTCTTTGAGGTTCATGGAAGTCAATCAATAAGGAAACCATCCTGGATTAAACAGTTCATACATGACAAATGAATTCTGAAGTTAGAAACTTTGTCCTGGGAATACACATTAGGAAAAATTATGATGTGAATCTTATATCAGGGGCTATTAGGTAATACAATAGATGCTGTCTTTGCAGTTTTGCCTAAGACACAGAAACATTCTTTGGAAGGATGTTTCTTCTACTGACCAACTCTAAAGGATTAGGGCATAAAATCAAATTGCAACTAACTCTATAAAGGAATTTTTGCCAAAATAGTATAGCCTATTTCCAGATGATCTAACTTTTATAAAGATAAGCTGATGAGGCCAAGAGACACAAAGAATCACATTTCTTTAGACCAACTTCCCCAAATACCAGATGTCTCAACTGAACATTTGGCAAGCATTAGGAGGCAGTCTAAATTCTGATTTGTATTGCTGATTAAATAAATGTCCATATGTTTTTGATACTGGATACGCAGGTAGCAAAGTCAATATACTGTCATGAGAATTTAGGGGCTTGATTTATACCCTTATCCAATCAAAGAGCCATCATACTTCCAGCTGGGGTGAACTCCAGAGATACCTACAGATGGAGGTAAAATGTCTTTCAGCTTCAGAAGAGAACTCTGAGTCCTCTCATTTGGACAAGCACTTAGTTGAGAGTCTGGCATTTCTGCTCTTAGACATGGGAAGCATAATTTTGGTCTGAGAAAACTCTAAGTGCAGGTGTTTTTAATCATGAAAGCTTCTATCATGAAAGCATTTCAATAGAATCCCTGCAAAACGTGTCACTTGGTGTAGATCTGCATTTTTAACAAACTAGTTCCAAAATATACCCCCTCAAGTAGATGAATGATCTCTTTGGATTTAAGGTATGTTTGTTTTGGATACTATACTACAGTGCTTTTCTCTATAAATGTTTACTGAATGAGTGAACGATTTAATGAATCTATATTATATTATCAAGGTAATATTAGAGTTGAATATTTTTCTTATACAATTTTAATAGGAATGCCACGCTATAAATGAAGCTTTCTCAGATGACAAAAAGATTTTCCTTTTAAAAACTGATTATTTACTGATATGTCTTCCCCATTATGTTATAAGCTCTTTGATGATGTTATTCACCTTTGCATCCTCCACACAATGCCTACTCCTGTGCAAGGTCCATAAGCAGATGCTCAAAAAACAATAGGAGAAAGATATGGAATAGAACTAGTTGGGATTATTTTTTACACTTCAAGATTTGGATGCACACTCTGTTCAGCAGTACCAAGGCAGGTCCATAGAGTGATTACTCCACCCCAGAAGCTAGAGGAGGACAGCTCTTTCCTCTCTCCTCTCTCTGACAGCTGGAGTATAGGTCAGTGACTAGTCATGGCCAAAGAGACCTTAGTAGTAGGGACTTTGGATCTGGAGGGAATGACTCAAAGATGCAGGATTACTTAAGTGTTAATTTGAAATACCAGTGGCAGAACTGTGAGTTTGCAGCACAGCAACTGGTCTCCAAGCATAGTGGTAACCACAGTTCCTAAGTATCCTAGTCCCATGGTAAGAATTTGGCCTTGTCCTGCCAATGATCTTTATTCCTGCCCCAGCCTGACTTTCTAGATATCTGTCAATTCATGAGCCACCCATGTACACTGAAGAGTAAATTCAAAGGCAATCCAAAAGTATATTAAAAAAGAAACCTAATATTACCTTTTGTACTCACTTCCTTGGAAGATGAATCACTTCTTACCCATTAACTCAGGCATATAACAATTATGGTTTTTCAACCATACTGTGCTCTCTCAAATTTTCCTATCCCTCCTATGAAATACAGTTATCTTTTAAAAAATCCAAACGTCTATCTAGATTTTAAATATCCAAGATATTGCAAAGATTTTCCCACTATGTTAAAGAAATGAAACAATGGAGTAAAGAGATTTTTTAAAACTCCTATATACACACAATAGCCAAAACCAGAAACCACTAAAATGAATACTTCATCAATGGATCAATAGATTTAAAATAAGGGGCTTCACTGGTGGCTCAGTGGTAAAGAATCTGCCTGCCAATGCAGGAGACACTGGTTCTATCCCTGGTCCAGGATGATCCCACATGCTGTGGAGCAAATAAGCCCATGCATCACAACTACTGAGCCTGTGCTCTAGACCTAGGAGCTGCAGACGCTGAGCCCGCATGCTGCAACCACTGAAGTCCATATGCCCTAGAGCCCATACTCTGCACCAAGAGAAACCACTGCAATGAGAAGCCTGCACACAGCAACTAGAGTAGCCCCCACTTGCCACAGATAGAGAAAGTCCATGCAGCAACAAAGACGCAGCACCACCAACAATAAAACTAGATAAAGCAATTTTTAAAATATGGTGTATCCACATAATGGAATATTATTCAGCCATAAACAGAAATAAAACACTGATACATGGATGCATGAAAACATTATGCTTAGTGAAAGAAGTCAGATAATGATGATGTTTCCACAACATTATGAATACACTAAATGCCACTGAATTGTACACTTTAAAATGGTTAAAATGGTGAGTTTTATGACATGTGTTTTTTCCACAATAAGAAATTTAAATTTAGTATCCCCCAAATTAGGAGAAATATAAAGCAGAATATTTTAAAAATGATTCCTTCTGTTTACAACAGAACAGAGTGGCTTGTCAAGAGAATTTTCTGGTTATAAAATCTTTGTAGTTCCAACTTTACCTTCGAACTCTCAGTGGAGTTGTGTCATTATGTAATCAGGTTTCCATATTAAGAAATTACCCTGTGTCTGGCGAGAGGAAAGTAACGCTCTTCCAAAAGGCATTTAATTTATCTCTGATCACAATCACAACTCCTTTCATTTAGACACAATGAGGAAGTTGTGAAAATGAAGTACCGTTTAATGGATCTTGACAAATATAATTTTTCCACTCTGGCAAAGTTTAAAGCTCTCTTATTACAACAGTTACTCAATTTTCCAAAGATGTAGGACTTCACATGGGAAGAATAGGCTGAAGATGCTAGTATTTACATAATTCTTCAAACTGGGATAACAAGAATGTGCTGCAGGTTGCTACCCCATAATTAGATGGCTCATTATTGTAAAATATTTCAAGTTTGCTCAGTGGAATACTGGGAAATGACATTAACTCAGTCTTTTACTCTAGAATTTTATAACTTTTTATTTCTATCATTTCTATATTTCCCCCAAACCTCACATTCATCATCAGTAAAAGAAAAAAATATGTGTGTTTATATGTTTAATTGTATAAACACACACACTTACACATATATTCTAAGACCTTTCAATTATTGTTTTCCAATCCCAACAGAACTAGAAAAGAAAGCCTTACACACCAAGAATCCCACTTTCAAAGTATTGATTTCAGTGTGTGTGTATCAAAGCCAGAGTGATTGTCTTTTCATTCTAACAAGCAAAAATGGTGAACTCCTGATTTACATTTTCTGCAATACATAGGGTAAATTGAAATACCAGCAACTTCATGTTCTATTTCTCAACTTATTGAAAAATGTGTGTTGCTTAAAAATGCATTTTCAATACTCTCTTGGGGCAAAATTGCAAGATTTCTCCATCAGATTCCTCCGAAGAAACCATCTTAATGCTTTTATAAATAACAAAAGAATTTCATTTCAGAAGTCCTTAAAATACAATCACTTCATTTACTTTTAGAGGCTTTATTAAAGTAGGTTTTCAACCCACACTCTTCAGAGCAGGTGCCTGTAATTAAAAACAGCCCTCTCACCTGATCCATTTCCTGTGCTTTTTGGGTGTGAGAGCACTAACTCACCCGGAATTCATAAGGAAGACATTATTGCCAAGTCCCATGAAGCCCTCTGAGAAATTCATCAGGGCTACAAACTACTGACCTTACCCTAAACCCATCTGCTTGCAGGCCAGCTGACTCAGGGTCTCCTGCCAGCCATCCGCACACACGTGGTGTTCCATGGCAGATCTGCGAGCCATCAGGAATGAGGAGTTCACGTTTGCAGAGAGGGTCACTGAGTGGGGAAAAAAAGGAGGGGCACTCTAATTTAAAACATCTCTTCTCATGAAACCACATGATAACATGGCTTTATTTTACTTGCAGACATTTATTTTTATTTCTTTTAGCTAAAAACTATTTGGTGAATTTTTCCACTCTGCAAACCATAGTGATCACCACGTGGCAGAGGACTAGAAAATGAGTTAGATGTGTTGTCTGCCCTCCAAGAACTAGAGACTCAGGGAAATGGACAGGCAATTCTCAACTTTTTATTATGAGTTAGAAGATGGCCAGAGGCAGTCCCATTCCCATGAGTTTATCCAATGATTTGTATAAGAAGGAGCTAGTTGTAACATCATTCAAATTGTTTCCTTTCAAGAAGGTCTTTGAGAATGTAAATGTGTGAGTGATGTTAATTTGGGATTAATGTGGCATATGGGCTAATTCTTCTTTTATAAAAGAGAATCCTCTGTACTTCATACACCACAGATCATTTATGGAAACATTGCACAATTAATGACAATACCTTTCATAATTATGATTTGGCCAGACGATGCCAAAATAAGGACCAAGGGAATGGAAAGAGGGATAAGTGTAGGATGACAGAAAGAACCAAACTCAAGATTATAAACTGCAACAGTGGAACACCAATGGGAGATGCCTTTAAGTCCTGTGCATGGAAGGTAGTAGATAGACAGAAATCTCATCTGGATTTGGAGCAAGAATATAGGGCAGACAGAAAGGCCACGCTAATATCTTATTCCAGGTAGTGTCAGTGATATAAGAATGACCAACTATTGATAAATGTTAAAGTTGGGGGATGATAGAGTTTAAAATTATATTCATATGGGAAGTTATATGATCATAAAAATTTGAACCCAAATATTTTCATATGTAAGACACACAATAGAGAAGTAACCTGGGGGGATGTGTTCTGTGAGTTGGAAACGGCATTACAAATCACGGCTGACTGCTTTTACAGTAGTAAAGTAGAATAGATGAACTTGGTTAGTAAGATCCATAAAACCAGTTAGGATTCATTTAACTTAAATGGCTGCCAGGCGTCAGAGCAGATGGCAGAAACAAGCAGCTCACCACAGTCCCACTCATCGGAACTGTCTACGCAGTCGGCTTCACCGTCACACCACCGGTCACGTGACACACACTCGTGGTTTGCACATTCTAGCTCATCAGCTTGGCAAAACGCTGGTAGGGGAACAAGAAGGGAGGAGACAAACATTTTAGGAATGGATGGGATTTTCACTAACAGGCATCTCACGGTTTGCCAACAGGTGCATCAAAGGAGGAAAAGATGTGGTGGCCGAGGCCTTCCAGTAAGAGTCAATACAGAGGAGCAAAGCTGGTACGATCTCATTTCTGAGATGTCCACCCACACAAACAGCAAGCATTTAAACAGCTCTACTATCTCCAAGTGACTAAGCTCTCTAGTTCTAACCACAGGATTGAAAAAGTGGCACCCAGAGCAGCAGAAATCCCAAAGATGACAGCACAGAACTAAATTCTGAAGTGGCTTGAGCTGAGCACTGGGCATGAGCAGACTGGAGTCACTCTAGGATGAAACCCAGCTCTGTCCACATAAATGGTTAGTTTTATCTTTTTTAATCTCTAGTATTAAGTGACTCTCAGAGTCACACACTAATCTTCTCTTGGGTTTTTAAAAACTATAGCCAAACTCCTTAATTGCCTATCTAACATCTATTACTTTTCTTTCTCCTTTCTTAAGGGAATCCGATTTTTATTCAGGCCTCCACACCAGCCCCTGTCCAGGGAAAGAATCCTAAGTCGTTTAAATAAGACATGGCATTTTTCTCACTACAATTGTATTTTCCTGAGTACAGTTATTAGCCCAGGAGCAAACATGGCATCTCAAATCAGCGTTTCGGCTTGTGGTTTTGTAGGTTGTACTTTACAAGGTGGTTCCTGACCAAACCCTGCCATCCAAGGCTTCATGTCCTAACCTGGAAGAGAAGTGGCCCGGAAGAGACACCTTCTTTTCTTATTGGTTCTCCCTAAGGATGCTTCTAGACCAATATCATCATGCATATGTTTTACACATTTGATTGTATTTGGCATATATTTTTCCAAGTGAAGTTTTAGTCAAAAAGTCTGAAAATACAAAAAGCTTTTGACATGTATTTCCAAATTTCTCACTTATCCAAAATGAGGGGTAATTAATGTTTAAAATAAAATGTCAAAAAAAAAATAAAATAAAATGTCACATTGACAAATGCCCAATAAGTACTTACAGCAGTTTTTTTCATCCATGTTATCAGGGCAGTCTGGAAACCCATCACAGATGACTGTGTGCTTCAGACATTGTTTACTGGATGGACATTCCCAAAGATCTCTCTCCTTACACCCTGGAGACAGAAGGAAAGGTAATTTGCAATAGATGTGAAGGTGAAATAACTATGGCTTTGATCAAACAAAGTAAAAAAAGAATGACAATATAAAGGGAGGATTTCTTTCTTCTTAACAAGTTTTGACTCCTGTATACCATGGAAAATGTAATTTTGAAAGTATAAATGCTTGGTAATCTCCATATTGCATTATACATAGTACATCTCTTCCAGGAGAAGATCAAAAGTGACATATGGCAAACAGGAAAAAAATGAAAAAGCAACTGTACAGTAACGTTCATCTTTTGCTGTTCCTTTTGCTTTCTGAGCCAATTTGCCAACACATACAACTCATCTCTAAAACGATGAGCTACACTTTTAAGCAAATATGCCCAAACCTAGTGATCTAAATGTATATTATCTTAAAATGTAATTTCAATCAACAAATGGTAACGCCATCTGTGTTTTAGCCAAAGAGGCAACTCCTATGCCAAATATCTACAAAACTAGTTTATGAGCCAGGTATGAAAGCCATTACCCTCAGTAATGTAGCCAGAAATCTAAGATTAGAAACTATCTATTGTATGAGAAGTAAACACAAAGACTATAAGCTTGAATGGTAATTTGTCTATAAAATAACAAGCTCTTGCAATGAACTTAATAAATGTCATTTGATTCACAGATAGTGAATTTATATGTTCGCTAAAACATGCCAAATGTCTAATTGTTCTTGCCACTCAGGTTGGACCCATGACTGTCACCATGTTGTGAGGGTGTGGAGGAAGAGACCACATATATTCATCTTCGAGCATCTTGACTCCCCTGCCTAGAATGGCAGCTAGCCCTCAGTAGACGCCCAACACATATGAATTTTAAACGGAACTTTATTTCATGTAAGAAACAAAAAATCTCTTGTTCCTAGAAAAAGGTAGTTTAGTTTACAGTGAATGAAACACCAAGCAGTGATGAAATAAGGAGTGTCTTTAAAGACACTATTTCTCATCAGCTGCTACTGCTGCTGCTGCTAAGTCACTTCAGTCGTGTCCGACTCTGTGCGACCCCATAGACAGCAGCCCATCAGGCTCCCCCGTCCCTGGGATTCTCCAGGCAAGAACACTGGAGTGGGCTGCCATTTCCTTCTCCAATGCATGAAAGTGAAAAGTGAAAGTGAAGCCGCTCAGTTGTGTCCGACCCTCAGCGACCCCATGGACTGCAGCCCACCAGGCTCCTCCGTCCATGGGATTTTCCAGGCAAGAGTACTGGAGTGGGGTGCCATTGCCTTCTCCGATTTCTCATCAGACCTGGTACAAATCATTCAGAGAAATGGCATGGATGATTGACTCAAGTTTCTTGGAGTCCCTCATAGGAAAATAATCTGCTTTAAAAAAGAATTTTCATTGAAAAATTATCAAAATAAATTCACAGAAGAGAGATTTTTACTACGGGAAAAGTTAGGTTTAAAGTGTTTCAGATGCTTAGCAGGTAAAGAATCCACCTGCAATGCAGGAGATGTGGGTTGATCCCTAGGTCACGAAGATCCTCTGGAGGAAGAAATGACAACCAACACTAGTATTCTTGCCTGGGAAATCCCATGGACAGAGGAGCCTGCCAGGACGCAGAGTCAGACACAGCTAAGCAACCAACCATGCATGGTCGCACCATTCAGGGCCTCCCTGGTGGTCCAGTGGTTAGGACTCTGCACTTACACTGCAAGGAGCATGGGTTTTATCTCTGCTCAGGGAACTAAGATCCCACATGCCACACGGTATGGCTGAAAAAAGGTGGGGGGGGGTGGTTAATGAAAAGTACAATAAAATATTTTTAAAATAAAGTGCTTCATCATTCAAACATATAGGACCCTGGGAGAGTATCTGACCACAGAATTGTATAGGAAATAAATAGTGAGAATCCTTCACTAACTATCCGGAATTGTCTTAGGCCCAGGGACATCTATTCTAAGAACTCATGGGGATATTATTTGGAGTTTTCAGCTAACCGAGAATATAGACGTCATCTGGAATGTTCTGACAATGAGACTCATCACAAACGACACCACTTGCTAGCAGATGATGAGAGAAAACAGCATGAGTCTTTCTGACTATTCACAAGAGTACAGAGAAGAACCTGAACACGTGGAATGAGCTGAGAAAAGACCACACAAGTCAACCCACTGGTCTAGAAGATCTGCATCCTCACTGAGGGTAGTAATAGGAACTAACACTTATTATCCACCCTAAATCCACATTCTAGATAATAGTTTTAGTTCTTAACACCACAATGTCAGAATTACAATCATCATTTCCTAAGTGAGGAAACTGAGAGTTAGAGAAAATAAATTGCTCCAAACGCAGCCTTATGGAGAAATCTCCAGTTGGGAAGAAGGTCCAAGTCCTCAGTTGTAGCCGTCTGTTCGTTGAGAATACATAGCACGTGCCAGGGGTAAGAGCAAGGGAAACAGAGCTTAGAGGCAGACACCTGGATTTAAACCCCAGCTTCAATCTCATTAGCTGTGTGACCTTGGATAAGTTTCTTAATGTCTCTGAACCTCTGTTTCCATATCTCTAAAATAGGAATAATAACACCTGCTACAAAGGGTTGCTATAAGGAAGAAATGAGTACTCTCTGGTCAGTAATTTCCCTTCTGTATATTCTCTTTTCTAATAAAAGTTTGTGCAGCCTAATGCCCTCTTCTGTGGAGTTATGATGAGCATAAATGAATTAGGATGAAAAAAGGTCAGGACATGAGTCCCATGGAAGACAATACTGTGATTTTGTGAAGAAACCATTCTCTCTTTAAAGTGACATTTTTGGTGTAATTATGCTTTAAAAGGAAGAGGGTATGACTCCATTAAAAATGAAAAACAGATACGGATAGGATGGGATGTCTAATGCAGCTGTAGGTTATAAAATCAAATAATTGTTGATGTCAGGATAACAGCCACCCCTGCGCAGAGTCCATGGCCATGACCACTCACAGTGCCCACTGTGTGTTGCTAAAGTGACAGTTAATCCCAGTTTTCCTGGGACTTTGCAGGTTTGAGCATCAATCTACCCCACTTCCAAGGAACCGCTCGCAGTACCAGACAAACCAGAATGGTTCATCACCTAAGTGTGCTAAGCATTCTGCTGGGTTCTTATTCACTCTCATTTTCACAAAAATTCTGTGAAGCTGGCTTCCCTGTCTTAGGCAGATCCCACTTGAACTGGGGAACCTTGTCTCTCCATCAAAAAAGTTGTCATTCACAGACATAGGGAACAGACTTATGGACACAGTAGGACAGGGTAAGGAAGGAAAGGGTGAGATGTATGGAGAGAGCAACATAGAAACATATATTACCATATGTAAAGTAGATAGCCCATGGGATCTACTTTATGACTCAGGGAACTCAAACAGGGGCTCTGTATCAACCTAGAGGTGTGGGATGGCAAGGAAGGTAGGAGAGATGTTCAAGAGGGAGGGGACGTATGTATACCTATGGTCGATTCATGTTGATGGTTGGCAGAAACCAACACAATGCTGTAAAGCAATTATCCTTCAATTAAAAATAAATAAAATTTTAGAAAGTTGTCATTATAGGTGAAGAGAGCAAACCACCTTAAAACAGATGCTTCTTGTACTTTACGAAGCTCTCAGTTATGCAAATATAAGGTAATTAGGTCTGTTCATCAGGGCTGCTAACTTGATCAGTATATCAGATAAAAAGTATTGCCACAAGAAAAGAAAAAAGTATTGCCACGGAGGAGCTGCTCATGAGAGCAAGGAAGAAAGGCCCTTCTGCATCCTGGCGCTAGTAGAGGCTGGACTGGGCTGGATGTAGCCATCTTCAGCCAGCAGCTGTCCCAGTGGCTATGGATGTGACCTCAGGGCGGAACACGGCAGCTGAACAGTGAGGTTCAGGCCTGGCAGGTATGACGGCCCCTCCAGAGCCTGGGACCCCTGACTATGGAGCCCAAATCTCAAACAAAAGCCATAGTACCTGTGGTAACAGCCGGGTCAAAAGGACCTGCCTCCCACCCCTCCCCCAGACTCCAGGCCTAAGCATCAGGGGCAACCAACACCAGCACAAATCATAGAGCTCTCGTCTCTGACCAGAAAACCCCAGTGGACTTCCCAATTCCTGAGTCACCTCCCCCTTTTAGGGGTGGCAACTTCATGCCATCCTCTCCACATGTGCTGGCCCAGCACCCTGGGAAGAGGCAGCCTGAAGAAACTGACAGGGCTTTATATCGTAGCATTGCGGTCATCCTCCATGTGTCATCCTGGAGATGGAGACATTCACCATCCAAACAGGCACTTCCTCCAGGACAAGGTGCCACCCTGATATCCTGTTCACTGTGTAAATCAGGGACTTCACCCAGCCTGCTCTCTTCTGCCATGTATAAGACCTGCTCGGTCAGAGACCAAGCTAGACGAGACTTCTTCCCTCAAGGGAGATCCCTGAGGTGACCTGGGGGTGGGGGGACATGCCTCCTGGATTTCCTAGCACTATGCCAGGTGGGCTCTTGGTTTTTGCCTTCTGAGGACTGAATAAGGCTTGCTATAAGCATTCCAAGCTGTGAGGGATAAAGGAAGGTTTCTCTAAATGTTACAGGTGAGAAGGCTGAGGCCCAGAGAAGTTACGTAACTGGTCAAAAGTCACACAGCCTCCAAGTGCTAAATCAGGATTTAAATCCAAGTCTAGGTCTACATGGGCTTCTCAGATGGCACTAGTGGTAAAGAGCCTGCCTGCCAAAGCAGGAGACATAAGAGACATAGGTTCAATCCCTGGGTTGCGAAGATCCCCTAGAGAAGGAAATGGCAACCCATTCCAGTATTCTTGTCAGGAGAATCCCATGAACAGAGGAGCCTGGCGGCCACAGTGCATAGAGTCACAAAGAAGTGGACACAACTGAAGGAACTTAGCACTCTAGGTCTACATGGACTTCCCTAGTGGCTCAGCAATGAAGAATCCCCTGCAATGCAGGAGACCTGGGTTCGATCCCTGGGTCAGGTCAGGAAGATCCCAGGAGAAGGAAATGGCAACCCACTCCAGTATTCTTGCCTGAAAAATTCCATGGACAAAGGAGTCTAGTGGGCTACAGTCCATGACGTCACAAGAGAGTCAGGCGTGACTGAGGGACTAAATACACACTAGGTGTACAAAGAGCATGCAGTGCCATTCCAGGCTGCCTGTCCCAGATACCAAAGGAGACATCGAAGAGCTAACAAGCAGAAAACTCCCTAAAGGGAAGGAGAATATCTATTCCTTAATATGCAATAATTAATTTAATCAGAGATCAGGCCTAAGTCTCATCCTGAAAGTACATTTGCAGACACGCAACATGAGATGAACACAATGACCCTCAATCTGCCTTCTAGTCACAGAGCAGGAAGTTAGTCTCTTCTACCACAAAGGAACAAAGAGACACAGAGGCATGGAGACTGGCTCTCTGCAGTGTTAAAAAACATAACAGTTAAGTTCTTCTTTGGACTCCTTAAAAGTATTTATGTATTTCTTACAACAGAAAAAAAAAAAAAAAAGTCTTTTGGAAAACCTTTAAAGTCAAGCTGTAAACCCCACCAATATCAGAGCCAAAGGCTTTAAACACAGCTATGGGGGTGTTGGGGCTTCCCTCAGGCTCAGACCGTAAAGAATCAACCTGCAGTGGGGGAGACCCAGGTTTGATCCCTAGGTTGGGAAGATCCCCTGGAGAAGGGAATAGCAATCCACTCCAGTATTCTTGCCTAGAGAATTCCATGGACAGAGGAGCCTGGTGGGCTATGGTTCATGGGGTCACAAAGAGATTAAATTCTATTTCTTTAAGGGGGTTTTGACTCCAAGAAGAAGTTCAGGTTAGAATAAAATGTTTTATTACATTTTATCACCCAAGAGGAGATCAAAGATAGATAATGAAATGGTTTTTAATCATTTGAAGATAAACAGAAGGTCCCTCAAGACACTCACATTTGTATTGTTGTCCATCTTTCCCTGTATGCTGAATGCCTTTTATGTAGAGTAGTGATCGATTAGTAATTGTGAAGCTGTATTCATGTAACAAAGGGTTTTATTTCTCCAGTAGATGCGGAAAAATTGTTCGAACTCTATTCTCATTTAACTGCCCCATTGAGAGGACCTGCTGCTCACATCACAGCCCAGGAACCACCTTACTCCTGCCGGCAGCTTACCTCCTTGTGGACACAGACCTAAAAAAGCTAACCTCAGTCTCACAAGCTCAAGTTCAAATCTATAATGTAAAGGCAAAGCTCAGAAGTATAATCTTGCTGTTACTTTCTTTAGCTTGCCATTCCTTTATGCCCCTCTTATTCATTTCTCCACCCAGATTATATCTCCATAGCTTAGATATCAATGCTTAAGAAAGGTTAGAATGAAAATAAGCCTCTTTAATCCACTTGCTAGACATACAGCCAACTTCATCTACATAGTAAAGGTTCAACTAATGACAAATTATTACTTTAAGACAAGAAACAGCACTGACTCTGCAAACCAATCCTACCCTTTAGGCTTCCCTCCCATGAAGCAATTCTGGAATGATGTGTTCATATTTACATAATGCTTCCAAACACTTGCTGAAAACATTTCTAAAAATGCCAATATTTCCAATATAAATGTTGTTTACATTAACAATTACACAAGCAGTGCAACTTCAACAAAAATTTACCACAAGAGCAGGAGCTACTTCAGAATTTAGCATTACCCATTGCTAAATGCTTAATGTGTATATTTGACAAGTATTTACAAACGGCGTGCTCTGACCACCATGTTTTCCTGCTGCATAAGTGTCAAAGAAACAGCGTAAATTTCCAACCCATCAATTCTTTTACAACTAAGTTAAAGAAGTATTGCTCTGAGGGGAAAACCTAGTTATGTTGTTAGAAGTTCTGGAGGAGCTACAGATATGTGAAAGTGAATAGTTAATTGTCACATTATTCAGTAAAGCCCAAGCATTTAAGTGCCCTCCACACCACAATGGGCAGAGTAAATCAGAAAGACCTGAAGCATGGCGTGAAATGCTGCTTTGCTGGAGCTGGCGTTTGTATTACCAGACGGCACGCCTGCCCACGCCCATGGAAACAAAGGGACAAACTGAGCAAGGAGGCAAAATCGGGAGTGGATGGTTTCCCAGGAGTTCTCTCTGCGCTGGGCCTTCCTCTACTTCCTCATTTGACTTTAAGTGCTGTGTTCTCCCAAAGCATGGGGCATGCCCACTCAAACCCCTGCATATGTTCCGAAGGGGATTGTACATAAAATATTTATTATAAGTCATTTTGAAAAATATGATGAGAAATTAATTTCTCATGAACTAATACTGTTGGGGGCAATTAATACCCTCAATATATTAATTTACTACTGACTTTTAACTTTCCTCAACTAGAACTCTCAATAACATCATCAGTATTTTGAGTGTTTTATAGAGATTAGGTAATTTATTCGATAGTTCTGGTGAGCCTGTAATTGTGAGATTAGAGTATGCACAGAAACTTATAGCTTACCTAGAAATCTGACATTTTAGGATCATTTGTAATGAACAGAGCTTTAAATTTCTTCTTCACCAAATATACTCTAGACCTTAGACCATTTATCTTCCGAAGTCTTTTTTTGAGACTAAGCATTTGCATTTCTCAAATAATCAGTCCCCTATTGCAAATTTCGATCTAGCCACCCAATGGAATATCATGTAACCTCTTTGAACAATCTAAGATAATTTAGTTTAAGCTGCACCTCAAAATACCATAGCCCATAGTTAGTGAAAAGAAAATCCAATAGATTCTTAATGAGTTATTTATATAGGGGATTGTCAATGAGTATTGACTTATTTATTTATATAAAGACCACAAACAAAGCAAGCAACAGCAGCTTCACAAAAAACTGTATGTTCCTCCCTAACAAAATTACCCCTGGTCATTGGACCATCATTCTGACAGCTCTGATTTTCTAGAAAATGCACTTATCCATATTTATCATAGCTGATAGGATTTCAGTTGATTGCTTGTGACATTTTGTCTAGACCAGAAGGGCAATGTCTACTATGGAAAATTCATTTTGGGGAGCAAGGCAATATTTCATCCTTCAAAGGCCAAAAGAATAAAATGATTTCAAAAGATGCATTGCCTCATGTGTTTTCAATAGCAAAAAATGTCAGGTTTTTTAAAGCAGAACAACCTAAAGAGTCATAACCAAACTATTCTTTGGCTAGCCCTTCAATCATTTTGCTTTACTCCAGCATATTACTTAGTGAAGAGCACTGTCTGTTTTCAATTCCCTGATACATTTTGAGGTTCCAAGTACAACGGTAGCAGGGAAGTACAATGGGAATTAGCTCCACTTAAATTGCCATTGGCATTTCCTGCCTTTGCCATGGTGATTTTGGAACTCTAAGGCAGAAATGCCAGGAAGAGTTTTATCCTCTGTGGGCAGAGACAAAAATCATAGAGGGCATGAAATTTAATCCCAATTAAACTTAAACTTTGGAGCCTGCAGTCTGTCTTTGTGTATCTAGATGCCTGTTTAACAATATGGGAATTATAAGTAAGGACAGCATTATCCTGATCTTATAACAGATGACAACTGCTTTAGAATCTCTCAATAAAAATAATCTCTTACATTTGTGAAGAGCTTCTCATTTTACTGAGGGTTTGCAGTATGTCATCAAGGTTATAAACAGAAGTGTAATTTAGGGAAAATCAATGGAATTAACAGGAAAAACACTTATAACTCATGTCTTGCTGTTTGATAATTTAAGAAGTAAATGTCTTAACGTTCAGTCCTGCTGCTGCTACTGCTAAGTCCCTTCAGTCATGTCCGACTGTGTGTGACCCCATAGACGGCAGCCCACCAGGCTCCCCTGTCCTTGGGATTCTCCAGGCAAGAACACTGGAGTGGGTTGCCATTTCCTTCTCCAATGCATGAAAGTGAAAAGTGAAAGTAAAGTCGCTCAGTCGTGTCCGACTCTTAGCGACCCCATGGACTGCAGCCTACCAGGTTCCTCCACCCATGGGATTTTCCAGGCAAGAGTACTGGAGTGGGGTGCCATTGCCTACTTAAAACTGTCAGTAAACAACAGACATATCTTAACACAACCCCTTATCCTAGTGTATGTTTGAGAAAAGTGCCATCTCACATACATACCACAGTTTTCTTCATCACTATCATCATCACAGTCAGCCTGGCCATCACATCTTCTGGAAGCCAGAACACACCGTCCTGAGCGGCACTTGAAGTGACTAGGTGAGCATTCTGTAAAAAGCAATGGGCCATATTACTGCCAACAAACAAAACCCAGACTCATCAGCTATGTTATTCATTTATGTGTCGGATGATGTAGAGAAGATATCACTGAAGATAAGGATGGTCCTTCACCAGGCTGAAATCACCAAAGTTTGCTTGGTTCTCTTCTGTCTGCCCTCAGCATCTTTTTCCTTTATCCTTGGCATCATCTCTCCAGATTAGCTGTTTTGTGTCTTTATGCTTTCCAACAATTACCTCTCTTTCTGAACGGACAGTTGCTGGAGCCTGAAATATCCTAGGAAGCCAATGCTTCTAACTGCCCTCCTTTCATTTGTCAAATTGTTTCCCATTCTAATCTTTCCACCTGGTGAGCAGGCATTTCTCTACCTGATCATCTCACATGGCCAAGGTATTTGAATGCTTTGCACTTGAAGCTGAGCGCCGAAGAATTAATGCTTTTGGATTGTGGTATTGGAGAACACTCTTGAGAGTCCCTTAGGCTGCAAGGAAATCAAACCAGTCAATCCTAAAGGAAGTCAGTCCTGAATATTCATTGGAAGGACTGATGCTGAAGCTGAAATGCCAACACTTTGGCCACCTGATGTGAAGAACTGACTCATTGGAAAAGACCCTGATGCTCGGAAAGACTGAAGGCAGGAGGAGAAGGGGATGACAGAGGATGAGATGGTTGGATGGCATCAGCGACTCGATGGACATGAGTTTGAGCAAGCTCCGGGAGTTGGTGATGGACAGAGAAGCCTGATGTGCTGCAGTCCATGGGGTCACAAAGAGTCGGACATGACTGAGCAACTGAACTGAACTGAACTGAAGGAGCCATGGCTTTATCTTCACTGTTACCTTCAATATCCTCTAGTATAAAAGCAGCTTCCATATATAATGGACTCTGTGAGTTGTGTTTACAATAAACACGGAGATTATTATAAAGTCATCTCTGCAATTTATCTTTAAAATGAATACAGTGTCTAACAGATAAGTATTAAATTCTTCAATGTAATCAAGTTTATAGATTCACCACCTACATAGCCTTTCTATTGGCAATCAAATAAAAACAACAACAAAGAAACTTCTAAAGGTAGCTGATTTATTCATTCATGTTAGATACTGCAGTGTAATTGATTTAAAAATTAACAAAAATTAACCTTCGACTTCATCATCAGGCATTAGGCAGGTTTGATTGTCTGCATTTTCCTCTGGAAATTGATTGCAATCTGTGTCTTCTGGCCACTGTAGACCCACAATCCCAAGAACAGACTCACAGCGTTCTTTGGAATACTCACAGAGAGCTCTAAAAGAGCAAAAAAGACAACATTACAGGCAGAAATAGCTACACCAAATGTTAGGCATCTACACAGGACTCTTAATTCTGTACAGCGTGGGTCAGTGTATGTATGTGGTGTGTGTATGCAGTGTGTGTGTGTATCAGTGTATATATGGATGCACGTACACATAATAGGTATGTGGGAAACCAAAATAAGGGATATCATGACAAGGGAGATAGATTCCTGAAACACAGTTTCACCAAAAAAAACTCTACTGCAGGAATGGAAATAGCGTTGTTCCCAGAACGTGGATTCCCTTCTCCAGTTTACCTTTCTTGGTTTCTCTTTTGTCTTTCAGGCAGACACATTCTCCAACATTTTTGTTTCAAGCAAGTCCCCAACATCACTTTGGGCACTCTCTCACCAAAGGGCATTGAGTCTACACAACACCCGCAGCCCCTTCTGGTGCCCTGTGACTGGGCCATTTCAAGTTTTAACCTGGCTTCCCTAAAGGCAATACTTCAGCTTACACTAATATGATTGAAAAACTTGGTGCTTCTCCCAAACCCATCTATGTTGAGCTCAAGTTGGTAAAAAATTAAATGTGTTGGCTTTTGTTAAAGAAAAGATATACTAAGCATTGCTCTAGGTGTTTCAATGTGTGTTACTTCATTTGTACCCAGAATATTTTAAATCGAGGCATCAGCATGTCTCAAAGAAGATGTTTTTTACTTCAGATGGGAAAAAAAAAATGTAGTTTTGCCTCAATATATAACCAATAAATTAGTTTTTTAAAATGTTAAGTAGACATAACCAAAGTAAGTTCCTAGGCAAATTTCTCATTTCCTTTTAAAGACATTCTCATTTCTCAAAAGTTTCCAACTTTAAACTAAGTTAATATCAACAAGATAAGGAATGGCTTAGCAATTGAACAGAGAAGTTTCTGAAAAGTCTCCATCTTGATTTAACTGTCTAGATTTAAGACAGAGCATAACTTAATGCTGGTTTAGCCTAGGAATCTGGGGCAAAGACAAAGCCATGGCATTCCCATATGAGGCAAAAATGAGAAGCTCAACAGTGTTTAACAACTATCTGTTGGATTGAATAGTTTTGTGGCAGATTAATAAAAGGTGTATATAACTCAATTGCTGCTGCTATTTTAAATTAACCAAAATATACTTATTTCAGATAGAAGTCAGGTACTGCCTGACTCTACCACTTTTTTTACCCCTATAAAATAGAATAAAATAAATGGCACTACAACTCCATGGCACACCTGCTCATATCATAATCTGTGTGGTGTTCAACCACAGAGACAACAGTCCCAAAAGATTACTTTGAGGATGACAATTAGAGTATTTAGCACATTATAAGGGCTCAATAACATTAGATTTTTTCCAATTCATAACTTAAAAACTGAATTTTAAGATCAATAAACAAACCTGGCAAAAGCAACTATGTGCAACCCCATGAGATATCAGTATATTACTCTCTTTACACAAAAATATTTTCTTACAAATATCATAAGGTAAAATTCTCTTTGATAGCTACTAAAAATGAAAGACTGCAGCCTACCAGGCTCCTCCATCCATGGGATTTTCCAGGCAAAAGTACTGGAGTGGGTTGCCATTGCCATCTCCAAAAATGAAAGATGTATATATGCTAAGAAACAAAACTAAAATACCTAGAATCAGTTCACCAAATTGTTCACTGTATAGTATTTCAGGACCCATCTCATCTTAGGCATTTAAATATGAAAACTAAATCTTAAAATTATCAGTTATATGTGGATATAAATTTGTTCCAGAGAACACTGTTAGGGAAATGTTTATATACATATGAAAAGAAAATCAAATACAAGAATTTGTTAAGTACCATTAAAAGTAAGTATTCACTCCATCAACCTTGCTTAGCAAAAATGGAATAAGATTTACAAATAACTTGTTAACATAAAACTGGTAGATGTTTTATTAGTAATATTTTAAAAGGCATTTAACAGAAATTTTCAGTATATTTACACAAGCCTACATTGTATTATTCTATTTGTACTTTTTGTTCAGTTTCCCAAGTCATTTTGAAATTTTATTGTTTCCTGTCCTGACTCTATAGATGACCCTTCCTTGTCATCCATTTGATATTCAGTATTTAATTTGTTTTCTTATCTGTTCACTGTTTTGATATTACTGCTTTTTCTTTAAGTTCTGAATGACTTTTGATCCAAACATATGGTTTTCACAGTTACCACTCACATTTAGGCAGGCACATCTGTGTATTCACTCCGTGATGGAAAGCAGCCTGAGAGCAGCCCCACCTCTGTGACAGCCACTTTGCATGCGCACATTCTCTGACTATAACCCAGGACACACGGCAGAGAAGAAGGCCAAACCACCACAAAGCAGGGAGCTGTGCTCCTTCCTAACATCAGAGCAGTGTTTAGTCTGGGCTCACAATCGACTGGCAAAGCTTCACTTTTTTGTACATTCGTCTGATCTTAATCTCACAATAACTCAACCCAACCATCATCACAATCGTGATCTTACAAGTAAAGGAACTGGCATTGGAAGAGCTCAAGGAAACGGTCTCAGGCTACAAGTAGCTAGAGAAAGAGCCAGGACTTGAATCAGAAGGTGGACTGCAGTGTCGTAGTCTTAACCACAGGACATCACTCATATCCTAAGTCCAAGCCATCCTCTTGAAATGCTGTCCTGAATTTCACCCAAGCAGGTAGAAAAACTCTGTGTTCATCCCCTGTCTATCCTGAGAGGTTGGTGTGATGTCTCCTAACTTTTGACACAGTTAAAAAGCAGCATTTTAAATATATCAACACTGCTAGATCAAGAGGCAGACAGATCCCTCCTTCTGCTGTCTCACATTTAAAAAACCACTTCTTGATCCACCATAATGAAACATGTGATTTTATTTAGTTAAAGTCCATGAACTATTATCAAAGGCAGTTCATACCCCTCATTTGGTTCTTCAGTAATGACTTCTCACTTGGATACTCATTTTAGAATTCTACTTCTTTACCATTTTAATATGTCATTTGTTAAACACAGAGCTTCTTAGCAAAGTAGGTACTTTGTCTAAACTCAGACTAAATCTTCATTTCCTTGGTTCTCCCTGAGGGACAATGAGGATGCCTGGGGGAGATGCCACTGTGTTACCTGCAAGGCGGGATACGCTGCTGTGTATCCTCGTCACACTTTGGTACCAAGATGGTGCAAGCAAAGAACATGAGGTATTTGTAACAGTTGGTTTGAACAAGTGCAGGGAAAAGAGAAGACTCCCAGCTGATGGATGCTTCCTTTTGAGTCCTGTGGCCAAGGTAATTCGGAAAATTTGTATGGTTGTAGGGCAAATTCAAGCAGAGTTCCAACGTAATTGGTTCACACTGACCTAACAATAACAACAACAAAAAGCCACACATACAGATACATATTATATATTTTTATTTATAAAATTTCATTTTGTTTATATTTATAATATAAATATAAATAATGTAAAATATATAATATATTATATTAAAATAATATAAATAATGTAAAAACAACTTTCTTCCACATGTAAAACAACTTACAAAATTAAAGTCTATTTTAGAATCTTTCTTAAAAGTATTTAAGACTAGAACGTAAGCAGTACATGAGGTTGCCATCAAAAGATAGTGTGGTTCATGAGGTGTCTTGACAAGCCAAGATTCATTTCTGTATATGCATCTGCCAGCACACTGCCCTGAATGAATATTTCAGAAAGTCTTCCTCATTTTCCCCTTGGTTTCACTTATCTGAAAGTGACTCCTTTTCCTGCTTCCTTTACTTTAATTTGTCATCTTCTGATTTATCCATTACTTCTAAACTAATGCATTCCCCATCACCCTGCGAGCCACTTTTAAAAATTAATGAATTTAGCTGAGGAGGCAAGTAGATGACTTTTTCCTATGTGTTTTGTGGTTAATAAACATATGAAAGTGAAAAGTGAAAGTCACTCATTCGTGTCCGACTCTTCGCAACCCCATGGACTGTAACATGCCAGGCTCCTCTGTCCACGGAGTTCTCCCGGCAAGAATACTGGAGTGAGTAGCCATTTAGCCATTCCATTATCTAAGGACTCTTCCCAATCCAGGGATTAAACCTACGTTTCCTGCATTTCAGGCAGATTCTTTACTGTCTGAGCTACTAGAGATTCACTGATCAACGTGTAAAGCTACACAATTCCAGGGCAAGAGGAGGCTGAGGTCCATTAGATTGCCATTGCCAGAGAGATGGTCCCTAACCCTTAGCTTGGCATCCAAGGCTATTTCACACTCCAAACCACAGCCTAACTTTCTAGCCTCATCACCCATCCTATCTCATCAGCAATATTTGCTTGATGACTCCAGACATTTTAAGAATTGCATGACTTCATGATTCCTGTTAGTTTTTATCTCTTTCTTTCCTTCACACACTTGTAATCACCCTTCAAGTGCAATCATGTTTCTACCTGTCAGCACTTGCTTCCTGGAATAATCCTTTCCCATCCTCCTCACCAAGCTAATTTCTCCTTGGTCTGCAGCACGCAGCACAAACATCTCTACCAGGAAGCCTTCCTGGCCAACCACTCTCCCTCTTCCACTCCCAGAAGGAGCACCAGAGTATCTCCAGGACATACCTGCCATGCCCACATGGCCCTCTGCTCTATTCACTTACTTACTTGTCTTCCCCACACAATTCTGAGACTTCTGTGAAATGAGACTTTCTTTTTTTAAAAATTGAAGTATAGCTCATTTACAATGTTGTGTTAGCTTCTGGTGTATAGCAAAGTGATTCAGTTTTACATACATAATTAAAATGAATTCTTTTTCAGATTCTTTTCCATTATAGTTTATTATAAGATATTAAATATAGTTCCCTGGAGACCTTATTTCTTGATCTCATAGTCTGCACCAAGCATAGTGTGAGAATTAAGGGAGGAAAGGAGGAAGAAAAGTATCAGAAACCATCCTGAAAGTGAAGTCACTCAGTCATGTCCAACTCTTTGTGACCCTGTGGACTGTAGCCTATCAGGCTCCCCCGTCCATGGGATTTTCCAGGCAAGAGTACTGGAGTGGATTGCCATTTCCTTCTCCAGGGGATCTTCCCGACCCAGGAATCGAACCCGGGTCTCCCGCATTGCAGGCAGACACTCTACCATCTGAGCCACCAGGGAAACCATCCTAGGCATTTTAAAATGTAAAAATAATTCAAAATATAGTCCAAGCCATTGAAGCAGTCTAAGTCTCCAGGGATATAACATGAACAGGTTAGGCCAGCAGGACTGGACAAAATGCTTGAATCCAGAGGGACAAAGTGGACAGAAGCAGCTTGGGAAGACTTCCCAGGACAAAAGGAGTTTGGACAGATTTGGGGGAAAGCAGCAGCAAGGCTTTCTGTCCTTTGTCTGCTGTAGACATGCCTCATTCCCAGAGGAAAGAGGTGATCAACAGAGTGTCTTTGTAGAATCAGGCCGGGTCCACCAAAGCCTTCATGCCTTAAGGGTAATTATTCAAGTTAAATTTAATTATTTAACTAAGAAGGGAAACAGATTAGCAATTAGGACTGCAGTGAAATAGTAAAACAGCTCTGGGATGATTTCTCGATTTAAAGAATCTGAGGGCTTTTCAGAGACTATGCTATAGGAATCTTGACACTGATCAGATTAAAAAGCTCATGACCACATATATAAGACTCAGTTTACTGGGGAAGAAGTAACTCTCTAAAGCTGGTGTAATCCTGAGGATGCCTACAGTGTAGAGAGAAGGAGATGGAAGAGGGATGGGGTTTGTCCAACTTCTGAAAGAGGAGTAACATGAAATGTTTGATTTCAGATTACATACAAAAAATGCATGTTCGTTATAAAGACAATAAAAAGATGCATATAGGAAAAGTTCTCCATTCCCCACCTCCCTTTCTCTTAACTTTCCTCAAAACTAAAGACAGTTTTAATCCTTTCAGGCCTTGCACTTGCTCATGTTTATACACGTAAGAATTTACACGCATAGGCAGAGATATGTCTATGCTTTCGCCAAAGGATAACTGTACTGTCGCTAATACCTTTCAACTTGTTTTTGTTGCTTGATAACCTATAATGACCAAGCAGCAGAAACAGCTCAACCTCTATGTTTTTCCTAATTTCTTCAATATACTTAAAATTTTACCCCCCAAAATGGGATCATTTACACATATTTTGATGCAGTCTTTTTTCCCTTGTAGACACATTTTCTTTCTCTTTTCCTCAACCACCCTATCAAGTTTTGACTTTCTTATCTGTTCATTTCATTGAGATTAACTAATAAACATATCGTGTGGACAACTTTTCTCTCTTTTGATATGTAGGGGCTGTATCACTTTTGATTTGGGATAAGATACGAGCTTTAAATATTTCAGTGTCAAGGGAAATGAAAGGATTAAGTTATGATCATATACTACTCTGAGATCTTTATTGAATGCGTTGAGGTTGATTGAATCCTGTGTTTTGTTCCTTCATAATGGCATTCTTCACGGAGTGCTAAGCAAGATAAACTCTCAAGATATCTGGCAACCTCCAATTCTGGGATTTATGGTACCAAACTTTTTTTTATCTTAAGCATTAGACTCACATATGAGCCTGATTTACAACAGCCACTAGAGGGCGATCATGTCACAAACATGTGAGGACGTTTAGCAACCACGGGGCTGTTTCCAATGTTTTCAGTGCTCAACAGGGCATCCTGAATATAGACGAGGTTTAAAAAGATATCTGTTGAAAGAAAGGTCGTGATGGAGTCCCAATGATAGCCCACTTTTCAAACTTAAACAAGATTTGTTAAATTCAACCCACAGACAGCATTGTTAACTAAACAATGTTACATCTTGGTGGCAATAGTGGTAAAGAACCGGCCTGCCAAGGCAGGAGACATAAGAGACGTGGAGTCCATCCCTGGGTCAGGAAGATCCCCAAAGGGGGAAATGACTACCGACTCCAGTATTCTTGCCTAGAGAATCCCACGGAGAGAGGAACCTGGCGGGCTACAATCCATAGGGTCGCAAGGAGTCGGACACGACTGAAGCGACTTAGCACACACACAATACCTTAAGTCATTGGGAATCATGTATTAGGTTATGGTCATTTACATGAGAAAATGTCACGTCCAACATCCATTGGCATATATATGATCCTCAGATTCACCTTTGCATCAAACTTTGTGGCTCAGACAGTAAAGTATCCATCTACCATGCAGGAGACCCAGGTTCGATCCCTGGGCTGAGAAGATCCCCCGGAGAAGGAACTGACTACGCACTCCAGTATTCTTGCCTTGGAGAATCCCACGGACAGAGAAACCTGGTGGGCTACAGTCCATGGACTCCTAAAGAGTTGGACATGACTGAGTGACTAACACTTTCACTTTTCATTTTAAATTTCTATTATTTTCAATAATTTGAAGAGCTATTATAAGGTGAACACCCTTGTAACCACCACTCAGGTCAAGAAATTGAACTTTACCAGACAATCACAGGTGCCCTTCCATATACCCTGTCATATGTCAACCTTCTCCTTCTCCCACAAAGTAACTACTGAGTTTCAGAGTCATTACTTCCTTGTTCTTCTTTATAGCTTTATTACCTAAGTGTGTACCACAACCTACATACTACAGTTTGACTACCCATTTTTGAAAACCTATTTAAGTCTCTTATAATAGCTATGTTCCCCCGCTATTTCTTTATTTTTCCTTATTATTTAAGTATTGAAAAATCTGGAGACTTGACCTTGGAGTGCGCCAGTCTGGATTTTGCTAATGGAACACTCTAGGCAGGTAAACATGTACCCCTGTACTCCTTGTTACCTGAACACTGGCACCTGAAGCCAGGAGGCTAGTTAGGTTTCACCAGGACTTGGACAAGGTTCTGGGTGCTGTGATGTTCTTTCATCAAATGACACATCCACCGACTTCTCTTTGTGATGTCTACAGCTGCATGTCCATGCTCAATGTCTTATCCTATTAATTCTCCTGTTTACCATATGGTAATATTCTAATTCAATCAATTACTTTTTATTTACTCCTTGAAAATGCTTTTAGAAAGAGATCATTCTTCTCAATTGACTCTCTGATCACACTTCTATACTCTCTGTTCCTCCAACTAGAGACTGCAAAGAGAGGCCAGAAAATTGACATGCCCCTGAGAAATTATTTGAATAACCAAGCTGTTACTTCTTCCTGGATTTAACTTTTCAGTGGGAGGATCATACTGCCATCTTCCCACTCATATATACGATTTTGGTTTTCTTTTTATGTTCTTAAAACACACTCAGCACAGTTTCCCTAGCATCTCACGGTCTCATCAGTTTCCTCTTTCATCACAGATGTTCTTGCCAGGTCCTTTCCATATATATTCAGCAAATGTTTGAACATCCCCTCTTCTGAATGTCCAGCACTGGACTAGTCACTTGTCCCCATTCCTTCTGTGTTATTAAAAATGAGTGTTGGAGGCTAACGTACATGGGCAAACATGTAGAACCAAAGACTGCTGGAACACTATGGGAAACTCAGGAGAGGCCCTGAGGCATGATAGTCATTTCTGGCTTCGCATGGCCACAGCGGTCATGGGTGCAGGGAGGCAGAGAGAGACACATGTCCAGGAGCTGCTCCCTCCACCAGGCTTCCCAGCTGTCCGGATCGCACGCTGCAAGGTGCAAGTGATGGGTTAGTCCCTACACCCCAGACTGAGGGAACATTACATCCCTGTTCCTACTCCCTAAGGCAAGGAGCTATCTGCTTTTGCCTCCCAGCAGAGTGCAGACGTATTACAGATTCTGGGCTTGAGTGGATAAGGTGACACTAGCCTATCACTGAACATTATTATCTGAAATATATTGCTTAGGCTTTTATTTTTTAAATTGTAGCCACTTCTGGGAATCTGAGATAAACCATGAAACTTATCCATTGAAAAATACAAAAACCATGAAGACATTTTTCACACCCTCTTTCAAGATGTCACTAATTTCTGCAGCTTCATCAGGCCACAAAGCAGTCATTCTCAACTTGCACTGCACACTGGGGTCACCTGGGAGGTTTTAAAAATACTGATGCCTGGGCCCCACCCAGTATATCCTCAGGGACAATCAGGAAGTTACATAATTTTTTAATGGGACAACAAGAACCACTGCCTTTAAGAACTAGCCTCCCAGCAACTCCAGTGAGAGAGGCTGACTCCACCAGACAAAACATCCACATTTTCCAAACCCATATTCTCCACTGGCAGGAAGCCAGGGAATGACAGTGTTGCTCACTTGTACCCCAGAATCTAAATAACAAGAGTGTCTTATTGGTAGCAACAAAGATTTTTAAGTGATTAATCACATTTTCAAGTGATGAAGAGTTTTCTGAAGGGAGATGTTGCTTGTCCATGTTTTTATACAGAACCAAGTAGACACACACCATTCTGAAGCTCTGAAAAGTAAGGAGTAGCATCTTTACTCTCAACTGGAGGTTAGGCTTATACACTGTTTTTAATCACACACAAGGAATGGGGATGAGTGACTAGCCCAGTGCCTGATACTCAGAAGAGGAGGTGTTCAAGTGTCTGCTGAATATACATGGAGAGAGCCTGGCAAAAACATTTGTGATGAAAGAGGAAGCTGCTGAGACAGTGAGATGCTAGGGAAATTGTGAGCGTATTTGAAGAACATAAAAAGGAAACCAAAACCATATATATGACTGGGAAGGTGGTAAATGATCCCCCTACTGAAAAGTAATCTCCAGGAAGGCTGAAATCATGTCTCCTTTCTTTTCCATCAAAGTGCACAGTCCCTGGAACATCACAGGCTAAGTACTGGTTGAATATATATATGAGCCAAGTTATCTAGTGCTCTTCCTACAAATTCTTTTGACAGATGAAAAGATATTTAAATTTTTAATCTTAAAATATTTCAAGTATAGAGAAAACAGGAAAACATACAGCTAGTGAGTCCCCACCTAAATGTGATATGGGCTAACATTGCTCTCTCAAGCTTTTTAACCTAACAGTGCCATGCTATGTCAGATAACCCTCAAAACTTTAGTAAAATACACATGTCTGAGACAACACTGTCACTCTCCAAAATTCTGCAACCCAAGTTCAAAGTGAAGTTAAAAAAAAAAGATTCTGAAAGAGTTCCAAGGAAGAGTCCGAGATAAGCAAAGTCTAACCATATACACACATACACATATATTTAATGGAGTTTAGAGTGAATAAAATGGTAATATGTCTTAGTAGTCAGACTGGTAACTATCTGCACTGCTCTCTCCCTGTGGGAAGTGGAGGACTGGGAATTGTGCTTTCAGCCAAACGGTTCTTAAGTGCTCATGAAAATAAAAAATCTTGTCAGATGGGTTATTAAGTGGCTGTCTCCCTCACTCTCCTATCCAGCCCACTGTTTTCACCCCTAAAGTTCCCCTAAGGGGTATGGGCTTTCCCCACCCATAAGCTCTATGCTGACCCAGAAAAGTCACGAGTAGAATTAGGATCCAAAAACTTGAACAAATCCAGGGACCTGAACCGTTCAGCTTTTCAACCTCCCAGCCTCCAGGACCTTCACCGCCAGGATCAGTGCTAAGAGGCCACACCTTCTTGTCAACTGAAAGCTTGACAGACCTCTTCTGAATCTTAAGCCCTAGCTGACAAGGAGGCCAAAAATTAGGTCTAAAGAGTGTAAGAAGGGAGTAGACTATGAAGGCAGAGTCCAGAAGTAAGATACCATTACTAGAAATCAGGGTCTTTGGGGACTTCCTGATTCATTTTAAATTCCTCGGGAGAGTCTTTCTGCTCACCCTGCCCATTCCATCTTCCCCTAATTATCCCTCCTTATAAGCCAGTTTGGAGAAAGCCACCTGTCTACACCGTTTGGAGCCTTTCCCTTGTCACCAACACAAATGAACACAAGAGCCACAAGATTATTCTAGGTCAGCAAAGTTCCTGGAAGGGTGAGAATACATTTTATTATAAGAACAGACCGCCAAAGTTTTATGTGGTTGTTTAGATTAATTTTATATCTGCTTCTCAGATAAAGTTTCTACTTTTAAAGCTGGGCTTTAAAAAGGAAGAACGATAGCATCTGCCTATAGATGGAGCCAGGAAAATAATATATAGGAGCTGATGCTCAGTGGAAAGTCATGCCAATGATATTAAACAACATGGATTTATAGCCCATTCACAGTGACACATTTGTTTATGATTTCAGTTAATTAAGACCACTTTGCTTCTTTTCTGCTACCACATGTAACCTTTTTTTTTTAAAAAAAGAAAAAATGTATGCATATACATATTTTGGAGGGATTCCAGACTTTAGCATTTTAACATCAATGAGAGAGGAAAATGTTGAATGCATATCCTGACAGAGTGATTGCATGTGTCAGAGGCTGTACTTACTACAATTATTCACACTGTTGCTGGGGTCACAAAGAGAGTTACCACCACATGAATCAAGGCAGGAACTGTAGAGGCATCTTTGGTCTCCTTCTTGACACAGAGTCTGACCTACAGAAGAGAGAAAGGCACATTCACTTTCATCAGCATCCGTAAGTAAACTCCAAGTGCTAGTTTCTGAAGGATCCAGAGCCGAGGAAGGACACAACTCTAATTTCCTTCCAGCATCTCCAAAAATATTGAACACAAGCTGAGTAGGTACTTTCTGGATTAATTTTCCTGCAGCTAAATACAACACTGTTATTTCAGGACTCTTCAGGAATTAAGAAACTAAGGGGCAACCCATCCTTTAAAAATAGGTTGTTATAGTTTTTCATGAAAAAGATAGCATCTTGTATTTACACAGGTGCATATAGCTGATGACAAAAGAAAACTCAAGTAATTTGAGGGAAGCGCCAATATTTTAAAGTCTCATTTGATCCCAGCTCTAGTTTTCCCTCTAAGGAAAATGCTCTCCTTAATAATAAATAGGGCATCAACATTACTATAATAAGGGTACTTTATCATGGCAGGATTGTAAGCAGCTGTTATCCATATTTTTGGTGTGTCTCTGGAAAGTAGCACTGCCCAGCTGCAATGACCTGAGAATTAGGTTTCTTGTTTCCAAATGAATGACAACAGTAATGTCAGCCTAATGGCTTTTCCTTAAGGTATATGGAGAGAAAACTGCTTTTCCCATTGATTTCCTAGTCATTTGTAGATAAATGGAAAAGGTAATAAATTACTGCCCATTCTCTTTCTATCTTGCCCCCATTATAGTCAATTATTTTTAAACACATCATCTGGACTCTACAATATCTTGCAAGGCATTTTAAAATATAAATAACAGTATAGGTATACATACAATCATTCTTACCTATAATTATGACAATATTTATTATACTGGACTTCCTTATCTAGCATTCTAAGTTATATCTACAATCTTACCTATAATTCTAAATATAATATTTAATATACTGGACTCTCTCTCCCTTCTAGTACCATTAATAAACAACACTATATATCATAGCCTTGCAAAAAAGAGATATTGCTCCCTTTTTTTCAATATTTAGCAGATAAAAGGGTTTTTTTTGCAAGGTAAGTCAGGCTAAGTCCCATGAATATTAGTCTCTTAAAAAATTTTTATTCAGACAGCATGCATTCATTATTTGAGCCAATATTAAGTGCTTGCTATGTGACAACTTAGTTTGCCAGCAAGGCATTGAGCATTAAAAGATAAAAAAAGTCTGATAGTTTCAACTCTAATTAGGGATATTCTTCATGAGCGAAATCTTATAATGCCATGTGATCATTGCTCCCTGAAGGTACATGTAAAAAGCAGTAAAAGCAAATTAGGGCAGTAAGAAGAAAGCTTCTCATAGGAGTTTTTAGGCAGATGGGATAAGCTGGGGTAAGAGGGAAGGATGGTTTTCCAAGCCAATAGCAGGATGTACAAAGGGCTGGAGTCACTCCCTTTAGTTAAGGGAGACTAAGCAGGAAGGCTGAGAGTGAGGCTGAGGGTTGTAAAGGCCTCTATCTTGAATAGGGCTCCAAGCCCTGGGAGAAGCGATCCCAGCCCTCCTCCCAGCCTAGTCAAGCATAAACAGTCAGTGATTACTGCTGACAGTCGCTCTGCGGTGTTGTAACTCGCTGCCCTTCACTCTCAGCTTTCTAAAGGCAATGGCGTTCTCCCACTCCTCTATGCTACCTTGCTCTTTCCACCTTGGGGCCTTTGGATAAGCAGTTCCCTGTGTCTGAAAGGCTTTCTCCATTCCCACTCTCCTTTGCTAATTCCATTCATTCTTCAGATAGTAGCTCCAACACCTCCTCCTCAGGGAAGCTTCCCAGAAGCCCTTTACCAGGACATGCATCCATAACACGAATCCTAGTACTTTGAATTTCCCTCCTGGCCCGCATCCCTCCCTGGTTACCAGACCTACTGTTGCACGCCTATCTCCCCCAGAAGCCTGCCAGCCCCATGAGCTGTTCTGCTTGCCATTGAATTCCCAGCACCACAATATATTTTAGTATGCTGAATTTAGAAGAGTGAATAATCTAAATTCACTACAATTTTACTTTCCTTTTTTTTATATTTACATTTTATCATGTGACTTTTCTTAAATCTCACAGATATAAAGAAATACTGGCAAATCCTGCCACTGCATAGTAAAGAATACAAAATTATTTCAAACAGCATTGAATTATGTAGAGAGAAAGAACTATTTGATCCAAAGGGAGCTTATTGGCTGATATGGAATAACTCGAGGCCAGAAAAGGATTTCCTTCTGAATTTTCAAAACTGGTAAAACAAAGCTATCCTTATCTAGTTTTTTATGGAATAAATCTGTGATTTAAAGGCTCTCTCTTTTGGTCTACAATGCATTCTCATTAAAATTTTCTAATATCAATATACATTATGGCAAATCTAATTTAGCTACAGGTGACCAATCTCATTAGCTGATGTGGGATACACACAGCCTACAACAGGCTTTCAGGTACCAGCCACAGAAAATAGCTTACAGTTACATTTATGGAGTACTCAACACATGTCATCTCTATGAAGTAGTTATCATTATTCTGAGATTACAGACACAGAAACTGAGAAGTAACAGGGTTAAATCACTGGCCCAAAGTCAACCAGGGAGTAAGTGGGAGCTGGGATCCAAACCCAGGCAGCTGAGCGGCAACCTCCACATTTCTAACAACAAGGCTATGTACTAAGGCGCAAGTAAGACTTATAGACAAACGTACTGATTTTTAAGTCCAAAGATATTACTAGCCCTGTACCGAGAGATACTTCTACACAAACTGAGGCTTAAGATAATCAAGGTAGAGCTTTCTTTTCCAACAGAGAACCAATTTATTTGGCTTACTTTTTCTTTGGGGGCTTCACAGATAATAACAGACTGCTTTTAAAGTGTGTTCAAGCATATTGTTTGGCAATGGGAGGCATTAAATGGCTTCTCTGCACATGGTTAGTTTTGGAAGCCATTGCATTCAATTTCAGAAGCCATTTCCTTCTAACTGGAATCTAATTGAATTGAATAGTATGTGCTACACTTTTCTCTCTATTGTAGTGTTTCCCCATAAAACAGCTAACTGAATCTACCTGTGCTGTTTAAGTGTTTAACCACTAATTTTCACCCTTAGGAATGAGTTTTCAGTGTAAGTTGCATGAGACTTGTATTTACCACCAAAAAAGGTTTCTGGCTGACCGGAACTGTGGGGACCAGTGCATTAGGCAATCTGAAATTATTTGTGTGGGAATCCTTTAAGCACTAGGTAACTTCCAACGTTTTGTTTTGCTCCCAAGGAAAGACTATTTCTGGGGTTGGAGCACACACTTACCATCACTGCAACTCTCCTCATCACTTCCATCCTTACAGTCCTCGTCTCCATCACACTGGAAAGTGCTGGGGATGCACTGTCCATTTCTGCATTCCACCAGACCCTGGCTGTGACACGCTAGGGAACACCAAAATAACATGCATTTTAATTATCTGTATTTCTTTCAGTGTCTGGATCATATCCATGATTCCTGTTTATCTGGCATCACCAAGAAATGAAGTGTTCTAAACATCTGAACATTCTGCCCAAATGAATGAATGTGTCATTAAGTTTTTTCATCCCAAGTGTTCTTGGAATGCAAGGTTGTCTATCTGGAATTTCTCTTACCCTATTAAGTAGCACATACTTAAAACTAACCTTTTCTAGATCACTGCATAAGTGAAACTAGTATTAACGATGATAGTAGTTATACTGGGCTTCCCAGGTGGCTCAGTGGTAAAGAATCTGCCTGCAATGCAGGAGATGCGGGTTCAATCCCTGGGTCAGGAAGATCCCCTGGAGAAGGAAATGACAATCCACTCCAGTATTCTTGCCTGGGAAATCCCATGGACAGAGGAACCTGGCGTGCTACAGTGCATGGAGTCACAAAAGAATCAGATGTTACTTAGTGACCAAACAACAAGCAGTTTAACTAATGATATAAAAACTACAATTTATTAAAGGTTTACTTTATGGCAATAGCTGTGCTAGGAGTATTACATATCTAATCTCAAACCCTCATAAGAAATTTGTAAAGTGCGTATTATCAACCTAGTTTAGAATAAAGAAACTGAAGCTTAGAGACTTTAGCGTGTATGTCATACTCTCAAGGCTGTTGACAAGTAGGGCCAGAATATGGAAGGAAGATTTTCTAACTCTAAGCCCCAGCATTTCACTCTGCACCAACCTGACCTAATGCACCAATGAAATGCATAATACCTACCCCACAATAAACACTTTATTTCAAAACTTGCTTATGACATCTGATATTTAAAAGGATGATCTAGTGACCATTAACCTTTCAGGAACCGGTTGTCTTAATTCTATCCCTATTGTCTTTTAAATCATCAGAAACCCCTGTATCATGTGACCTCAGCCTTCACAGAGTTGCTGTCTACATACACGTGAGCACCATGTTCTTGCTTTTCCAAGATCCATCAAAATACAGTCCACTCTGTTCCACAATGTCCACTCAGCTAGGACTCAGATGATATTCCAGTTCAAATATAATTCAGGAAAGAGGAAAGCTGGGCATAGTGTTTGCTAATTATTTTAAATGAGTTTTCTTGTCAACATAAAACCCATGCAACTTACATTTCTATTTATGCCTTAAATTACAAGCAAATTAAACAGCTAATCTCATATGTAGCCACTGTTTCTACTTTTATTAGACAGTAAAAGATGGAATAAAAAGTTTAATTAGCTCAAATATGCATAAAATGCACCTTATTAACTCTTTCAGGTCAATATTACTCTTCTTTAGTTCAGTTCAGTTGCTCAGTCGTATCCGACTCTTTGCGACCCCATGAATCGCAGCACACCAGGCCTCCCTGTCCATCACCAACTCCCGGAGTTCACTCAGAC
>NW_011495013.1:7373477-7379903 GCF_000754665.1 Bison bison bison
TCACTCAGACTCATGTCCATCGAATCAGTGATGCCATCCAGCCATCTCATCCTCTGTCGTCCCCTTCTCCTCCTGCCCCCAATCCCTCCCAGCATCAGAGTCTTTTCCAATGAGTCAACTCTTCGCATGAGGTGGCCAAAGTACTGGAGTTTCAGCTTTAGCATCATTCCTTCCAAAGAAATCCCAGGGCTGATCTCCTTCAGAATGGACTGGTTGGATCTCCTTGCAGTCCAAGGGACTCTCAAGAGTCTTCTCCAACACCACAGTTCAAAAGCATCAATTCTTCAGCGCTCAGCCTTCTTCACAGTCCAACTCTCACATCCATACATGACTACAGGAAAAACCATAACCTTGACTAGACGGACCTTTGTTGGCAAGGTAATGTCTCTGCTTTTGAGTATGCTATCTAGGTTGGACATAACATTCCTTCCAAGGAGTAAGCGTCTTTTAATTTCATGGCTGCAGTCACCATCTGCAGTGATTTTGGAGCCCCAAAAAATAAAGTCTGACACTGTTTCCACTGTTTCCCCATCTATTCATTTTATTATTCCCTATCAAGTATAATATACTTTCTAGGAAAAAAATGTGGCAAGCCATACGCTATTTTACTAGGTAGTGTAACAGCTACCTGAAGACTCTTTAAAAAAAAAAAAAAAACAATTGAAGCATAGTTGATTTATAATATCTTGTTAGTTTCAGGTATATAGCACAGTGATTCAATTATACATATATACTTCCATGTATATGTACCTATTCCTATTGGTTACTACAAAATATTAAGTATAGTTCACTGTGCTACACAGTAGACCTTGTTGGTTACTTATTTTATATACAGCAGTGTGTCTATGTTAATCCCAAAGTCCTAATTTATTTTTCCTTTTCTTTCCCCTTTGGTAACATAACTTTGTTTCCTGTGTCTGTGAGTCTGCGTCTGTTTGGCAAATAAGTTCATTTGTGTAATTTTTTTAGATTCCACATACAAGTGATGTCATATCTACTTGTCTACCTCTGTCTAGCTTACTTCACTTAGGATGATAATCTATAGGTCCATCCATGTTGCTGCAAATGGCATTATTTCATCATGTTTTATGGCTGAGTGATATTCCACAGTATACACAGACCACATCTTCTTTATCCATTCATCTGTCAAGGAACATTTAGGTTGCTTCCATGTCTTGGTTACTGTAAATAGTACTGCTATGAATATATGGGTGCATGTACCCTTTTGAATTTTGGGTTTCTCCAAATATACTCACCAGAAATAAGACTCAGAAATAAGGCTCTGAAGTAATAATACCATCACACACTCTGTGTAACTCCATCAGCCCTGAAGGCTCTCTTCTCTCTGTCAGTTCTCCCTATGCTCTCTCACAAATGGTGCCTGTGGGCACGTGTGGAGGCTCTTGCTGAACTGCTAATATATTGTTTGCAGACAGAAAGTTCCCAGTCTCCGGGAAGAATATCTGCTTTGACAAAGTCACAAAAGAAGATTTGTGGGTAATGTGAGAGAAAACAGCCACCTGCTTGGCCAGAGTGGCCAAGTCAGGCTCTGAGTTTTGGAAAGAGAAATTCGGACATCAGGTATACTACCCTGTTATTGTCATCATACCATTCAATTATCATCTGTATAGGCCAGGACCAAAGTGTAAAAACCTGTTTAGATAGTGAGCCTTGAGTGTATTTGACTAAACAGACAGAAGTGGGAAAATGAACAAGATGAAAACCTTCAGGGCACTCACAGCAATTGACTTCATCGGATTTATCCACGCAGTCGTGGTCCCCATCACACACCCATTCAATGGCAATGCAGCGCCCATCTCCGCAGCGATGTTCCTCTATGGGGTTGCAATCTGGAGGAAGCAAGCACTCAGGAGGATGGAGAGAACCAACATGACAAACACTTGGAATGTATGGCCCATAGTGCCAGTACAAGTTAGAAAGTTCTTCTGTCACTAAATAATACACTACCAAAAATTTGAGAGCTAATCACAAAGTCAAAATGGTAAACAAGCAAGAAGAATTCAGCCAGTTTTATTAAAAATTCAGGAGAGGACATTCAGAATTAAACACAGTTCTTTAAAATGTGGTGGCTCAGTGGTAAATCCATCTGCTAATGCAGGAGACATGGGTTCGATCCTTGGGTTGGGAAGATTCCCTGGAGAAGGAAACTGCAACCCACTCCAGTATTCTTGTCTGGGAAATCCCATGGACAGAGGAGCCTGGTGGGCTACAGTTCACAGGGTCACAAAAGAATCGAACATGACTTAGCAACTAAACAACTTTAAAAGGTTCATTCCTCTTTTTAAATGAGATATAATTGACATAAAATGTTGTGTAAATGTATGCTAAATGAGATAAGTTAGAGAAAAATACTGTATATCACATGTGGAAAAAAGCTGAATTTGTACAACATAGACAAGTGGCTAGCAGGGGCTGGTGTGGGCTGTATTGGAAAGATGCTGTTTACAGGTACAAACATGCAACTAGTATGTGGATTCCTTCTTTAAAAGATAAGATGAGTTTTGAACGTAAAACAAACCCTTGATGTCTCCACTGCAGAAGTCGCCCTGTAGTGCATGGCAATCAAATACAGGAGAGGTCTTTGGTCATATATAACAAGAGGATCAAGCACTGCAAGCAGAGTTTTGCTCAAGAGCTCAAATCTAACCATGAGCCACTGACTCCACCCAGAGAAGAAACACTTTCAAAGAGACAAAAACATATTAACTCCCATTTCCATTCCACTTCTTTAATGTTTCTTTAGTATGACTTTACCCAAGAAATATTACATTTACATATAAGACATGACAGACTAGTAATTGGAAAAGCCTCCTCTTCCTGAAAATTAAGAAACCATTTTGTAATTTAACTCACTAACCACACTAACAAACAATGAACTACAAGGTTTTGATTATAAATTCCTATAATTTTAAGTGAAAACCTTTAGGGAAATAATGTTACTTACCACAGTTTTGTTCATCACTCAGATCTCCACAGTCATCATATCCATCACACACCAGGCTATAATTAAGGCACTTGCCTGTGTGACAGTGAAACAGATTCTCGCTGCAATCTGAAAAAAAGAAAAAGAAAAAACAGAAGCCACTGATGGGTCACCAGAGCAGAATAGGATGTTACCGTAGTAGCTGGTATAACAGAATCATATCATGGGGGGGTGGGGGGGATCATAATGGTGACCTGGTCCACATCTGCTGTTTCCCAGGGGAGGAGACTGTGGTGCAGAGGGAGCCACTGACGTGCTCAAGGTCATATAACAAGTAACTGTAGAACCATGATGAGGACCCACTGGCTCCCAAGCCAATGCTCTTATCACTTCCTGAAAACGCCCACATTCCACGCTATGTCACTTGAAAGCTTCCTCATAGCCAAATATGAGAAAAGACATTCTCAAACCACCATAGTTTCTAGTGAAGTTCACTTTCATACAGAATGAATACTTCATAGACAGTGAGTAGTTATTTCTTTAAAAAGTTTACTTTAAAATGAAAGCCTAGTTTTGTCAATGGTAAACATAGACATAACAAAGAGAAAAACTCGTTTACATTACAGAGTCATTACTCACATTACTCACACAACTTTACCACTTAAGTCAACTGACTGTTTCATAGCATGACCCTCAGATAAGCAGTACTGTCCTAGATTATGATGCCAAAATAAGAAAAAGTGATGTAATCCTTGAAGAAAATAGGTAAAAACACTAGACCATTCAGGTGACCTAAATCAAATTCCTTATGACTATACAGTAGAAGTGAAAAATAGATTTAAGGGACTAGATCTGATAGACAGAGTGCCTGATGAACTATGGACGGAGGTTCGTGACATTGTACAGGAGACAGGGAGCCAGACCATCCCCAAGAAAATGAAATGCAAAAAAGCAAAATGGCTGTCTGAGGAAGCCTTACAAATAGCTGTGAAAAGAATAGAAGCGAAAGCAAAGAGGAAAAGGAAAGATACACCCATTTGAATGCAGAGTTCCAAACAATAGAAAGGAGAGATAAGAAAGCCTTCCTCAGTGATCAGTGCAAAGAAATAAAGGAAAACCATAGAATGGAAAAGACTAGAGATCTCTTTAAGAAAGCAAAGATAGGCTCAATAAAGGACTAGAATGGTATGGACCTAACAGAAGCAGAAGATATTAAGAAGAAATGGCAAGAATACACAGAAGAACTGTATAAAAAATATCTTCATGACTCAGATATCGTGAAGCTGGGATCACTCACCTATAGCCAGACATCCTGGAATGTGAAGTCAAGTGGGCCTTAGGAAGAAGCATCACTACAACAAAGCTAATGGAGGTGATGGAATTCCAGTTGAGCTATTTCAAATCCTAAAAGATGATGCTGTGAAAGTGCCACACTCAATATGCCAGCAAATTTGGAAAACTCAGCAGTGGCCACAGGACTGGAAAAGGTCACTTTTCACTCCAATCCCAAAGACAGGCAATGCCAAAGAATGCTCAAACTACCGCACAATGGCACTCATCTCACATGCTAGTAAAGTAATGCTCAAAATTCTCCAAGCCAGACTTCAGTAATATGTGAATCGTGAACTTCCAGATGTTCAAGCTGGTTTTAGAAAAAACAGAGGAACCAAAGATCAAATTGCCAACATCCGCTGGATCATTAAAAAGGCAAGACAGTTCCAGAAAAACATCTTATTTCTGCTTTATTGACTATGCCAAAGCCTTTTTGTGGATCACAATCAACTGTGGAAAATTCTGAAAGACATGGCAATACCAGACCACCTGACCTGCCTCTTGAGAAATCTGTATGCAAGTCAGGAAGCAACAGTTAGAACTGGACATGGAACAACAGACTGGTTCCAAATAGGAAAAAGAGTATATCAAGGCTGTATATTGTCACCCTGTTTATTTAACTTCTATGCAGAGTACATCATGAGAAGCACTGGGCTGGAGGAAACACAAGCTGGAATCAAGATTGCCAGGAGGAATATCAATAACCTCAGATATGCAAATGACACCACCCTTATGGCAGAAAGTGAAGAGGAACTAAAAAGCCTCTTGATGAAAGTGAGAGGAGAGTGAAAAAGTTGGCTTAAAACTCAACATTCAGAAAACTAAGATCATGGCATCCAGTCCCATCACTTCATGGCAAATAGATGGGGAAACAGTGGCTGACTTTATTTTTTGGGGCATCAAAATCACTGCAGACAGTGACTGCAGCCATGAAATTAAAAGACACTTATTCCTCGGAAGGAAAGTTATGACCAACTTAGATAGCATATTAAAAAGCAGAGACATTATTTTGTCAACAAAGGTCTATCTAGTCAAGGCTATGGTTTTCCAGTGGTCATGTGTGGATGTTGAACTGTAAAGAAAGCTTAACATGGAAGAATTGATGCTTCTGAACTGTGGTATTGGAGAAGACTCTTGAGAGCCCCTTGGACTGCAAGGAGATCCAACCAGTCCATCCTAAAGGAGATCAGTCCTGGGTGTTCATTGGAGGGACTGATGTTGAAGCTGAAATTCCAATACTTTGGCCACTGATGCGAAGAGCTGACTCATTTGAAAACACCCTGATGCTGGGAAAGATTGAGGGAAGGAAGAGAAGGGAACGACAGAGGATAAGATGGATGTATGGCATCACCGACTCAACGGACATGAGTTTGGGTAAACTCCAGGAGTTGGTGATGGACAGGGAGGCCTGGAGTGCTGTGGTCCATGGGGTCGCAAAGAGTCGTACATGACTGAGTGACTGAACTGCACTGAACTGAACCTCAAGAAGCTTACAGTTTGATGTTGGAATAAACATCATGGAAGGAAATTTTAATAAGAAGATAGATCTTTTTCTTGAGTAAACCAGAACTCTTACCCTAGTTCTTCCATCTATTGGCTATGATGTTGAGTGTATTAGTTAAAATTTGCATCTGTAAACTTAATTATGAACTTATGATAAGAACAACTACTTAATAGAATTCAGTTCAGTTCAGTTGCTCAGTCGTGTTCAACTCTTTGCGACCCCATGAATCGCAGCACACCAGGCCTCCCTGTCCATCACCAACTCCCAGAGTTCAACCAGACTCATGTCCATCGAGTCAGTGATGCCATCCAGCCATCTCATCCTCTGTCATCCCCTTCTCCTCCTGCCCCAATCCCTCCCAGCATCAGTCTTTTCCAATGAGTCAACTCTTCGCATGAGGTGGCCAAAATACTGGAGTTTCAGCTTTAGCATCATTCCTTCCAAAGAAATCCCAGGGCTGATCTCCTTCAGAATGGACTGGTTGGATCTCCTTGCAGTCCAAGGGACTCTCAAGAGTCTTCTCCAACATCACACTTCAAAACCATCAATTCTTCAGCTCTCAGCCTTCTTCACAGTCCAACTGTCACATCCATACATGACCAATGGAAAAACCTTGAATAGCCTTGACTAGATGGACCTTTGTTGG
>NW_011495013.1:7380003-7380139 GCF_000754665.1 Bison bison bison
TTCCAGTCCTGTGGCCACCTCTGAGTTTTCCAAATTTGCTGGCATATTGAGTGCAGCGCTTTCACACCATCATCTTTCAGGATTTGAAATAGCTCAACCTGAATTCCACCACCTCCACTAGCTTTGTTCGTAGTGA
>NW_011495013.1:7380239-7391303 GCF_000754665.1 Bison bison bison
AGGAATATGCTATCTAGGTTGGTCATAACTTTCCTTCCAAGGAGTAAGCATCTTTTAATTTCATGGCTGCAGTCACCATCTGCAGTGATTTTGGAGCCCAGAAAAATCAAGTCTGACACTGTTTCCACTGTTTCCCCATCTATTTCCCATGAAGTGATGGGACCGGATGCCATGATCTTCATTTTCTGAATGTTGAGCTTTAAGCCAACTTTTTCACTCTCCTCTTTCCCTTTCATCAAGAAGCCTTTTAGTTCCTCTTCACTTTCTGCCATAAGGGTGGTGTCATTTGCATATCTGAGGTTATTGATATTTCTCCTGGCAATCTTGATTCCAGCTTGTGTTTCTTCCAGTCAGGCGTTTCTCATGATGTACTCTGCATAGAAGTTAAATAAGCAGGGTGACAATATACAGCCTTGACGTACTCCTTTTCCTATTTGGAACCAGTCTGTTGTTCCATGTCCAGTTCTAACTGTTGCTTCCTGACCTGCATACAGATTTCTCAAAAGGCAGATCAGGTGGTCTGGTATTCCCATCTCTTTCAGAATTTTCCACAGTTGATTGTGATCCACACAGTCAAAGGCTTTGGCATAGTCAATAAAGCAGAAATAGATGCTTTTCTGGAACTCTCTTGCTTTCTCCATGATCCAGCAGATGTTGGCAATTTGATCTCTGGTTGCTCTGCCTTTTCTAAAACCAGCTTGAACATCAGGAAGTTCACGGTTCACATATTGCTGAAGCCTGGCTTGGAGAATTTTGAGCATTACTTTACTAGCATGTGAGATGAGTGCCATTGTGCGGTAGTTTGAGCATTCTTTGGCATTGCCTTTCTTTGGGATCAGAATGAAAAGTGACCTTTTCCAGTCCTGTGGCCACTGCTGAGTTTTCCAAATTTGCTGGCATATTGAGTGCAGCACTTTCACACCATCATCTTTCACGATTTGAAATAGCTCAACCTGAATTCCACCACCTCCACTAGCTTTGTTCGTAGTGATGCTTTCTAAGGCCCACTTGACTTCACATTCCAGGATGTCTGGCTCTAGGTCAGTGATCACACCATCGTGATTATCTGGGTCGTGAAGCTCTTTTTTGTACAGCTCTTCTGTGTATTCTTGCCACCTCTTCTTAATATCTTCTGTTTCTGTTCGGTCCACACCATTTCTGTCTTTTCTCGAGCCCATCTTTGCATGAAATGTTCCCTTGATATCTCTAATTTTCTTGAAGAGATCTCTAGTCTTTCCCATTCTGTTGTTTTCCTCTATTTCTTTGCGTTGATTGCTGAAGAAGGCTTTCTTATCTCTTCTTGCTATTCTTTGGAACTCTGCATTCAGATGCTTATATCTTTCCTTTTGTCCTTTGCTTTTCGCTTCTCTTCTTTTCACAGCTATTTGTAAGGCCTCCCCAGAAAGCCATTTTGCTTTTTTGCATTTCTTTTCCATGGGGATGGACTTGATCCCTGTCTCCTGTAGAAAGTCATGAACCTCATTCCATAGTTCATCAGGCACTCTATCAGATCTAGGCCAAGAGAAGACTCTATACATGGACATCACCAGATGGTCAACACTGAATCAGATTGATTATATTCTTTGCAGCCAAAGATGGAGAAGCTCTATACAGTCAGCAAAAACAAGACCAGGAGCTGACTGTGGCTCAGATCATGAACTCCTTATTGCCAAATTCAGACTTAAATTGAAGAAAGTAGGGAAAACCATGAGACCATTCAGATATGACCTAATAGAGTTAGGGGAAGACATAAATAATAAAGTATGTAAGATGCCAAGGCAATTCAATGGGAAAAGAATACTCTTCAACAAATGATGTGGGGACAACTGGATTGCAAGTATGCAAAGTTAAACTCTGATGTTTATCTCAAAGCATATCAAAAAATCTCAAAATGGATTATAGATTTCAATGTAAGAGCTAAAATTATGAAGCTTCTAGAAAAAAAATAAGAAAAAAGTCTTTCTGATGGGGGGTGGCAAAGAATTCTTGGATATGATAATAAAAGCACATACCAAAAAAATAATAAATGATATTCATTAAAATTAAAAAGATCTTCCCAGTTACTAAAGAATATGCCTACAATGCAGGAAACCCGAGTTTGATTCCTGGGTTGGGAAGATCCCCTGGAGAACGGAATGGCTACCCACTCCAGTATTCTTGCCTGGAGAATCCCATGGACAGATTCTTTTGGGCTGTTACAGTCCATGGGGTCGCAGAGTCAGAAATGACTGAGTGACTAAACACTTCCACTTTTAAAATTAAAAACATTCGTGCTTCCAAAGATGCTATTTTAAAGATGAGAAAACAAGTCACATGCTGAAAAAAAATATTTTCAAAGCATGTATCTGATAAAGGACTTATATCCAGAATATACATAGATGTCTTATACTCAATAATAAGACAAACCACCCAATTACAAAGAAACAAAAGAACTTGAATAGAAAGTCTTCATGAAGGATATACAAATGGCTGATAAGCACATGAAAAGGTGCTCAATGTAATTAATCATTAAGGAAATGCAAATAAAACCACAATAAGATACTATTATATATCCCCTAAAATAGCTGTAATAGATAAGACAGACAATATCAAGTATTATCAAGGATTCTGAGAAATCGAAACCCTCATATATAGTTGGTGGGGGTGTAAAATAATAATGGCACATTGGACAGCAGTTTGACAGCTTCTTATAAGCTTAACTATGACTTCATGAGATTCATGAATTCCACTCTTAGAAAAATCTACCCAAGAGAAGTGAAACATATACTCACACAATGACTGGCATATGAATGTTTATCACAGTATTATTCATAATAGCCAAAGCCTAGAAATAATCCAAATGCTCAACAACTGGTAAATGCACAAGCAAAATGTAGTGTATCCATACAATGGGACACTGGTCAGCAATTTAAAGTATCAAACTACTGATGCATGTGACAGCATCGATGAAGCTCAGACTTTTGCTAAGTGAAAGAAACCAAATACAAAAACTACATATTGTGCGACCCATTTATAAAGTTTCTGGAAAAGGCAAACTTACAGAGACAGATGTGGCTGTGGCTGGAGATGTGGGAGTGAGGACTGAATGCAGATAAATAGGAGGGAAATGTGGGGAAAGATGGGAAAGGTCTAGAACTGGATCGTGGTGAGGGTTTCACAGTCCTATAAATTTACTAAATAACTTTACAGTATATAAGTTATACCTCAATAAGGTAAAAATGTTTACATGTAAAGGCTGTAGTTAGTAGCAACTAGACTTCTTAAATGTATTGGATTGGTCAAAAAGTTCATTCAGGTTTTTTTGTAAGATGTCATGGGAAAATCCAAATGAACTTTTGGCCAACCCAATATTATCTTTTCCCTTGGAGTGAATTAAGTTCAAAAACAGATTCTTAAGGCTGGAGAGGGATCATGGAAGATGTGCAGAATTTTAGTAGAGTGGATGGAATGAAAATTTCAGCATGTTTCAAGTAGAAGGAAAGAACAAAGCAAGAACAAGCAACAAGAACAAAGCAAGAAAAGCAAGAAGCAAAAACAAAGGAAAGAAGTGAGAAAAAAAGCCGCATATGAGGATTAGTCTGCTTGACTGATAACGATCAAGAATCTAATGGTAAACATTCCCGCCTCCTGAATTCCAGCTAATTGTTTCTCCTGAAGCAAAAGTCTGCCTCTGATACAATCGGTGATGGGTACTTCTTTACCATGGGGCTTCCCAGGTGGCATTAATGGTAAAGAACCCGCCTGCCAATGCAGGAGATATGAGATGTGGGTTCGATCCCTGGGTTAGGAAGATACCCCGGAGGAGGGCATGGCAACCCACTTCAGCATTATTGACTAGACAGAGGAGCGTGTGGGCTACAGTCCTTAGGGTTGCAAAGATTCAGACATGACTGAAGCGACTTTGCACACATGCACCTCTTTAAACATCCCAAATTCTGTAACAATTCATTATTAAAAATCTTGGGCACTGACTAGTGAAACAGTGAGTCACATCAAAATATTATACTTGTTATTTACATGAATCATCAACTTCTATTTCAAACAGCACTCTTCTAAGAAGTCACTTAAATACTTTCAGAATCACACCATTTTAGGAATGGAATGTGCCTTAGAGATCATCTGTTCAGTACCATCATTAATTGGGTGTACACACGTGCACACACATAAACAGATACAGAAACTTGTAAGTCCTTTTTTTTTTTTTTTTCATTTCCCCTGGGCCAAATAATTTTCAAATGAGGACAATCATCATAAGGGAAAACATAAGGACTAAAAAGAGGTGCCAGTCTTCACCTTGACCGTACTATTTCCCCCCATGCAGCCTAGGGTGCTAACTCCCCATCCTGCACCCTATTGCCAGCTGAGCTGACCACACACATACCGGCTGAGTCAAGAAAGGTTGACTGAGGTTCTCCTGCCCGCTGAGCTAAGTTGGGGAACTTGTGCATCAAGATATATACATTTCCTCGGGAAATGTTAAAGATCTTTTTTTTGTTTTATTTTCATCTCTTATGAGAAGTTTCGAATCAGCATTACGGGGGGATCTTCACCTTGACCATCAGTGCAGAAGTACTTACATCACCAGAGGGAGGAGGCAGTGTGAAGGGGTGATAGATTTTAAAATATGAATTAATATTTTTTAAGCAGTACACTTCACTTTTTTGGATGGTAGGACTGGAGAATCAAATACTTCTTTCAGAATCTGATTAACCTGAGAACACTTAAAATATTCCCAAGGTCCATTCTGGGATCCCTGGTAATTCATACAAAAAAAAACCTCGTCGGATGTATTTTGTAAATTAATGCCGTCATTGATTAACTTATTTCATAAATGGAGATGATTCAAACATTTTTTATAATTCCTCATTATTCATACAGGTACAGGCTCAACTTTCCACTGCTATGACTTTCTTGGTTAGAAGCCATTCTCTGACGTTAGATACAAAATTAGCTGCATTTGGAAAACAACTTGTTACCTCCCTAAGGTCTGTGTGATTAGTAAACACAGAAAACCTTAACCAGAGGCAGTGCACACCCAGAAATACATAGCAAATAGCAAAGATCACAGTGCTTCCTTTTATTGGAATAAATGTTTGTTTCACCTGAAAAGAGATGCTATAAGGGCAATTTGGGGCCAACAGATCAAAACTTACAGAAGCTGCTTGCTGTGCTTTTCTTGCTCAATACAAGCATAATTTTGCATAACCTACGGTGGGTATTTTTCTAGATACAGATCTTTTTTTTTTTTCTGAATGAGAGTTTTGATACAAAAATGCTGCTTCTAAAGTTCTTGCATGGTAATATTTATTTCAGTCTGGCATCTTACACTATTAACTTTTATCCCTCAAAAATGTCATTAAATGAAAAGAGACAGCTAAGGAACAGAAAATCTTTTTTCAAGAGCTTCATTCAATTTGCTCAGTCTCTTGAGTCTATAAACATAATCATGTTGCCTAAACTCAGGATTCAAGTAGGGATGCTCAATTTCCACCCAGAAACAGCCTTTTTTTGAGATGACCAAGAGGTTAACCAGTTTGCCCACAGTTTTCCAGCTTGTTACAGTGACCTGGGCTTCTTGATGTCCTGAGGGTTTTCAGCTATTGACTTCTAGCTCCAAAATGGGATTTCTCAACTGCAGTACTGTGGACACATGGGGCTGGGTGACTCTGTTGTGGGGAGCTATCCTGTGTGCTGCATGTTTAGCAACAATCCCAGCCACTGCCCACTAAATGCCAGTAGCATCCCCTTAAACGTCCCCGGTGGTTACAATCAAATAGGTCTCTATATACTACAAAACATCTAGAAGGGAATATTGTCTCCAACAGAGAGCCACCGTTCTGGAATATCCAAGCATCACCTTATTCCAAGGCCAGTTTTAATCCTGTCTTTCCCGTTGGCTCTCTCATGCCAATCTGGCAACCAGTGATCTGTGCTCTTCTCTCTCACAAGATCTTTCTGTTTACACCATCTTTTGCTTTGCCATAGCTATTATATTGGGCTTCCCAGGCAGCACTAGTGGTAAAGAACTGGCCTACCAATGCAGGAGACGTAAGAGACATGGGTTCAATCCCACAATTGGGAAGATCTCCTAGAGAAGGGCATGGCAACCCATGCCAGTATTCTTGCCTAGAGAATCCCATGGACAGAGGAGCCTGGCGGGCTACAGTCCATAGAGTCACAAAGAGTCAGACACAACTGAAGTGACTTAGCGTGCACATCTATTATATTGTTCTAAAATACGATATTTAATTATCTCTGTGTTTATGTTATGATCTCTATGCCATTTCCCTGATTAGACTAAAAGGCTCATGAAGCAAAAAAATCATGTCTTAACAGTCTTTATATTTACTAGGTATCTAGAATGTTGCACTCATCTCACACACTAGTAAAGTAATGCTCAAAATTCTCCAAGCCAGGCTTCAGCAATATGTGAACCATGAACTTCCTGATGTTCAAGCTGGTTTTAGAAAAGGCAGAGCAACCAGAGATCAAATTGCCAACATCTGCTGGATCATGGAGAAAGCAAGAGAGTTCCAGAAAAGCATCTATTTCTGCTTTATTGACTATGCCAAAGCCTTTGACTGTGTGGATCACAATCAACTGTGGAAAATTCTGAAAGAGATGGGAATACCAGACCACCTGATCTGCCTTTTGAGAAATCTGTAGGCAGGTCAGGAAGCAACAGTTAGAACTGGACATGGACCAACAGACTGGTTCCAAATAGGAAAAGGAGTACATCAAGGCTGTATATTGTCACCCTGCTTATTTAACTTCTATGCAGAGTACATCATGAGAAACGCCTGACTGGAAGAAACACAAGCTGGAATCAAGATTGCCAGGAGAAATATCAATAACCTCAGATATGCAGATGACACCACCCTTATGGCAGAAAGTGAAGAGGAACTCAAAAGCCTCTTGATGAAAGTGAAAGAGGAGAGTGAAAAAGTTGGCTTAAAGCTCAACATTCAGAAAATGAAGATCATGGCATCCGGTCCCATCACTTCATGGAAAATAGATGGGGAAACCAGTGGAAACAGTGTTAGACTTTATTTTTCTGGGCTCCAAAATCACTGCAGATGGTGACTGCAGCCATGAAATTAAAAGATGCTTACTCCTTGGAAGGAAAGTTATGACCAACCTAGATGGCATTTTCAAAAGCAGAGATGTTACTTTGCCAACAAAGGTCCATCTAGTCAAGGCTATGGTTTTTCTTGTGGTCATGTATGGATGTGAGAGTCGGACTGTGAAGAAGGCTTAGCACCGAAGAATTAATGCTTTTGAACTGTGGTGTTGGGGAAGACTCTTGAGAGTCCCTTGGACTGCAAGGAGATCCAACCAGTCCATTCTGAAGGAGATCAGCCCTGGGATTTCTTTGGAAGGAATGATGCTAAAGCTGAAACTCCAGTATTTTGGCCACCTCATGCGAAGAGTTGACTCATTGGAAAAGACTCTGGTGCTGGGAGGGATTGGGGGCAGGAGGAGAAGGGGACGACAGAGGATGAGATGGCTGGATGGCATCACTGACTCAATGGACATGAGTCTGAGTGAACTCCGGGAGTTGGTGATGGACAGGGAGGCCTGGTGTGCTGAGATTCATGGGGTCGCAAAGAGTCGGACACAACTGAGCGACTGATCTGATCTGATCTAGAACATGCTTCACACACAGCAGGAATTCAAAACTATTCAATAATTTTATTGATTCCATATCATCAGATGGCCTCAAAACAGGAGTGAATTTTCCAGACATCTGAAACTTCTTCCATTAGGGTAGAATGAAATATTTTTATTTTTATTAATTTGGTAGAAATTTTTCTAGTATTTATTTGCTCCCCTGTCCTAATAAATATAGTAGCTACAGTCATTTTTGTTGATTCAGAAACATTATTTGGAATATCAGTTTTTATTCTGTGCTACTTGGGTGGCCTCCTTTCCAGGATAGCTTCATGTGGTGCTGTTTTTAAAATCATTGTGCATATTGTAGTATTTCTGTCTCCTCCACAATGTATCACCTGACCTTTGGTGGGGCAGGAGTGGGAGGGATGTTGGAAGGATGGCATGGAAAATAAGATAACAACCACAGTCACAACCATAAATCCTAATGCCTTTTGAGAATTAATGCATGCCAGGCACTGGTCTCTGTACTTGACATCTAGTGATTCATTATTCTGCTCAACAATTCTAGAGATAGTTAGTATAATAGTATTATTTATTGTCTCCACTTTACTGATGAGGACACTGAGACCCCAGAGAGACTGAGTACCTTGCCATATTTACAGAGGCAGGAAATGATAAAGAAGAAATAGGAGGAGCTTCCCTGGTGGCTCAGTGGTAAAGAATTTGCCTGCCAATGCAGGAGACACGGGTTCAATCCCTAGTCCTCCTTGGAGCAACCGTGTCACAACAATTGAGCCTGTGCTCTGGAGCCTGGGAACTGCAACTACTCAGCCCACATGCCTCAGCTACTGAAACTTGCATGCCCTAGAACCCATGCTCTACAATAAGAGAAGCCACTGCAGTGAGAAGCCTGCAGCTAGACAGCAGTCCCCGCTTGCCACAGTTAGAGAAAAGCCCAACAGCAAGGAAGACCCAGCACAGCCAAAAAGAAAGAAAGGAGGAAAGAAAGAAATAGGAACCCAGGCAGTCTGACTCAAGACCTCGTATTATTATCTGTGTATAACTAATTATGCTAACTAGTATATTTAGTTAACTCAGTATAATTAGTGTACCACAGTACACAAAAATAAATGGGGTAACAAGCAATGTTATCCCAAATTCAGAGTGAATGACTCCTGAAATTATTTGACATTGGTTTACATGGCATAAAGTATGAGGACTTTGTGGCAGTTCTTTTCCCTGTGACAACCCACTTTCTGAGGCTTTTTCATTTGCTAAGCACCTGCTACATATCGGATGCTGTTCTAGAGCTGGTTATAGAATCATAAGATGATAGAATATTAGCAACAAAAGAGACACCAGACACCCTCTAGTGCAGTGGTTTCAAACCTGACTGCACACTAGAGTCACTGGCAGAGTTTCACAAAGGGACTGCTGTCTGGGCGCCGCCTCCAGACTGGGAGAGCTAGAATTTCTGCAAGTGCAGCTTCCTGGAGATGCTACTGTGCTGCCGGTCTTGATGACAAGGAAAACCAGGGGGTGAGATGTAGCCTATTTCAAGTCACAGAACTAAAAATTTTAAAATCACGTCCTAATTTTCAAAAATTTTTTCTCTATACGACAAAAATCCTTCTCAGCAGTTGGATACCTGTCCATTTTACCAATACTTAAGTAAGAGACAGGGCTTCCCTGGTGTCTCAGACAGTAAAGAGGGCACCTACAATGCAGGAGACCTGAGTTTGATCCCTGGGTCAGGAACATCCCCTGGAGAAGGGAATGGCAACCCACTCCAGTGTTCTTGACTGAAGAATTCCATGGACAGAGGAGCCTGGTGGGCTACAGTCCACAGGGTCGCAAAGAGTTGGACATGACTGAGCAACTAACACACACAAGGAAGAGATCAACAAACACAACAAAATGAGTTGTGAGGAGGTCAGTAAGCAGTCCCAGATACCTGGTGAGCCACTGTAATAGACAATTATCTCCCTCAACGTAACAGAGCACCCAAACTAAACATTTTCCTGTCATATGAATGATCTGAGAACAATCATTCACCAAATTTGCACTTTCTGGACATTGGCAAGTCAAAAGCAGCATTAAGAGAAATTAATTTAATTTGGACCCACTCGGGAGTGGGTTCAAATCTGGCACTTTGAACCACTGGCAAATTATTTCATTGCCATGAGCTTCACCTCTGTACCTGAACAAAAAGGAGTAATACTTCCTTTGCTGAAAATTAAACATCATGTAGGTAAATGCTTCCCCAACACACTTGATTTGAGAACTCACTCAAACAGCAAACCCCTTCCCTTCCTTCCTAGGAAGGCAGTCCTCCTCCTGTACCTGTCAGAACCCTCAGAACATGGTAAATCCTTGAGCTCCAACTGGGAATGTCCAGCAAAAACCTCCTTCTCCCCTTGGGAGTATCTGTGGGCTGCATTCCAGCTCTGATCCATGCCCTAAGTCAGACATGACACTATTCCTTCACTTCAGCACGGTGACAACAGGAGGGTGGCCCCTTCCATAAACACACACGCTGCAATACCACAGGCCCTGGCATGCTAAGTTGCAGAGGCTGATGTCCTCGTAAGGTCAGCAACAATTGCATGCAAAGCTTTCAATGTCTAACTAAGTATTTTCATGAACAAGTATTCTGAAGGGATGTATTTCCTCAACGAACCAAGCCAAATGGTTTTTGAAGTATGTTCATGAGGAAGGAAAGCCTGTATCTTCCTTAATAAACTCTTCCACTCCTGGGACATTGCTGACTACCTTACAGAATAATAATAATACCTTCTTGTTCAGTGACTGACTGGGAAAATGTACTCTTTCAACAAATGCAGCAGAAAGCTCCTCTTACTGTTTAGAGTGTAATGTTCCATGCAATGGGAGACGAAGCCAGTGTTGGCCTACCTCAGAGGTAGAGGCACCTGTAGAGTTTGAATATGACACAACAAGGGCCATAATTAGGGGATAAACAAGATATTCCACTGTAACTCCCATTACTGTATATAATTCTATTGAACCACTTAAAATCACTACTGTAGGTGCTTTGTATAATATTTGCTCCCAAATCCATAGCAATATTCAGTTCAGTTCAGTCGCTCAGTCGTGTCCGACTCTTTGCAACCCCATGAATCTCAGCACACCAGGCCTCCCTGTCCATCACCAACTCCTGGAGTTCACTCAGACTCACGTCCATCAAGTCAGTGATGCCATCCAGCCATCTCATCCTCTGTCATCCCCTTCTCCTCCTGCCCCCAATCCCTCCCAGCATCAGAGTCTTTTCCAATGAGTCATCTCTTCGCATGAGGTGGCCAAAGTATTGGAGTTTCAGTTTTAGCATCATTCCTTCCAAAGAAATCCCAGGGCTGATCTCCTTCAGAATGGACTGGTTGGATCTCCTTGCAGTCCAAGGGACTCTCAAGAGTCTTCTCCAACACCACAATT
>NW_011495013.1:7391403-7392637 GCF_000754665.1 Bison bison bison
AATCTGCAGTGATTTTGGAGCCCAAAAACATAAAGTCTAACACTGTTTCCACTGTTTCCCCATCTATTTTCCATGAAGTGATGGGACCAGATGCCACGATCTTCATTTTCTGAATGTTGAGCTTTAAGCCAACTTTTTCACTCTCCTCTTTCACTTTTGTCAAGCGGCTTTTTAGTTTCTCTTCACTTTCTGCCATAAGGGTGGTGTCATCTGCATATGTGAGGTTATTGATATTTCTCTCAGCAATCTTGATTCCAGCTTGTGTTTCTTCCAGTCCAGCGTTTCTCATGATGTACTCTGCATAGAAGTTAAATAAACAGGGTGACAATATAACAGCCTTGACAGACTCCTTTTCCTGTTTGGAACCAGTCTGTTGTTCCATGTCCAGTTCTAACTGTTGCTTCCTGACCTGCATACAGATTTCTCAACAGGCATGTCAGGTGGTCTGGTATTCCCATCTCTTTCAGAATTTCCCACAGTTTATTGTGATCCACACAGTCATAGGCTTTGGCATAGTCAATAAAGCAGAAATAGATGCTTTTCTGGAACTCTCTTGCTTTTTCCATGATCCAGCAGATGTTGGCAATTTGATCTCTGGTCCTCTGCCTTTTCTAAAACATCTGAAAGTTCACGGTTCACATATTGCAGAAGCCTGGCTTGGAGAATTTTGAGCATTACTTTACTAGCATGTGAGATGAGTGCAATTGTGTGGTAGTCTGAGCATTCTTTGGCATTGCCTTTCTTTGGGATCAGAATGAAAAGTGACCTTTTCCAGTCCTGTGGCCACTGCTGAGTTTTCCAAATTTGCTGGCATATTGAGTGCAGCGCTTTCACAGCATCATCTTTCAGGATTTAATAGCTCAACCTGAATTCCACCACCTCCACTAGCTTTGTTCGTAGTGATGCTTTCTAAGGCTCACTTGACTTCACATTCCAGGATGTCTAGCTCTAGGTCAGTGATCACACCATCATGATTATCTGGCTCATGAAGATCTTTTTTGTACAGTTCTTCTGTGTATTCTTGCCACCTCTTCTTAATATCTTCTGCTTCTGTTAGGTCCATACCATTTCTGTCCTTTATCAAGCCCATCTTTGCATGAAATGTTCCCTTGGTATCTCTAATTTTCTTGAAAAGATCTCTAGTCTTTCCCATTCTGTTGTTTTCCTCTATTTCTTTGCATTGATTGCTGAAGAAGGCTTTCTTATCTCTTCTTGCTATTCTTTGGAACTCTGC
>NW_011495013.1:7393880-7404540 GCF_000754665.1 Bison bison bison
TTTTTGCTTTGGCTCCATCCCTTCATTCTTTCTGGAGTTATTTCTCCACTGATCTCCAGTAGAATATTGGGCACCTACTGACCTGGGGAGTTCCTCTTTCAGTATCCTATCATTTTGCCCTTTCATACTGTTCATGGAGTTCTCAAGGCAAGAATACTGAAGTGGTTTGCCGTTCCCTTCTCCAGTGGACCACATTCTGTCAGATCTCTCATCTAGCAATATTACCTAATGTAAATATGTGCTCAGACACTCAGTGGTATCCGACTCTTTGCAACCCTGTGGACTGTAGCCTGCCAGGCTCCTCTGTCCATGGGATTCTCCCAGCAAGAATACTAGAGTGGGTGGCCATGCCTTCCTCCAGGGGATCATCCCAACCAGGGAGTGAATCCATGTCTCTTAAGTCTCCTGTACAGGCAGGTGGGTTCTTTACCACTAGTGTTACCTGGGAAGCCCAGTGTAAATATACGTCCCATAAAAAATGTTTTTTATGTACAATCATGTACCATAGGTTTTTCTGAAGAGAGAATTCCAAATTATAAAAACAAATATCTTAGTGAAAACATTTCTAACAAAATATGAGCAACATAACTGAAATTCTATAGGATGTTAGATATTATATAAAATAAATAAATGCATGAATAAATGTGAGGTCTGCTACTGCTAAGTCACTTCAGTCGTGTCCGACTCTGTGTGACCCCATAGACGGCAGCCTACCAGGCTCCCCCGTCCCTGGGATTCTCCAGGCAAGAGTACTGGAGTGGGGTGCCATTGCCTTCTCCAATGTGAGGTCATATGTAAACAAAGAATTTTGAGGAAATACCAAGTTAAGATAAAATTAATGTTTTAAAAAAAAAAACCTGGGATTTATCAGAAACTTTAGTGAGCAAATATGTACTCTAAGTCTCTAGGAAGTAGATCAGGGCTTCCCAGGTTGCTCAGTGGTAAAAGAATCCCCCTGCCAGTGTAGGAGTTGCAGGAGACATGGGTTCAATCCCTGGGTCAGGAAGATCCCCTGAAGGGGAAAACAGCAACCCACTCTTGCCTGGAAAATCCCATGGACAGAGGAATCTAGTGGGTTACAGTCCATGGGGTCACAAAGAGTTGGACATGACTGAAGCAACTGAGATCTGACAGACATCATTTCTCATGCTTTTTTCCAGGCATTTTTCAAGACTCAGGTACTATAAAATACCAGTTTGGGAAATACTGACCCTAACTAAATATCACCACAACATACTGCCTTTCAAAAGTTATGGCAAATAAATGTCCTAGAAGCCTTCATGTGGAAGAAGAGTTGGCCTGCCTGGTAAACACACCAGAGGAATCTTTCAGTTGAGGTGAGCAATTGAGAGGAGCTCTTATAAAGCTTTGGCAACTCCTTCAGGAAGGAAAACACAGCTTTTCCTATAGTAACAATTGCTGGTCATATAACCATTAAAAAGCAATTCAAACACCATTGCATATGGGCTTGTTTTGGAGGCAGATCCTGCAATGTATTCTTGAGGCTAATTTTTCCATTTTATCTGTTGCATAATTGCAAACCAATTTGAGATCTGAATATATATTTGATGTGGACTGAAAGGCTGTGTCCTCCCAAAATTTATAGATTTGAAACTGTGTACAAGCCCTGTGCCCTTGTCTTTGTCTGACTCAAGAGTTAATGACTGGGAAATGTGAAGATGTAGAAACAAAGAAGGCAATGGCACCCACTCCAGTACTCTTGCCTGGAAAATCCCAAGGATGGAGGAGCCTGGTGGGCTGCAGTCCATGGGGTCACGAAGAGTTGGACACGACTGAGCGACTTCACTTTCACTTTTCACTTTCATGCATTGGAGAAGGAAATGGCAACCCACTCCAGTGTTCTTGCCTGGAGAACCCCAGGGATGGGGGAGCCTGGTGGGCTGCCGTGTATGGGGTCACACAGAGTCGGACACGACTGAAGTGACTTAGCAGCAGCAGCAGAAACAAAGAATAGCTATTGGGCTGGGGAACTGGTAACAATTTAGACTACAATTCTGTCACATAACAGAATTACCAAACTCCCAGTTCCCTGGAAGGTACAGATAAATGCCTGACACACACTCATAAGTTGCTTTTACAGGAAGAAGACCCCCTCCAGATGAAAACTGCTGACCACAAGAACACAGACCTTAGACTGGTTGAAACCAGAAGGTTGATAAGGCTTGAAACTTACCTGATGCCAACCAATCCAAGACCTATCCATGAGCTGATCATGTCCTAAACACTATAAAACTCCTCACTACCCGCTCCAGGGTGGGTCACACAGTTCAGGGCATTAGTGCACTGAGGCCCCCTTTGCCTGGCAAAGCAATTAAAGCTACTCTTTTCTATTTCACCCAAAAGTCTGTTCTGTGTTTCTATTCTGTACCAGTGAACAGAGGCTGAGTTTCAGCAACATGTTGAAGCTTTAATCCCCAACATGAGGGATAGGGCCTGTGAAGTAGTGATAAAGATCAGTGGGTGGGACCCTAATTCAACTGAGCTGATACCCTTATAAGAAGGGGAAGAGACACATGAGAGCTCTCTCCTCCCTCCTCTCCCCTTCTCCCCTTCTCTTGCATTCCCCCCAAAGAGGTTATTTGACTACACAGGCATATGGCAGTTACCTGCAAACCAGGAACAGAACTCTCATCAGAAACTGAACCCTGTCGGACCTTGATCTTGGACTTTTCAGCCTCCAGAACTGTGAGAAAATACATTTCTGTTGTTTAAGTCTCAGCCTGTGGTATTTTGTAAGGCAGCTCAAGCAAACACATACAATATTGGACAAACCACCGTTTTTGGTCAAAACAACTAACTAAATCAATGATAAGAAAGTGGAGGATGTTTAAAGGCTGAATCTACCGATCCATAGATGCAGAACAGTTGGTTCGTGCCTTAATTCTCTCCAGGCTGAGAGGAAGCATAAACAAACAAGACATTTTGAGTGTTCTGTGTCACGAATGTTAAAAATCATGAGGGTAAAAAATGTTCCTATTAAAAATATCCTTCTTTTTTTTTTTTAAAAGTTGACCTTTATACTCTTAGAACTTTAAAAACAAAAACCCTCACCCAAAGAAAATAAATGAAAAGCCTTTTTCCAATTTTAAGATACTTGAAGGAAAAACACTTCGAGCCCGACCTGTTCCAAAGCACATCTAGCTGTCAAGTTCCTAATGGAATCAGGCTTTTGAAGGTGTGCAAACATGCAGCTGTCATGTGGGGCGGGGGAAGATAAACACTTTGCTCACCAAAGAAAGGCAAACTAACAGCAGTCCACCCAAGCACCGGGTGGTTGTCAGGACTAGACAACGGAATGCTCTGGTTTCCAGGCCCCTGAATAGAAGCCATAACCCTGCAGACAACCCCCACACCGCCTGTCACATACTGCAATGAGCCTCGTCACTCCAGTCATCACAGTCGTTGTAGCCGTTACACTGCAGTTTCCTGGGGACGCAGATGCCACTGGTGCACAGAAAGCTCTCGCCCCCTCTGCAGAGCGCTAAAAAAAAAGGAGAGAGGCAGAAAAGCAATGTCAAAATAAATAAGAGGGTTTTTTTTTTTTTTAATTAGGAGAAATAAAGAACAGAAAGAAAACCTTCTCTTGATGTTCAACAGATGTGTTTCCCAACTCCCTCGGTTTCATTGTCACCAATTCCTCTCTGGCTTTCCAGAACATTAATTGTAAAATTACCTGAGAAGAATACAAAGTGTTTGCCTGAGAAAAGTGAAAGGAAATTCGCCAGTGGGCTTTCATAGCACAAGGGAGCAGCCTCGTCTATTGCACAACTTATGTGCGAAAAGATACTGAATGGGAGTATTTTTTTTAATAACTGAAAATTATTTCAAAGTGAAATTTATTGAACAAACATTTAAAACCCTTCTACAACAATGTCATGCAGAGAAAGTTAGTTACAAATAGTTGATATGTGCTTGAACACAGGCATAGAGACCCTATGCCTTGTACTGAAATGTATTTATTAACTTGGCTTAATAAAAATGCCAGTTAAAAATGTCAGAGCCTATTTTGGCATAAGGAATGTGAAACAACATTAGCTAATAATATTTTCTTTCTTTTCTTTTCCTTAACACGGTTGCACTTTGGTATTCTTTGCTTTAAATATTATGTTCTTTTTCTTCTCAAAATTCAACAAATATTCAATTATTTCAAAATTACATTAGACACAAAATGTGGGAGAAGAAGCTAGAAAGATTTTTCTAAGGGAGACCATTACTTAAAGGACAAATTAATTCAACAAAATGGGTGTTAAAATACACTTCAATATTTAGCAATTTGTATCAAATGCCTTTTAATTGTGTATAACCTTTGGCCCAGCAATCTTATTTCTTGGCCTTCACACAAAGTAAATCATCATGAATAAGTCCAAGTTTTTATATTTAAGGGTATTAATACCATCATGGTTTATAAGACGAAAACTGAAATAACAGCTATGCAATAATAGAAGATTGGTTACATAAATCTTAGTACTACATATAAGGGATACCATTATAGCCACTGAAAATTATATTGCAAAAAATAAAGTCCTGGACCAAAGTTCAGGATAATTTAATTGTAAAAACACCATCTGGTTCTAAAAAAGCATAATACAATTTGGCCTAGAAAGAAGTATTAACATATCTAAGTTTACTCTGATTATCTCTGGTATTAAAATTGAAAGCAATTTTTATTTTCTTCATTGTATTTTATTCTGTATTTTACAAGTGTTCTTATAATGATCATGTCTTATGTTTATAATCAGAGAAAAACTCAACTTATTTTCATGAGATCCGAATTCAGAGTAATGGTAAAATAAATATAAGCCTCCAAAATATTTCTCTCTCCCTTCCACAAAAGTTAGCAGAATCAGCCTATGGTCACCTGCCTGGCCACTGTCACCATTCCCTGAACTGTGTATTCCTTGATGAGATGAATCTTGTTGTCTAACTAAAGGGAAATAGGAAATAGGGAACATTTAACTCACAAACTGAAATACAGAAAACTTCAGACAGAACATTCCAGGCAGTAAGGTCCATGACGCTTACATGTTCCACATTCCCCAGCAGAGTGGTTGGCACTCAGGAGGTTCTTAATTAAAGGGAAAAAGTCACTTCCATCTCAGTGGAGCACAATATATTGCCACAAGGCAAAGGAAAAATGCAATTAATGGATTATCTTGCAATGCTATCAAAGAATCAGAGTTTCAATTTGTTGAACATTAAGTGAAAGTGCAAATGTCTTAGTCGCTCAGTTATACATGACACTTTGCAGCCCCATGGGTATAGCCTGCCAGGCTCCTCCACCCATGGAATTCTCTAAGCAAGAATGCTGGAGTGGGTTGCCATTTCCTTCTCAGAGAATCTTCCTGACCCAAGGATCAAATCTGGGTCTCCTCCATTGCAGGCAGGTTCTTTACTATCTGAGTCACCAGGGAAGCCCTGTTGAACATTAACTACCAGTCAATTTGGTATGTTTCTTATGATGGTAATTCATGTGTAACCTTCAAAATATCAACAATGAAAATCTGGATTTCCATTATATCCCATGATTTCTGAATCGATACAAATGGCATCTATGGATTTCAACTGCCAAGACATGCAACAAGCTTAAGCTTTATAGGGTCTTAGAGGAGGAGAAGGGAACGACAGAGGATGAGATGGTTGGATGGCATCACCGACTTAACAGACATAAGTTTGGGTGGACTCCGGGAGTTGGTGATGGACAAGAAGGCCTGGCATGCCTTCTTGGGAAAGTTCATGGGGTCGCAAAGAATCAGACATGACTGAGCGACTGAACTGAACTGAACTGAGAGGACTCAGCCCAGAATTGCACTCCTCTAGCTACAGACAGAAACTCCTCAAGACTATACAGGAAACCAGATATAAAATGAAAAACCAAAACAGTAAAGATATTACTGGCCAGTCTATACAATAGCCTCTCTTTAGGGTTAAGAGAAAGTTTTCAAGAAGTGTGCATCCTATTGTGAGATTGTTTCTGTACCACACTAGAAAGTGCAGAAATTCCATCTGTCTGCATTTCAGCAGCTGCAACCCCTCAGAAGAATGACTGCATTCCCTACATTGTGGTTTGATGATTCCTTGGGAAATGTGGCTCAAAGTTCAACATTAAATAGCTCCTAACATCTAGGCTTCATCTCTAAGACCCCCATATATTTTACTCCAATAAAGCCATTCTTGTGTAAGGTTCTATAAAATCTGGATCAAATTTAAAACATGGAATTGCTGACATGTTTTGATTACTGATATCCCGTGTCTTTGCTGATTCAGCAGAAACTGACTTCTTTTGTGTGGTTTCTCAGTTGGAGAAGTGGCTGTCCCTGATTTTAAGACACTGAAAATTGTTTCTTTATTCTTATTCTCCCTTTGCAAGTCCTTTGGATGTTCGTTCACAGCTTCATTAATCAATATTCTCTGTACAGTTAGGATAGCTTTGTACTTTCTCCTTCTGTTTGATGTCTTCTTAACCTGTATTCAGAATCTTAACTTTTGTGTAAAACTGTTTGCATTTGTGTAAAACAGTTCAACTAGCAAAACATTTCAGACATATCTCATTTAGAAGTTCTAAAGAGCTCAATAACTACACAAGTAAGAATTCTATCACAACTTCCTCAGGGTAAGTGGTAGTTTACAAAAGAGAAACTAGAGCATTGTGTGCTTAAGACTGCAATTGCCCAAAGCCATGGAGCTAAGAATACATGAAAACACCCCAGAGTTGTGAGGTCCGGGCTCTAGATCCAATCCTTCACACCATAGCCACTCTCTGCACAGTTGACAGGCATTCAGTTCAAGGACACCAGGTTCAGGTAAAAACTCAAACTTGCCTTTTTCTTTCTAAACAAAAGATAAATAATCTGTCCTTCAGGTAAACTAGACCAGATGAGATGACATTCTTTGTGAGCTCTCAATTTTTTAGAAAACACCGAGAGAGCTCTTAGCATGTTTTTGGAGAGATTTTCAACCATAAATGTCACTGTCTTATAACAATCATCTTCCAATAGCCTTTAGACTGAGTCCTTAAGATGACAAAGGGATATTCCCAGAGGTGAAGTCATGCTATCCAATCTTGACATCATTTTCATTAACATCATCTATAATTCTGTGTATAAATTGGACTTTAGATCAATGGCAGTTTCATTCATTGATTGAGAAAATATTAACTAGCTCCTATATGCTAAGCATTACTCTAGCAGTAATGCCAGATACAGCAGTAAAGAAAACAAAACGACTTCACCTTCATGTAGCATATATTCTACTGACCATCACCTAATAAAGAAATTTTACTAACTAAAGATGCTTCATCACCAAAATTACTTCCATTTATACATATGACAATTAATATTAATACACTAATAGCAGTATACAAAGATATATTGCTTAAGATAGTTTACATATCTTAATGAAGAGGACAATTATGAATCACTTGGACTTCAGAATCTCATGGATTCTGAAGAGTACATACCCCTGAGGATGATCCGCTTTTTTCAGTCTTTTTGCTTCTGATAACAAACTGCTGAAATAACACCTATAGCCTGAAACAAACTTCAGATTTTCTGCAATTGTTTCCAGGCCTCTCAGGTCTCTCTGTCTGTAATACAGCATGTATATCAGCAAATCCTCTCATTACTTTGCTTGTTAACTTTTAGAGTCTTTTCTCAGAAAGTACTCACTGGTGTCTGCCTGCAAAGTATCCTCATTCACCATGCCTTTGAGTCCTTGCTTAAAGCCTAAAGCTCAAATTCAACTCTACCTCTGAAGAGTAAAGCAACCTGGCACACATCGCCTGAGCCTCTACTGACCGAGTTTGTCAGCCCTTCATTCCACATGCTGCTCAAAATCAAGTTACTATAAACCACCATTGCTCTTACCTTTTACAAAGCTACTCGACCATATGAAAAAGAATGAGGTGAGACAAGAATACTTCTTGGAGAGAGAACTGTATTTCCCTACAATAGGTTGATAAAAGGAGTGCAGTGAAAGGTAAGAGGTGAGCGTTGTAGTTGTTTAGTCGCTAAGTTGTATCCCACTCTTTGCGACCTCATGGACTGTAGCCCGCCAGGTTCCTCTGTCCATAGGATTTCCCAGCCAAGAATATGGGGTGGGTTGCCATTTCCTTCTCCAGGGCATCTTTCCAACCAAGGGACAGAAGCCCAAGAGGTGAGAAAGGAGAGAGGAAATCCAAGTGGGTGCTCAATAATTAACTTTGTCTTTACTCTGCCCTCTAAGTCATGTGAACTGGAAGGCCCTTCCTTTTGTTGGAAGCCACAATCCATTGGGTCTCAAAGAGTCAGATATGACTGAGAGATTCACACTTCCACTTTCAAGAAATCTAGAGTAGGTATGGATGGATTACAGAAAGCTCTGTATGAAAAGAATGAAATCCGCATAGAGAGAGAGGAGCCAGTGAAGTCGGGCAATGTCTTGGAGGAGAGAAAGAGAGATTAAAAACTTGGTTGAATCTCCCCGAGGCACAATGTAGAGAAGACCTTTTGGAAAACAGAAATATCTAAAGGGACATTTCAAGTTGTCAGTGGGAGGTGTAATCACTTCCCCTATCTGCCATATGGAATTGACAAGGATTATGTTGCTTTCTAAGTTTTTTCCACTCATTTATTTAACCAATTTGTCATTCCTCTAGGAGCATGAATACAGAAAGATCCCTTGCTTTGTAAAGACTATATTCTATGGAGAATATAATATCAATGAACATAATAAATAAGAAAATTATTATATATTAGGTTAGAATATGATAAGGGCCATAAAGCAAAAGAGTACAACAGAGAGATAGCAGATGTGGGTGTGGGGTAGGATAGGCCTCCAAGTTAATTAGGGTGCCAGGGCAGGCCTCATTGAAAGCTGACATCTGAATAGCACCTTCAAAGATGGAGGGAGTTAATGAAATCTCAGGGGAAGATTTCAGGGCAGAAGCAAAGACCGTCAGGCCAGAACACAGCTGGCAGGTATGGGGAACACCAAGGAGACCAAGTGGCTAAGGCAGAGACAGTAAAGGGGTGAAGAAGCAAAGGATGAGGCAGAGAAGACGGGAAGGCCCAAACACAAGCCTCTGCAAAGATTTTGTAGTTTAGATAATAAGAGTCATTACACAGTGACTTGATGAGTGAAGAGTGGCATGATCTGACTTATGTTTTCAAGGATCTCTGCTTGTTGTGCTGAAAATATTCCAGAGAAGCCACAGAAGCAGTAGGGATAATAGGTAGGAGCCTACTGGATTTAATCCAAAAAGAGATGATAGGGGCTCAGAGGGGATAATGGTGGAGAGGCCAAGACATCTTTAGATGCTGGACATACTTTGAAAGTAGAACCAGCAGGGTTTTCTGGCCCATTAGATGAGAGTTGTGAGGGAAAGACAAGAGCCAATGGTGTCTTTAAGTTTCCATCCAGCCAAACAACAAGAGCTGTCATCTGCTGAGATGGGGAAGACAACTGAAGGAGCAAGACTACAGGGGAAAAAGATCAGAAGTTACAATTTGGACATGTTGAGTCTGACATGTCAAGTAGACACCCAAGTGGAAATGCTGAGGAGAAAACTGGATACATAAGTTCAAAGTCCTGGAAAGAGGACAGGACTACAACTATAAAAGTATGAGTCATCAGCAAATCAATTTAAAGCCAGTAATGCCTGGCTGAGATCATGAGGGGAATGGTTCGTGGAGAGAGAGAAAAGTGAGACTCAGCGAGATGGGGCAGAGAAGATGAATGAGGGCTGAACTACTCCATGAGTAACGGGTACAGGGAAGAGGAGAAGCCAGCAAAGAGGCTGAGAAGGCAGTAGGAGGAAACCCAGCACGTGATGTGTTATCCTGGAAGCCAAGTGAAGGAGAAGATATCAAAGAGGACGAAGTGATCTGCTGTGCCAGAAGGGACCTGCTGATGGGTCAGGTAAGACGAAACTGAGAAATGGGGACACAGGTAAGAGCAGTTTCAATGGAGCAGTGAGAACAAAAGTCTGATGGCATACGTTCGAGAGAGAATGAGAGGAGAGGAAGTAACTCAGAATGAAAGGACACGTTTGCTCCAGAAGAGAATAATCCAATGGGACAGTAAACTACAAGGGAAGTGGGGCAAAAAACAAATGTGCTTTTTAAAATGGGAGTATTATTGCTTTACAGTGTTGTTTTGGTTTTTGCTGTATAACAATGTGAAACAACCAAAGTATACATACATCCTTTCCCTATTGAGCCTCCCTCCCACCCCACCCTCATCCCTCCAGGTCATCACAGAGCACTGAGCTGAGCTCCCATTCTACACAGCAGTTCCCACTAGATAGCTATTTTACACATGCTAGTGTATATATATGTCAATGCTACTCTCTCAATTCTTCCCACCCTCTTCTTCCTCTGATATGTCCACAGTCCATTCTCTACGTCTGCATCTCCATTCCTGCCCTGAAAATAGGTTCATCAATATCATTAGAAATGTGGTTTTTTTGTTAAACATTTTGTTAAACATTTTTTTTAATTAATTTTATTTTATTTTTAAACTTTACATAATTGTATTAGTTTTGCCAAATATCAAAATGAATCCACCACAGGTATACATGTGTTCCCCATCCTGAACCCTCCTCCCTCCTCCCTCCCCATACCATCCCTCTGGGTTGTCCCAGTGCACCAGCCCCAAGCATCCA
>NW_011495013.1:7405527-7406209 GCF_000754665.1 Bison bison bison
ATGTCTTCTTTGGAGAAATGTCTATTTAGATCTTTGGCCCATTTTTTGATTGGGTCATTTATTTTTCTGGAGTTGAGCTGTAGGAGTTGCTTGTATATTTTTGAGATTAGTTGTTTGTCAGTTGCTTCATTTGCTATTATTTTCTCCCATTCTGAAGGCTGTCTTTTCACCTTGCTAATAGTTTCCTTTGTTGTGCAGAAGCTTTTAAGTTTAATTAGGTCCCATTTGTTTATTTTTGCTTTTATTTCCAATATTCTGGGAGGTGGGTCATAGAGGATCCTGCTGTGATGTATGTCAGAGAGTGTTTTGCCTATGTTCTCCTCTAGGAGTTTTATAGTTTCTGGTCTTACATTTAGATCTTTAATCCATTTTGAGTTTATTTGTGTATATGGTGTTAGAAAGTGTTCTAGTTTCATTCTTTTACAAGTGGTTGACCAGATTTCCCAGCACCACTTGTTAAAGAGATTGTCTTTAATCCATTGTATATTCTTGCCTCCTTTGTCAAAGATAAGGTGTACATATGTGTGTGGATTTATCTCTGGGCTTTCTATTTTGTTCCATTGATCTATATTTCTGTCTTTGTGCCAGTACCATACTGTCTTGATAACTGTGGCTTTGTAGTAGAGCCTGAAGTCAGGTAGGTTGATTCCTCCAGTTCCATTCTTCTTTCTCAAGATCGCTT
>NW_011495013.1:7407113-7408204 GCF_000754665.1 Bison bison bison
TTTCATTTTCATTCATTTCTATGCAAATTTTGATTTCTTTTTTGATTTCTTCTGTGATTTGTTGGTTATTCAGCAGCTGTTGTTCAGCCTCCATATGTTGGAATTTTTAATAGTTTTTCTCCTGTAATTGAGATCTAATCTTACTGCATTGTGGTCAGAAAAGATGCTTGGAATGATTTCTATTTTTTTGAATTTACCAAGGCTAGCTTTATGGCCCAGGATGTGATCTATCCTGGAGAAGGTTCCATGTGCGCTTGAGAAAAAGGTGAAATTCATTGTTTTGGGATGAAATGTCCTATAGATATCAATTAGGTCTAACTGGTCTATTGTATCGTTTAAAGTTTGTGTTTCCTTGTTAATTTTCTGTTTAGTTGATCTATCCATAGGTGTGAGTGGGGTATTAAAGTCTCCCACTATTATTGTGTTATTGTTAATTTCTCCTTTCATACTTGTTAGCATTTGTCTTACATACTGTGGTGCTCCCGTGTTGGGTGCATATATATTTATAATTGTTATATCTTCTTCTTGGATTGATCCTTTGATCATTATGAGGTGACCATCTTTGTCTCTTTTCACAGCCTTTGTTTTAAAGTCTATTTTATCTGATATGAGTATTGCTACTCCTGCTTTCTTTTGGTCCCTATTTGCATGGAAAATCTTTTTCCAGCCCTTCACTTTCAGTCTGTATGTGTCCCCTGTTTTGAGGTGGGTCTCCTGTAGACAACATATGTAGGGGTCTTGTTTTTGTATCCATTCAGCCAGTCTTTGTCTTTTGGTTGGGGCATTCAACCCATTTACATTTAAGGTAATTACTGATAACTATGATCCCGTTGCCATTTACTTTATTGTTTGGGGTTCGAATTTATACACCATTTTTGTGTTTCCTGTCTAGAGAATATCCTTTAGTATTTGTTGGAGAGCTGGTTTGGTGGTGCAGAATTCTCTCAGCTTTTGCTTGTCTGAGAAGCTTTTGATTTCTCCTTCATACTTGAATGATATCCTTGCTGGGTACAATAATCTGGGCTGTAGGTTATTTTCTTTCATCATTTTAAGTATGTCTTGCCATTCCCTCCTGGCTTGAAGAGTTTCTA
>NW_011495013.1:7408304-7408831 GCF_000754665.1 Bison bison bison
TGTTAAGGTTTTCTATTTCTTCCTGGTCGAGTTTTGGAAAGTTGTACTTTTCTAAGAATTTGTCCATTTCTTCCTCGTTGTCCATTTTATTGGCATATAATTGTTGATAGTAGTCTCTTATGATCCTTTGTATTTCTGTGTTGTCTGTTGTGATCTCTCCATTTTTGTTCCTAATGTTATTGATTTGATTTTTCTCCCTTTGTTTCTTGATGAGTCTGGCTAATGGTTTGTCAATTTTATTTATCCTTTCAAAGAACCAGCTTTTGGCTTTGTTGATTTTTGCTATGGTCTCTTTTGTTTCTTTTGCATTTATTTCTGCTCTAATTTTTAAGATTTCTTTCCTTCTACTAACCCTGGGGTTCTTCATTTCTTCCTTTTCTAGTTGCTTTAGGTGTAGAGTTAGGTTATTTATTTCGCTTTTTTCTTGTTTCTTGAGGTGTGCCTGTATTGCTATGAACTTTCCCCTTAGGACTGCTTTTACCATGTCCCACAGGTTTTGGGTTGTTGTGTTTTCATTTTCATTCATT
>NW_011495013.1:7409086-7409574 GCF_000754665.1 Bison bison bison
AATATTGTCCTGGAGGTCTCTGAGATTGTCCTCATTTCTTTTAATTCGTTTTTCTTTTATCCTCTCTGATTCATTTATTTTTACCATTCTATCTTCTAATTCACTAACCCTATCTTCTGCCTCTGTTATTCTACTATTTGTTGCCTCCAGAGTGTTTTTAATTTCATTTATTGCATTATTCATTATATATTGACTCTTTTTATTTCTTCTAGGTCCTTGTTAAACCTTTCTTGCATCTTCTCGATCCTTGTCTCTAAACTATTTATCTGTGATTCCATTTTAATTTCAAGATTTTGGATCAATTTCACTATCATTATTCGGAATTCTTTATCAGGTAGATTCCCTATCTCTTCCTCTTTTGTTTGGTTTGGTGGGCATTTATCCTGTTCCTTTACCTGCTGGGTATTCCTCTGTCTCTTCATCTTGTTTAAATTGCTGAGTTTGGGGTGTCCTTTCTGTATTCTGGCAGTTTGTGGAGTTCTCTTTAT
>NW_011495013.1:7410012-7411760 GCF_000754665.1 Bison bison bison
AGGGAGCATGGAGTGGTATTAAGTTCTGCCTCCAGGTTGCCACAGGTCAAAAAAACTATTACCGCTCTTGAAGATACAGGAGCTCAGGGATGGAGGATCATTAACATCAGGAATATATTTATAATATAAATTGAAGCCTGTATTATAGCTGCCTGTCCCTTTAACCCCATCACTGCAATGTGACTTCCTCAGAAGTATCTATCTTCCAAGGTTTGTAATCCTTCTCATTCTCTCCTTCCTCTTCTTCATCTATTAGACACCCGTTAAATGTGAGGTACATGTGCTAGTCAGTTCTAATAGCCCCATCAGGACTCAAATGAATTCCTATTACTTCATGACTCATATAATTGATATTAGCAGAAGATATGTATTTGTTTGCTTATACTCTCTCCTTTCTAGAATGTAAGCTCCTTGAGAGAAGGAGCTTCATCAGTTTTTCTCACCGTTGTATACTGAGTCTAGAGTGGAATTAAATATTTGTTAAATGAGTAAATGAAGACTGAGAATTTAAGGTACCCAGCAGGACTACATGATTGCTCCTATTTATTGGTTCTACCTGGATAAGCAATAGGTATCCTACAATTTTGTCCTTTTAACTGCTAGAGGAATAAACTGCTGGTGAAATAGGAGAGTTGTGCTGTGTTCTAGCAGGACACTCACTCAAACCCACGGACAAGTCTGGCTTCTGAGCAGCATCTGTTCCTATGTTAGAACAATGAGTATCGAAGGCCCTTCTACCTAAAATAATCTTCCCCACTGACCTGTGATAGTGTGTCTAACATTCTCCCAACACCTCCACCCACAGTACCCATTCCTTGGGCTAACGTGGTGGCTTTTAGATGAACTCCAGGGTACCAAGGAAAGGGAATTTGGGGCCACACCATGGATGAAGGGGGTGTCTGAGTCACCCTCCTCCACTTCAACCACAGAGTTCTACCAGAGAGTTCAACTCTCTGATTGAAGTGGAGGAGGTTTATGTATTTGAGTCTATGTATAATTTCCTTTGAAATGGGTTTCTGCTGCCAAAAACAAATTTGAAAACCCCTTCACCCTTAAGATTTTAAGTGTTCAGTTCATGTCTAAGAGAGCTTACATTTTACTTCATTTTCTTGGCAATGAATACTTAGCCCTGAATTTAATTATAGACTGGTTTTTCATTTTACTTAAACTTGAAAGAAGGGGATACAAGATAAGTAACCTTCAGAGTGGGGCGGGTGTGGGAGGCGGGGAGTTCAGGAAAGGTCTAAAACAGGAGAAATACATGTGAGAGTTGAGACCTAGGGCCACAGTGAGCTCAGAGCAGCCCTTCCTGAAGGAGCAGTGGGTGCGGGTCTAACTCCCTCACACTACGGGGCAAGAAATGCCGTGTCACTATTTTTCTAAATCAAATTAATACATACTCCCCCACTCAAAAAAGTGCAAAGAAATAGTACTCAGGCATGCTTCAGGGGGCCTCTCCCACCTTAGGTGGTACAAGGATTAAAATTAGAGGAAGGGGCTTAGCTTTAATTCCTTAGAGAATAGCTGAGGGGTTCATGATGCTAAGCCCTCATGGTAGACAGGGTGCTCTGCCATGTCACTGCCTCACCACAGTCGTGCCAGGGCCCTGGTCCCTGATGTCAGCTTTCCTGGCTGCCCCACCGAGCTGTTCCTCTCTGAGCCCTGTCCTTCCCCCCAGCAAGTGCTCACCAGTCCCTGCTACATAAGGGACAGGCCAAAGCCCAGGCCCCTTCCAAATCTTGGGAGAT
>NW_011495013.1:7411860-7413674 GCF_000754665.1 Bison bison bison
TCATTCATATGTCTCTATCCCCTTCACACACTTCCACCATGCTGCCTTGCCCTGGGTGATCACACAGTCTCTGCTCAATCGTTCTCTCCTCAAGGCTGCTCTTCCTTTTCTGAGAATGCACAGATGATAACACACACATCTATTACACAGATTTTTTTCATTCATTGCAGAGGAAGCAAATGTTTCCATTAGTACCTTTCAACATCTTTGTTCCAAGGTAGTATATCTTAGGTGGTCAGTAATGCCTGTTGTATAAATGCACTGAGAGAGTTCTTAACTTAGATATTCTAAAAATAGAAGTGCCACGTGGTTTCCTCCTTTAGGATCTGATCAAACACCTTGCAGCAAAGACAAGGTAAAACCAATCCCCTCACTACAGTCCAACTCAGCGCCTATTATATAACTTGTTTTTATTAGTGAGAAACCATCTCTGCCAAACCAATATTCAAAGCAAGTTCAAAACAACTCCCCCAATTAAATGTCCTTAAGACTGAGTTACTCCTTGACTCATTTTTTTCCCCCTCTGAAATAAAGCTATGCTTTGACTGAGTGGAAATTTTGCCAGCTGGCCTTCACCTTAAATTTCTGAAAATAGAGTTAAGTATACTTATTGCCTGTCCAACAGCATGAAAGATCTATCATTCTGGAAAAAAAAATAACAGTCATTGTAAAATTATCTAAAAATCATTAGCAGGACACAAAAATAGATTTGTAACTGGAAGCACTCTGATAGCAGAAGGGATAGAAATAGAGTTTAGAAAGCAGCTCATGTCATCACCCAACACAAGTAAAATCAAGTAAAATCACAGTATAAAATAAAGTTAGACAAAACCGTGGCCAGTGGATTTTAAATCTAATTAGACAGGGGAGAAAGTAAAGAAAGAGCAGAGTAAAAAGCAGGAAGTCAAGCTTTATGGTCAGAGACTGGCAGAAATAGACTGCCAAGCAGAAGTCTGAAGAAACTCTTTGAAAAGGAATCTCTATTCATTCAACAGTTGAGAAAGAGAAGAGAAAGGAAATTTTCTGAAATGAGAGAAACAACTTTCAAATAGATATTGTCTAATTAAGGGAATATACAAGTTTACTACCTCAAGTTTTAGGGTCTAAAAGTCTTAAATAGGGCTCTAAGAGCCAATTTTGTAAAAAAAAAAAAAAAAAAAAACCCCACTGGAAAATAAGATATATGACAGAAATCTGCTATTTATTATTTCATGCAAATAAATGCAGAAACATAGCTTCCAAAGAACATAAAAAATTTGGAAACTCAATGTTTATAGTTGACCCTCCTGTCAGGAATTATTATCAGGCAGGCAGAGATTTCTAAATTCAGAGATAATTACTCCAACATTTAGGGGAGTTATACTTTATAAACTTGCTTTGGGAAATAAAACCTACATCTTATACACAAGTAATTCTCAGTGGCACTTCAAAGTATTTTTGAGGTTTTCTCCAAACATATGGCTGTCTCAAATCACATTTTGCCATTATTCATTATGATTCATAAAACTGAAAATGACGGTACACTATACACACTACCTTTGACAAATTTCAAACAAAGGTAGGATGTCTTCTATAAAAGAGTTAATGCGTGCATATAAACCTAAGAGAAATAAAGGAGATTATATATGACTTGGAAAGAAAATAATAGTCTTGTGTATGCACATGGTAGTATCTAAAATGTTATACATATTAACATTTTTCAGATCTTTATTAAATGTGTAAAACTCAGTCACAATATCTATGGAAAGACATAGAAGAAAGACAAACATAGAAAAATAATCAGATTGAAGAGCCATCGCAGGGTATTTTTCTTA
>NW_011495013.1:7413774-7414120 GCF_000754665.1 Bison bison bison
TCCTCTGGAGAAGGGAATGGCAACCCACTCCAGTATTCTTGCCTAGAGAATCCCATGGACAGAGGAGCCTGGCAGGCTACAGTCTGTGGGGTTGCAAAGAGTCACACATGACTAAGTGATTTACACTACTATAAAATATATATATATATATATATGAGAATCACTTTGTTGTACACCTGAAACTAATACAACATTGTAATTCAACTATGCTATGTTATGCTATGAGAGGAACAAAAATACAGACAGCCCTGTACACAACATAAGAGTGATAAACTGGCAATGAACGTTGGAGGGGGAACAGAGACAGCACAGGGGAGGGAGAACAAGGCTGCAAATGAGCACAATA
>NW_011495013.1:7414220-7414676 GCF_000754665.1 Bison bison bison
ATTTTTCTTAACTGTTGGGCTACACAAACTGAACTGATATCATTTTATAAGTTCACAGGTGCAAATGCCATTTTCAACTCAAACCAAATTTCTTTTTAATCCCAGTTTCTTTTACCTTTGTCCATTTCATGTACTAACAATGTAGAAGTTTGAATAGATTATCTATGACTTTGCAGTACTGTGGGACTTGAGACCCAGAAATAGAATCAACATATACATGTTTAGAAATTCCCGAGGAACAAACTTTGAAAAAATATCTTTCAAGAACACATTACAGGAATAAATTAGGAGATTGCTATTAATATATGCACACTACTATAAATAAAACTGATAATCAACAAGGACCTACAGCACAGGAACTATATTCAAAATTTTGTAATAAACTATAAAGGGGAAGAACCTGAAAAACTATACATATATATATATAGAGAGAGAGAGAGAGAGAGCGAGAGAGAG
>NW_011495013.1:7414832-7427968 GCF_000754665.1 Bison bison bison
GAGTGGGTTGCCATTTCCTTCTCCAATGCATGAAAGTGAAAAGTTAAAGGGAATTCGCTCAGTCGTGTCCGACTCTTAGCGACCCCATGGCCTACAGCCTACCAGGCTCCTCCATCCATGGGATTTTCCAGGCAAGAGTACTGGAGTGGGGTGCTATTGCCTTCTCCGCCATTACTGTTAATTATTGTTAATTACTGTAACAGAGTATTCCAAACATTATCATTATCTTCAAGATACTGTAGGATCTATCAATTTGGCAGATCAGATCGCTAGTAGCTGGATGCAAGATTCTGAACCCCTGGGTTGAAGCTCTGCCTAAAACCCTCTCTACTCTCCATCCTCATAACTGATCTTGGCAAACTATTCACTTGCCCCCACGCAGGAGACCATGGGAACAGCACATATTCCATCGTTTGGGTCAAAGCAGAGTTGGTAAAACCTAGATCCTTCTAGCTACCTGACCCTTCAAGTTTAAACCACCCCTGATAATCAGGTCACTTCATTTCTAAATGCTATTATGATTAAAAGAAAATTGTGAGAAAATTAATTCATAAATACTCATCCTAATATCTTGACATAGATTGGGTCTACAGACAAGAAATGCAATTACTCATAACAGTGACCTTATGGTACCAAAATAAAAGTCATTTTGTAGAAAAGGTACAAACTTGAATTTAAATTAGGCTACCTGTGCTGCTTTGACCAAGTTATTTAAGTTTTGGGGGCTTTGGTTTCCTTATCTGAATTCTACCTGTTTTGGAACTGTCTTTGAGTATACACTAATCAGTAACAGATGTAAAATGCCAAGCACCAAATCATGTAAAGTCCACTGCGTTCCGTTTACTAGGGCTGGGAATTGTGTAATTCGCTTCCCAAAGACAGCCATCACAAAGTGTTGAAAAATGCCTTGTGCTTAAAGAGTTAACCTGCAAATAACTAGAGCATGTTATTCGCCAACCTTGCAGATATAATACTGCCCACTTAGACCTGGAAGTGAAGGCAATGTCATTCATTGCAACAACCAAGATAACCGAGAAAGAGCATTGTCTGAAGAGATCAACACCCATAGGAACCAATATAACAACATTAGAATTACTAACTTTTCTTTGGCTCATAGACCAAAAAAAGGAAGTCAATTGCTCCAGGAAAGTTGACTTTCACTGTTAAATCGTTTGTGTCTTCTTAAATGATTTACATGCTGGTGGAACACAGAAGTCCCTGAACTCTCTCTCCCGTGCTTCCTCCACTTTCTTCTCTGCATGCCCTTCACAGCACAGCTTCGTAAAATCTCTCCTAGTATCCCTGGTTACCAGTATTATATATAACAAAGCCACACAGACTAAACCTGACATGGAAAAATCAACCTTGCCTAAAACTAAATATAAGCACAATTTAATTAACTTGCATTCCACAGTCATAGCTGCCAACTTACTGAGACTAGAAGACTTGGGTACACAGTACCCAAGAGCTCAGAGGGAGGGGGAAAACATGAAAGTTTTCTCCAAAATATTCATATGTTCCTTTGTAAACAGTAAACAGGAATAATGTCTCCTGTACACAAGATACAGTGATCCAGTCAATGGTGGAGAGTGGGGAGTAGTGGAATGAGCCAAGGCAGAAGAGAAGAGAGCCAAGGCAGAAGAGAAGAGAGTTTGAGAGAGGCTGGAATTTCAGGAGAGACAAACAGAACTAGAAATGAATGACAATCTGACAACAAGGTCAGACCTAAGTCAATTAAAGAAAGGTCTACTTTACCCCTAAAAGGAGGAAAGATGTTGCTGCAGATAATGGAAAGTCAAAAACTACGTGCCTGTCACTTTAAACTCTCAATACTGCAAACCGAGTAGTGATGTAGTCTCCTCTAAAAATACTCCACTGACCAACCTCCTGTGCTTAGGTTAATACTGGGGAATGTTGCAACACAAGTACCATCCAGTGGTGCGTGGGTTAGGGGGTACTGAGCTCTCCTGGGGTGCCGTCCCTGGGGAAATGTCCATTTTCTCCCACCTGTCAAAAGGATATGGAGCGTGCAGTTGCCAAGGGGAAGCACAAGATGGCGGCCGTACTCAGTATACAGACGCTGTTGGCGCCAGAGGGGAGAACTCAGCCTGGGACCTTCACCACCTGACAGGCTGTGGAAATTCATAGGGAATTCCAGTTGGGAGGCTCCTCTTTTCTAAAAGGCATCCTTTGCTCGTGTCTATAACTGGGTAAATTTGAAATCACGGTATCGCACTTCTGCCAATTCTTACTACAGAGGAATAAAAAGTTCTTCCTAATTGTATCTTTGGCACATTTTACTATTGGTTTTCTTCCTTATTGATTTATTGAGACTCCATCTGCTTCAATTATTTTTCCCTAGACCATCACTTACTGGTCTTTTAAATTCACAGTCTTTTCAGCTGTAAAAACGTTTTACATGTATGTGAAGTCAACTATATCAGCCTTTATGGCTTATGTCTTCATAAACTGGGTCATAGGACAGAAACTCTAGGAGGGCAGAGATTCAGTCTGTTTGGTTTCCTGCGGTAGCCATAGGCCATAAAGAGCAATGGACACAGAGTGTGGCTAAATAAACTTTGCACTCAGCCCAGAACCTATCTAGAGTAGAAGGAAAATACCATGGCCAAAATTAAGACTGGTCAAGGCAGGCCAAAAATAGGCCACAGAGATACAGAAATCAAGTCAGGCTTCCTAATAGTCACAACTGATTTTGCCATGGCCTATATGGCCATAGGTGAAAGGCTACAGACTGACTGACTAATTTTTGCTAGGGTATCTATCATTCCTGATTATCATTTCATATGATACTACTTCTCATATTGCTGAAATGGTCAAAATATTATATACACAACCTGATCTGTATTTAGTGGAGCAGAATAAAAGAACTCTGAGGTGCTTTCCAAATTTAAGCTTCAGTAAAACGGCAAAGGGAAGAAGTTGGATAGTTACTTTCAGCCAGTCACTTTCTTAACACTGACCACCAGAGGGAGACCACATCCTGAAGCAAAGCAAAGCACAGAGCCCATGCTACTACTATGACAAGTGTCTGGATGTGTGACAGGGATGGAAAACAATTGTATTTTGCGCATCTGTACTAATTATGTTCAATAAGATAATGGGACTTCCCTAGCAGGCCAGCGGTTAAGACTCTGCACTTCCAACATAGGGGGAATGGGTTCTATCCCTGGTTGGGGAAATAAGATCCCACATGCCATGCAGCCAAAAAAAAAAAAGTTAAAATTAAAAATAAAATCACATTAAAAATCATTTTTACTTCAAATACAGACACAAAAATAAGAATTCTCACAGACCAATGCATTATATGGAGCAAAGTACTTGGTGCAATTATGTCAGAATTAACTTCTTCCATTCTCATAGCAACCAATAATTTCAGAAATCCAGTTATTAGCTTTATTTCAAATGGATTTATGTACATTTTTAGAATTGTCACTTGTACCTAATGTGATTTTTGTGGAATGGAAATGATTTTTCAGCAGGTGATCTCATTACCAGATAATCTCATTTACAAATGCCTTTAGAAGGTCTCACCATGGCACCCACATTGAAATAAAAGGCTTCCCCACTGCAGAAAAGTTCTTCTGACATGTCAGTCATAAGCTACAAACTTTTCTGCTCTAAGAACTGTGAAGAAAACTGCCAACTTTTCTCTGCAACTATCCCCCTTAGAAAATGGCCATTCCAGGGCCATTTACAAGTAGACAGAAAAGGAGGCCAAATACTCTGTAAAATTTGGCTTGATTCAAAGGGCCCTTGGGAGATCTCACTGCCTAAAATATTTCCCAGCTGGATTTTATTCATTTAACTTATGCCAATACTCGACCATTAAAAGGCAGTTCCGGGGGACTCCTCATTTACTCAATCAACTTAGAATTCTGGGGTCTGTCAGCAAAAAGCACAGTGAGGGGCATGGCAGAAAGCATAAGGCCTTATGGACACTACAAGAGACAGGTCATTATCAATGATCAATACCTCCAGAGAGAGCACTTTGTAAATACTTATATATATATATTTTAAGATATTTAAACATTACTATAAAAAATTAGGAAAAATTAGTATAAAAATTAGGAAAAATCTAGACTGGGCCCCAGCAAGGACATACCTGGGTACAAAGGCCCCAGAGGAATGAGGGTCAACACGAGAGCAGTAGGGACCACAGAAGCCGGGGCAGTGAACTCCACGGGAATCAGAGAGGTGAGAGATCCTCTCTTGCTAAAAATCCCACCCAGGATTAGATACCCACGACTATAAACTAATACTGATCAAACACATTCTCTTTACCAGGCAATGTCTGAAAAGCTTTGCCTTAATTTATACCTAAGAACTTCACGGCAAATACATGGGAAAGCAATGGAAACAGTGACAGACTTTATTTTCTTGGGCTCCAAAATCTCTGTGAATGGTGACTGCAGCCATGAAATTAAAAGACACTTGCTCCTTGGAAGAGAAGCTATGAGAAACAAAAAAGCAGAGACACTTCTTTGCCAACAAAGGTCCGTCTAGTCAAGGCTATGGTTTTTCCAGTAGTCATGTATGGATGTGAGAGTTGAACCATAAAGAAGGCTGAGTGCCAAAGAATTGATGCTTTTGAACTGTGGTATTGGAGAAGACTTGAGAGTCCCTTGGACTACAAGATCAAACCAGTCAATCTTAATGGAAATCAATCCTGAATATTCATTGGAAGGACTGATGCTGAAGCTGAAGCTCCAATCCTTTGGCCACGTGATGCGAAGAGCCGACTCACTAGAAAAGACCCAGATTCTGGGAAAGATTGAAGGCAGGAGGAGAAGGGGACAACAGAGGATGAGATGGTTGGATGGCTACACCAACTCAATGGACGTGAGTTTGAGCAAGCTCCGGCACATGGTGAAGGCCAGACAGGGAAGCCTGGCATGCTGCAGTCCATGGGCTCACAAAGAGTTGGACACGACTGAGGGACTGAACAACAACATACCTAAGAACACAGCCATGAGGTGATAATCTCATCAGAGGATGAGACCAAGACTTGGAAAAGTCGATCACTTTTTCCCATTACATACCTAATAAGTAGCAGAAGTGAAGTGAAGTGAAGTCGCTCAGTCACTACTTACTAAAACCCAAGCAATTTAATTCCAAAGCCCATGCATTTAATATAAACACTCAAGGGCTCTGGATTAGTTTTCAATTCTGTTGTAAAGAATTATCCCAACTGGGTGGCTTAAAACAGAAGTTTATTGTCTCACAGGTTTTGCAGGTCAGAATTCTGACATGGTTCTCACTGGGCTAAAATAAAGATGCTGGCAAGTGTGTCTTCCCTTCTGGAGGCTCTGGGGGAGAATCTGTTTCCTTGCCTTTTCCGGTTTCTAGTGGCTGGGCCCCCCTTCCCTGGCTTTTGGTCTCCTTCCTTCACTTTGAAAGCCAGCAACAGAGCATCTCTCTAATCTTGCATGGATGTTCACATCTTTCTCTGACCCTCCTCTTCTGCTTCCCTCATTCACTGTTAAGGACTCTTGTGATTACAGTGGGCCACTCAGATAGTCCAGGAGAATCTCCCTGTTTTAAGGTCAGATGAGAAGCACCCCTATTTCCATCTTCAACTGTGATTCCTCTCTGCCGTGCAAATTCATGTATTCACAGGTTCCAGGGCCCAAAAGAGGGATATCTTTGGCGGTGGGAGCATTATTCTGCCTACCACAGATGCTGTGATATTTTACTATTTTTTTTTCTCTGCCTCTTACATATAAAGATCCACCTGCAGATGACTGGCTCAGGGAGGTGTGCCTTCTCTCCCACCTCCTCTTCCCATTCCCTGTGTCAGAGATGCCATGACTTGGTATCTCTCTCTAGTCACTAGTCGTGGTTCCAGGATAATTCAGTCAGTTCTACTGCAGGAGGAGACCATGGTGACAGGCATCTTGTGCCATGCAAGTTCACTAGGGGAAAATTGCTGTTCAATTCAACTCCTCTAATAAAAGTGTTCAAGAGACTCAGGAATGATACTCTAAAGGTAAATGAATCTGATATCAGGCTTCGGTGCAACCAAGAGCCATGTGGGCTTTTGGAGCTATCAGCCACATGTGCTTCTGACTCTCCCAGGAGGCAAGAAAGCCGAGCAAACAACCAGAAGAGGACAGAGTCCTGACCAGAAGCTTGGCCTTGTCCTCCCTGTCTTTCTCATTCATCATCAGTAACCAAAGTCCCTTTTAAAAACTCATAAGAGCTACATGTGTGAGGGCAGAGATGCCACGGGACTTCACACTCTTCTGTAGCAGGCATAGAAAAGGCAGCCAAGAGGTAGCCGCAGAAAGCTGAGCAGACAGACTAGTTCCCCTGCTGGGATCAGCTACACACACGAAAGTGAAGACGTGGGGTGGGAGGGTGGGGGAAGGACATTAAAATACCAAAACATAAGCATATTTTCCATTATTTTATCAGTTAAAATAATAAGAGCAGCATACTACTCAAAGCAATCTACAGATTCAATGCAAAGTTAAAACTGCTCAGTCGTATCTGACTCTTTGTGACCCCATGGACTGTAGCCTGCCAGGACCCTCTGTCCATGGAATTCTCCAAGCAATTCTACTGGAGTGGATAGCCATTCCCTTCTCCAGGGGATCTTCCCAACCCAGGGATCAAACCCAGGTCTCCCCCATTGCAGGTGAATTTTTTACCATCTGAACCACCAGGGAAGCCCAAGAATACTGGAGTTGGTAGCCTATCCCTTCTCCAGGGGATTTTTCCAACCCAGGTAATTTGACAGGGTTTGCATTGAATCTGTCCAAGCTGATCACATTGGGGTCATGTCAGGGTCAGCTTGGACAGATTCAATGCAAACCGTATCAAATTACCAATGTTTTTTTATCACAGAATTAGAACAAAAAAACTTTTACAATTTGTATCGAAATACAAAAGACCTTGAACAGCCAAAGCAATCTTGAGAAATAAAAATGAAGCTGGAGGAATCAGGCTCCCTGACTTCAGACTATACAGTCATCAAGACACTATGGTCCTGGTACAAAATAGATATATAGGTCAATGGAATAGGGTGGAAAGCCCAGAGATAAACCTATGCACCTTTGGTCATGTAATCTATGACAAAGGAGGCAAGAATATACAATGGAGAAAAGACAGTCTCGTCACAATGGTGCTGGGAAAACTGGACAGCTATATGGACAGGGAAGCCTGGCATGCTGCGATTCATGGGGTCGCAAAGAGTCGGACACGACTAAGCGACTGATCTGATCTGATCTGATATGTAAAAGAATGACAGAACACTCCCTAACATCATACACAAAAATAAACTCAAAATGGATTAAAGACATAAATGTAAGGACGGACACCATAAAACACTTAGAGGAAAACATCGACAGAACACTCCTTGACATAAATTTCAGCAAGATCTTTTCTGACCCACCTCCTAGAGAAATTAAAATAAAAACAAAAATAAATAAATGGGACCTAATTAAATTCAAAACGTTTGCAGAGCAAAGGATAGCATAAAGAAAACAGAGAGACAACCCTCAGAATGGGAGAAAATATTTGCAAACAAAGCAACTGACAAGGGATTAATCTCCAAAATATACAAACAGCTCAAGCAGTTCAATATCAAAACAAACAATTCAATGGAAAAAAGGGCAGAAGACCCAAATAAACAGTTTTCCAAAAAAGACATACAGACAGCCAACAAACACATGAAAAGATGGTCAACATCACTAACTATTAGAGAAGTGGCAATCAAAACTGTAATGAGGTATCACCTCACTCCTGTCAGAATGGCCATCATCAGAAAGTCTACAAACAATAAATGCTGGAGTGGGTGTGGAGAAAAGGGAACCCTCCTACACTGTTGGTGGGAATATAAATTGGTATAGCCACTATGGAGAACAGTATGGAGGTTCCTTAAAAAATGAAAAATAGAGCTACCGTGTGACCCAGCAACACATTCCTGGGCATAATACCCAGAAAAAACCGTAATTCAAAAAGATACATGTACCCCAATTCCCCAGTGTTTACTGCAGCACTATTTACAACAGACAAGACATGGAGGCAACCTAAATATCCATCAACAGAAGAATGGATAAATAAGATGTGGTACATGTACACGATGCACTACTACTCAGCCATAGAAAGCAACAAAATAGTGCCATTTGCATAGATGTGGATGGATCTAAAGACTGTTACGCAGAATGAAGTAAGTCAGAAAGAAAAAATAAATTTTGTATAATATCACTTATATATGGAATCTAAAAAAATGGTACAGATGAACTTACTAGCAAAGCAGAAATAGAGACACAGACATAGAGAATAAACTTCTGGATACCAAGCGGGGAAGAGAGGATGGTGGGATGAATTAGGAGATTGGGATTGACATACGTGTGTGTGTGTGTGTTAGTCACTCAGTCATGTTCGACTTTCTGCGACCCCATGGACTGTAACCTGCCAGGTTCCTCTGTTCGTGGAATTCTCCAGGCAAGGATACTAAAGTGGGTGACATATATATACACTATGTATAAAATAGATAACGAATGAGAACCTACTGTATAGCACAGGGAACCCTACTCAGTGCTTTGTGGTGACCTAAATGGGAAGGAAATCTAAAAAAGAAGGGATATATATACATATATAGCTGATTCACTTTGCTGAATAGCAGAAACTAACAATACTATGAAGCAATTGTTCTCCAGTAAAAATTAATTTAAAAAATACTAGCAGTCATTGTGGTATGTGATAAACAATAACTTATAAGTTAAACAAAAAATATTTTGTATCATAATTTAAGAAATAACAATACAAGATTAACGTGATTTTTCTGACTCATTATTCTGCAAACTCATGAACTCATCAAAATGTATATTTTTAGCAACAGTATTTTCAATCTATACAGTGGAGGCTGGTATAAATAGCTTGACAGAAAGGCAAGATTGCAAACAATGTTTGTTAATATTTAATTTTGACAAGGATCTTTTTTCTGATGCAACTTTCCTTGTTCCTTTATGGCTATTTTATACCCTGTGACAACACTGGGGTGTATTTCTGATTAGTTATTTTAAAATACAAATTTTAGCACATCTAGAGCTGATGATTCTCATGGAGCAATTAATGAAAAGGTTGAATTCTTTATATGAATTAGTTCCAGGTAAGTCTGAATTTAATTTTAAATGTAAATTTATACAATGGTATTTTAATGTTTATTCTGTTATTTCCTATAAATTGTGGCGATCATAAAAGAAATAAAAAGTGACTTCAAAATCTGCATACAATTCAAAATATCTGTTTATACATTCTATAGCTATATCATCGATTTTAAGGAAACTTTCATTTTGTATCTTCCTCATTAACAAGTGGTGGACACAAAAATAGTGCACCCCATTAATAAGGGATGCACGTAAAGTAGTGTTCTATTCCCACGGACAATGGTTAACTGTAATTTCTATTTCCAAGGCCATGGATGTTTGTTTTTGCAATGTTTCAACTTTGAAAACCAAGGATTTTTAAATCTTTGAAGAATTCTAATAACTCCTTGATAAATGCTTTATTGTAATGCTCATGTGTGTGCTTTTATTGTGAATAATTTACTAATAAAGTCTGCTGTTCTAGCACTAGTAGCTTCTGTCTCGAAATTCGGGTAGAGAGTTAATATCTGTGCAGACGCCATTGAGACAGGCTCCAGGGACCATCCACCAAGCTGGTCTCCCAGAGGATCCCATGGGGAGGCCCTCTTCTTCCCCGGGGCCAAGCCCACCACTGCCACTCTCAGAACCCACTTTTGTTGTTGCTTCTGTGTTGCGACACCATCATGGCCACCAATCTGGGTCAAGGTCCCAACCCAGTCACTTTGGGGCCCTATGGGTTCCCAGAGAGTCCTCAAGCACATGCTTTGGGCCAACAAGCCAATTGTTCAGCACCCACACCTCCCAACCATCATGCATTTGAATGTGCACACACTACCACCTAGCATATCCCTGCCTTACACACTCCATGCATGCTCGTTGTCCCATCGAATCTCACAAACACAGTATAAAGATAAAGCTGTTAATTTCAAGACAGTGGCAGCAGAGCATTAAACCAAGTGTGGAAGTCTTCTAAGCACAGGGCCCTGCGCCACTGCATGGGTCACCAGCCCATCAAGCCAGCCCTGCCCCAGCCTTTCAAAGCAAAGAGAAAGGCAAGAAGGGTGAGATGGGGTGAAAACCAGTGACAAGTTCTTTCAAGATGTTACAAAAGCAGGGGTTCCAGCATCCCAGGAGGTCACCATATACATCCTCCACCCACATCTCTTCTACCACACCCACCAAAGTCTATCCTGTTGGAGTCACTGTCTAGACATGGGAACCACGGCAAAACATGGCAGAGACTGCTGGCTGTCCATCATCCTGTGCTCTCCATGTCTTCCATAACAATGGAGTTTAAGGTGAACCCAAGATTGCCGAACTGAGGACTACATTTTCCAGCCCCATATTACTAAGTGGTCCACAATAGAAAATAAGCAGATTCTTCTACTTTGCCTGCTTTAAAAGGGACTTGCTGCCATTTATTTCCTCTTTGCTCTTCTACAAGCTGAAGCACAGATACAGGGTTCAACCAGCTTCTATCACTTAGACAAGGACCGTGGGCTAAGGACTGGTGAAATAAATATATAAAATAGATAACCAACAAGGACCCACTGTATAGCACAAGGAACTATACTCAATATTTTGTAATATATATATATATCTGAATCACTTTGCTGTAGACCTGATTTAAAACACAACATTTGAAATCAACTATACCTCAATAAAAAATAAATTTTAATTTAAATTAAAATTTAAAAAGACAAAACCAAGAAGTGAGTATAAGAGAGAAACAAAAAAGCTACCAAATTCACTCCTCTCAACCCCACAAGAGCCTGGCAGTAGAAATAAGTTCACCTTCTTACAAGATTAACTTTACAATCAACAATACACAATGGATCAGTGCAAGACGGTTTTTTAAAACTCAAGAAGAAAATGGGCTTCTACTTTGAAAAAAAATTAAAAAGCAAAAGGAAAACAATAAACCTTCTTGAAAGCTATTGGGAATAAAAAGAGATAATGGAAAACCTTGAGACTTAATTACATGTGGAGAAAATCTGGTAATAGATGAAACTGCAAAGGCAGACTTTTAATTAATTACTTATCTCTAGAGTCCTGTTTTCAGAGAGTGAACCATGAATAAGACAATAAAAAAGACCAGAAAAAGGAGGCAAAATAGTGAATATCTGCAGAAAGATTTCTTAAGTCTGGACATTTGTTCAGCATTTTTAAGGAAGAAAATATTTCACATAGAGAAAAATTCAAATAGCTAAAGTGTTTCTCTTCAAGATTCCTAACATCTTTCATAATTTTATTAAAGCTCAGTAAAATAGAACATTGTTCTCCACCTTATTAAATGGAGAGTGCTAAGTTATAGCATTTCTTTGCTGCCCCAGGGTCTTTACAATGAGCAACGTTTCTCAGTGCCAGGCGGAGAGTTACTGGGGGGAAATCAGGTCCTATGCTAAGCTGCCTAAAACTGCTGCCTGCTTTAGGCTCTTGCCGTAGTTGTGTCCGACTCTTTGCAACCCCATGGCCTGTAGCCTACCAGGCTCCTCTGTCCATGGGATTTTCCAGGCAACAGTCCTGGAGTGGATTGCCATTTCCTTCTCCAGGGGGTCTTCCCAACCCAGGGATCGAACTCGGGTCTCCCGCATTGTAGACAAATGCTTTACCGTCTGAGCCACCAGGGAACTATATATCAGTTCAGGGGTCAGCATCTCTACTGATGTAGAGATACCTGCACCAGTAGTTCTATCCACCTTCATTTACAATTTTTTGCCATTAATTACGGATCTGGGAAAAAAAAAAAAGAAAAAAGAAAAAAAGCCAGTTTTTAGATTTGTTTCCAAAGTAAAAGTGAACATGTTATGAAAGACCCTGGGAAATATTTTTAATGGTAAAGTGAACATCTGTTTGGTTGTTCACCTTTTATGCATTTTTACTTTTTAATTATTGATTGTGTTCTGAATAATTTGGGTGGTAACCTCTGGATAAGTGAGCAGCTGATTTATATAGAAATGACTGAACTAAAATAGAGATAGCACAGGAAAAGAGATCATTTTGCTACAGTGGAAAGAGCATGGAGCTTTACCAAAACTGGGTTCAAGTCCCAGCTCTGCCTCTGATAAGCAGTGTGAACATTCATAGCCAGTATAGACAGGTATTCTGAAGACTAAAACCAAACAAGGTGAAGTGCCTACCCCTATATTTGGCACATGTAGAGCTCATACAGGTGAGCTACATTATTTTAAAATCATGGAACACGTATGGAAATTTTTATGTACATCTAACATGCTCAAGAGGGATTATGAAAAACCCAAAATTCAATCCATAAGAAAAAAAATCAATTTTAACTTATTTTAGGTAAAATAGAGCTAATTAGGTTTTTGGAATTTTAAAACTGGAAGAGACTGGCAATCCTACAGTCCTGCCTCTCCCTCTCCATCCTAAAGATGAGGAAATTTGACTTGGCCAAAGTCACAGAGCTAATTAGAAAGAAGAGGCAGAATTGGAACCCAGATTTTCTAGTGTCTAATCCAAGGCTCTCAAGCAAATACGAATTAATCTAGAACAGAAGTTGGCAAATTTTTTCTCTAAAGGGCCACAGAGTAAATTTTTTAGGCTTTGCAATGAATACAATCTCTATTTCAATTGTTTATGCCATCGTGGAGCAAAAGTAGTCATAGATAATATGTAAATGAAAGGGCATGGATGTGTTTCAATAAAACTTTATTTACAAAACAGGCTGCAGGTTGTATCTGGTTCAGTGGTTGTAATTTGCTGTTCTTAATCTAGAACAAACTGACAGACTCTTTAGATAAAGGAAAATGATGGGTGTGAATTCAAATCAACAAATCTATTCATACAGTAAAAAACTGGATGACAATAAAAGAATTCAGAAAGTTGATTTTAAGAGGAACTAAAAAGCCTCTTGATGAAAGTGAAAGAGGAGAGTGAAAAAGTTGGCTTAAAGCTCAACATTCAGAAAACAAAGATCATGGCATCTGGTCCCAACACTTCATGGGAAATAGATGGGGAAACAGTGGAAACAGTGTCAGACTTTATTTTTGGGGGGCTCCAAAA
>NW_011495013.1:7428068-7431650 GCF_000754665.1 Bison bison bison
AGAGAATCCCATGGAAGGAGGAGCCTGGTAGGCTACAGTCTATGGGGTCGCAAAGAGTCGGACACGACTGAGCGACTTTACTTTCACTTTCACTTTACTCCTTGGAAGGAAAGTATGACCAACCTAGACAGCATATTCAAAAGCAGAGACATTACTTTGCCAACAAAGGTCTGTCTAGTCAAGGCTACGGTTTTTCCAGTGGTCATGTATGGATGTGAGAGTTGGACTGTGAAGAAAGCTGAGCACCAAAGAATTGATGCTTTTGAACTGTGGTGTTGGAGAAGACTCTTGAGAGTCCCTTGGACTGCAAAGAGATCCAACAAGTCCATTCTAGAGGAGATCAATCCTGGGTGTTCTTTGGAAGGAATGATGCTAAAACTGAAACTCCAATACTTTGGCCACCTCGTGCGAAGAGTTGACTCATTGGAAAAGACTCTGATGCTGGGAGGGATTGGGGGCAGGAGGAAAAGGGGACGACAGAGGATGAGATGGCTGGGTGGCATCACTGACTCGATGGACGTGAGTTTGAGTGAACTCCAGGAGTTGGTGATGGACAGGGAGGCCTGGCGTGCTATGATTCATGGGGTCACAAAGAGTCGGACATGACTGAGAGACTGAACTGAACTAACATATATATATATATGCATATATATGTTGCTATTGTGACTAATATTTTTAAATGATGTTTGATAAGAATCAATCCTGGCCTTAAGACCATTATAATTCTTGAGTAGTTATTGGGATAATGCAAGAAAGAAACTAAGAAAATAGGAGGCCTTTCAAAGAGTGGGGATTTTAAATGATCTTGTCTAAATAAGATCCATGAAGACAGCAAAATAGTAAATGTTAAATGATATAATTTATTTCAGTTAGAATATCTAAAACATAAAACACTAGGGAAAAAAGCAAAGTTCTCTAACCTGCAGAAATTAATACTGAAAACACATCACTATCTCACCAAGGGAACATCTTTAATATCAGAATCAAGATTATGATCATGCAAATAGGAATCATTTACTAGAAACAAGAATCAAAGAGTACGATCATGGACATAGGAATAATCTACTAGAAACAAGAACACACCTAAAGTATATCTGGCCTTGTGTCAGGACCACCTGGTGATACTGGTTTGATAACATAATCTTCATAATATTCTTTAGACACATAAAGGGAGATCTCATGGAAGAAGGTGCCCAAATGCCTTTTCTGCTCCATTAAGAGCTAGTGCAAAAAAAAAAAAAAAGCTGCAATAAAAGGCAGGGGCCAATTTCCTATTGCTAAAAAGTATGACAGATTGGAATAGGTTTGCCAAGGAATATTGTTCAAACTTCCTCAAGGGAGCCTTTGAGAGTAGTTTAAACTCTGCATCTGTTTGGCATAACGTATCCTCCCTGAAGTGAAAGGAAAGAAGTAGAAGACTTTTTCAACATCTGAATTTTAAGGAAGCTATTCAAATTGTCATTTGACATACTCAATTGAACTAAATGTAGTACTCTGTTTTCCCTACTGTTTATGTTGCTGCCTAGTAGTAAATTGGTTATATAGAAAGCACATCTACCCTTGGAGGCGCCAAAGAATAACCCAATGATATACGATGAAAATGAGGTTCATTACAGCGTGCCAACTTGCTCCTAACATCTGTTCAGTTTATACAATGACTCATTTGGAGTATTCAGGGCTTAGTGCAAACAACTGTGATTTTCCAATATTTGATTTGTCCTTGGGCTTTCCACACACCTAGACTTTGGTTTCACTGCATAATTTTGGAAGAAGAAAGGCATATGAAGTGGCATCAATAAACAAGAGAACTGACTTGCAAATATGAAAGTTTTTTCTTTTATCCAATGTGTTTTAATTATTTGCCTTTGTAAAATCAACTCTTTAAACAATGACACATAGAGTTGTATAAGCGACTCTATAAAATAACAAACATGATTGTATATGTACACAACTTCTGCAACTCAACAGTTCTAAGTCAATAGGGCTATATTAGTCAAAAAGCATTTAAACACCTTTGTTTTCTATCAGAAACACAATTAGAGTCATTGCCTGGGTATTTTAGTCCAGTGTCATTTCCTTTTTGATCCAACTCAATGTTAAATCACAGAGAACAGTATTTTTCACATATATATGTGTATATATATGAATGTATATATAGTTCTTTTACTATTTATAATTATTATTATCATAAATGATAATTAATGATTTATAAATTGCAATCAGTTATAACTTATAGCTAAATACACGTATGAGAAAAGTTTCAGTTTTCCAACCTAGATAATAGGCATTTATTTCTGTGCCTCAGCTTAAAAAAAGATGGCTTCAATTATCACACAAGAATGCTAATGCTTTACAAATATTACTAAAAAGTAAATGAAAATAAGCCCACTTTTAAATGTTAACTGAAAGGATAATGTGTTGGAAAAAACAGAGAATATATTCTTTTAAATGTTAACTGAAAGGATAATGTGTTGGAAAAAACAGAGAATATATTCTCTACAATACAAAGTAGAGAAATCCCTATTAGCTCTGATGTTATAAACAAAATTCCTATAGAAATAATATTACAAACATCACAACTAAAGCAAATTTTCAAAAAAAATTAAATTGGCCAAGTCCAAAAAGATGCTTGCCTTTGAAGAAGAAGACAAGTTGCGATTAGTTTCCTTAAGGGAAAAGTAATGTTTTTGTGTTGAAACTCAGAAATCTCAGAACCATGGATTTTTCTCATTTATTTTCTATTGTAATGTCCTTCAGGGTTTTTCACAACAACAACAATGGCTCTAATAGACAACTCAAGCATGCAAAACCGGTACATATTCAATTTACCGGTTGGCAAAAAATGTTTTTTCTCACCCACAGCTTTGACCAGGTCACCCCACCCCGCCAATGGCCTCACTATTGTTCTCCTTATCAAGTACAGACTCCCAATTCTCCACTTCAAAGGCCCCCTCCAGTTTTCCCAGCTTTCATTTCCTCTCTAACCAGTCTGTATTCTTCCAGCAGAGAAATCCTTCATTCAGCCCTTCCTTTCACTGGTCCCCATCCTTCATCCATACTATGTCTCACGCCTCCAAGCAGGCTCAGATCACTTTCCACAACCTACTTCTTTCCTTCAAATGAAATCTAAGTTAAACGTGTGAGGTTAAATGGCCAAATGCTTTTATTTCCTTGGTTTTATTTTGTAATCTAATGGTATTTGCCCTGTACAAAAAATATTGGGATCAGGAGCCCAGTGACAAATTTCTCCAGTATTTTAGTCATTCAGGTTCAATCTATGAGACCTATATGAGGCATGACACAGAATAAAAGATAAAGCATTGGCATGACATTTAAATATAGGGGTAAAGAGACACCCCTATTACATTTTGTGACTGCTGATTATAGGAGTTACAGTTGATATTGTTTAGGGAATCATGCCAGGACCGGAAGAAACTGGGAAGGCTAAGTACCAGATATGAGAGGAACAAAAATACAGACAGCCCTGTACACAACATAAGAGTGATAAACTGGCAATGAACGTTGGAGGGGGAACAGAGACAGCACAGGGGAGGGAGAACAAGGCTGCAAATGAGCACAATA
>NW_011495013.1:7431750-7435774 GCF_000754665.1 Bison bison bison
CTGCTAAGTCACTTCAGTCGTGTCCGACTCTGTGCGACCCCATAGACGGCAGCCCACCAGGTTTCCCCGTCCCTGGGATTCTCCAGGCAAGAACACTGGAGTGGGTTGCCATTTCCTTCTCCAATGCATGAAAGTGAAAAGTGAAAGGGAAGTCGCTCAGTCTTGTCTGACTCCTAGTGACCCCATGGACTGCAGCTCCTCTGTCCATGGGATTTTCCAGGCAAGAATACTGGAGTGGGTCGCCATTGCCTTCTCCGTTGGGCATCTGACTCAGGCATCTGACTTGGCACCAAATGCTAAGATGGACACACAACATTAGTGACACAAATCACTATCTCACTAGACTTAGCTTCTCAAAGTCCATTCCCCTTTCTGTAATATACATTGCTATCAGTTTGTTTATTTTGTTGCTCATAATACTAATCTTAATGAGACTCCCAGCTGCAATGTAAAAGCCTGGAATAATTCCATGCCCTTAAGTTATTTTCTTCATTGCTAAAAGCACCTTCATTCATTCTTTCATTCAAAAACATACTCAGTATCATGGTTGTTTTGTCAAGAAATATCCTGAAATGATGAGCCTCAGTGTCAACAGTATACATCCACTATATTACTTAGAAAATTAAGTGAAAAAAAAAAAGGAACTTAAATGAGACTTAGTAACTGGCACCCAGCATGCATGCATTAAGTTAGTTATTATTATTTTTGGTGGTGCTATTGTTATTACTATATCTATTGTTTTTAATAGATGACAGTTGTCACTGTAACCTAACTTGAGCTGTAAACCAATAAAATCTAATTTTTAAGCCAAACATGTTTATTTACACACATTTTCTATTTTTCTATAGAATATAATGCACCATGCTTTTTATACAATTTCCCAGAGTCCCATTGTGACTTCATTCCAATTTTCCTGAGGCCAGTAGGGCACCAACCTGTTTCATAATCAACTGGGGAAAAAATAAGAGCAAGGAAAGAAAACGACTAAAGCAGAAGATTTAACATTCCTTAGCCTGTGTTATAGTTAAAAGATGAGTCAGGTCATTTCTCACAACTCATTTGAATCTCAGAGGAAGACAGATGACATCAAAACTGTTTTTGCAATTTGCCCTTTAAATGTCCTGAAGTCTGTCCCCTTTCTGCATCCTTCCTCTGTGCTTCACATTCACCCTCCATAAGCTCATACACCTTCTTTGATTTCGGCCCAACACATGCACCCAAGCTCTTGTTCCCCCAGCTCAAACCTCTCTCCTGGTACCCTCCACGCAACGACCTAACCAGGAAATTCACAAGCCCAAATGGTTCTTTCTCCCGAACTGTTCTGTTCCCTGTAGCCTCTACTTTGACAAATGGTACAACCACTGAGGCAAGAGACAGTTGGCCCCAGGCTGAGCAGCTGGAGTTTGTGCCTGTGGACAAATAATCCAGGATGAAGAGGAGGAGGCGCTGAGCCCTGCCCAGATAAAAGACAAAGACCACATATTTCTCATTCTCAAGGTCAAGAAGACCTTCCCAACTATACATGCACAGAAAGGCTCCTTGGAGATCAAAAGAGAAGTGATGTCAACCTACCCGTAAGCCTCTTCACTAGACTCCATCTTGGCTAAGCGATGTGTGCAGACAAATGGGGGGGCCTTGAGATACACCAAATATGAACTCAGAACCGGGTAAAGCAAGATGACTGATCGAAGAAAACTCAAAAGAAATAGTGATTCAAACTACCACAAGAGTGGAACTTTCTCTCCGAACCAGCCTGTGTGTGCCTATTCATATGTACCCTTTTTCCTCCTAATAAACACTTTACTTGTTTCATTACTTTCCATTTCTTTGTGGAAAATCATTTTCTGCAAAGCAGTACGGGACAGGGCCTTGTCACTGGCCGCTGGTCTAGCGGTTAGGATTCAGCACTCTCACTGCCGCAGCCTGAATTCAATCTCTGGCTGGGAACTAAGACCACCACCACCTTCTACCTGTTTCCAACCAAACATTTACTTATTATCATTCCTTCTGCCTTTTCCTCTCCCCAGTGGATCACAAATCTCCAGTGTATGAGTCCTTCAGCACAAGGACTTTGCCGTGTTTACTCCTGAATCCCCAGTGCCAGAAATAATCCCAACACACAGTAGGCATGCCAAGCCCCTTTGCTGCACACATGAATGGCACATAGGTGATGCTCCATAACTGCTGAAAGAAGGCGTGAGTGCATTTCTTTTAAGCTGAGTTCCCAGAAAACAGAAGGAACATAAAAGTAATTCCCCTTTACCTAAATTTTTCTAGTAATTTGCTCTTCTAAACGGGCTATTACATCATATGAAACAGTTGGTTTTCTATCAGAACAACAAGATAAATATGTTTTGTTACAACATTCAAATGTTAATCCCCTGGCTGTTGAGTTTTGCAATTAAGCAAGAAACTTTCCAGTCTTCAGATTGTATCCACAAAAATCTGTAAAAATCCTCTATTCAAAAGTTACTCTTAGCAGAGGGTCTTCTGAAATCCAAATTGAGAAAATTGGAAACAGCTTAGCCACTCCGAAGAATAGTATTTCATAAAATCCTACGGTGTAAAAAGCCAGGTCCTGTGGGGCCACTGGCTGGGTACATGAAGTAATTTCAGAAAACATTAACTCTTTAAGACCTTCCATATGCTACTGAGTGGACAGAGTAACTGCCAAAGACTCTAAAGATTTTTGAGTGATGAACTTTACACCTCATCCAGAACATTCTGTTTTTCACATTTGAGTTGATTTTAGTGGACCAGGGTCCGAGATACAGCTGTTGCTTTCTTGCTAGAAAGTATGTTGTCTTGCATCTTACTTCATATTGCTCCAGTCAAATCAACTTGGAAGGCTTTGCTTCATAAAAATAGCAAAAATGTGCTACAGATAACAGAAATAAATAAAAGGTCAGTGCATTCATATCTGCCTCTGTATTTGACTGGCAGAATAAAAGATTTCATGAAACAAAAATATTTTGAAGCTCTTTGATTTTGATCATTCCTATTCTATACGTGGCAGATCTGAGCATTGTATGTTTTCTTCAATTAGAAGACTACCAGCAGGCACTTACTTTCAGTGCAGAGTCTTAGCCTGAATTAAGCCACACATTTCTGACATCTTGTTGAAGGAGCCTGAGGGCAAAACTCTAAACTTCTCCTTAGAGTTCAGGAGAACTGCTATTAGGTCAATAGCAGCAGTTATAAGCTGAACAGCCACTTTTTGTCCTGTGTTAAGATTTATTCAAAAGGCCAACCATGAGAAATAAAAAGAAAAGTAGAGACATTCCCATAAAGAATACAAGAGACAGCAAAAGAGACACTGATGTATAGAACAGTCTTATGGACTCTGTGGGAGAGGGAGAGGGTGGGAAGATTTGGGAGAATGGCATTGAAACATGTAAAATATCGTGTAAGAAACGAATGCCAGTCCAGGTTCGATGCACGATACTGGATGCTTGGGGCTAGTGCACTGGGACGACCCAGAGGGATGGTATGGGGAGGGAGGAGGGAGGAGGGTTCAGGATGGGGAACACATGTATACCTGTGGCGGATTCATTTTGATATTTGGCAAAACTAATACAATTATGTAAAGTTTAAAAATAAAATAAAATTAAAAAAACAAAAGAATACAAGAGAGAGAAGCTGATGGGGTATGTACAGGTAACCATTGCATATCTAATCACAAATTATTCAGTTCAGTTCAGTTCAGTCGCTCAGTCGTGTCTGACTCTTTGCGACCCCATGAATCGCAGCACGCCAGGCCTCCCTGTCCATCACCAACTCCCGGAATTCACTCAAACTCATGTCCATCGAGTCAGTGATGCCGTCCAGCCATCTCATCCTCTGTCATCCCCTTCTCCTCCTGCCCCCAATCCCTCCCAGCATCAGGGTCTTTTCTAATGAGTCAACTCTTCGCATGAGGTGGCCAAAGTACTGGAGTTTCAGCTTCAGCATCAGTCCTTCCAATGAACACCCAGGACTGATCTCCTTTAGGATGGACTCGTTGGATCTCCTTGCAGTCCAAGGC
>NW_011495013.1:7435874-7437997 GCF_000754665.1 Bison bison bison
CCTTTAGGATGGACTCGTTGGATCTCCTTGCAGTCCAAGGCACTCTCAAGAGTCTTCTCCAACACTACAGTTCAAAAACATCAATTCTTCAGTGCTCAGCTTTCTTCACAGTCCAACTCTCACATCCATACATGACCACTGGAAAAACCATAACCTTGACTAGACGGACCTTTGTTGGCAAAGTAATGTCTCTGCTTTTCAATATGCTATCTAGGTCGGTCATAACTTTCCTTCCAAGGAGGAAGCGTGTTTTAATTTCATGGCTGCAGTCACCATCTGCAGTGATTTTGGACCCCAAAAAATAAAGTCTGACACTGTTTCCACTGGTTCCCCATCTATTTCCCATGAAGTGATGGGACCAGATGCCATGATCTTCATTTTCTGAATGTTGAGCTTTAAGCCAACTTTTTCACTCTCCTCTTTCACTTTCATCAAGAGGCTCTTTAATTCCTCTTCACTTTCTGCCATAAGGGTGGTGTCATCTACATATCTGAGGTTACTGATATTAGGTTAAGGTATTTGCTTAATATATGCAATTGTGTGTTTTATATAGACACACGTACATATACACAGAAATGTCCCTATACAACATATACTTTCTGCATAAAATAAACCCTTTCCTTGTTTTGTGGGCCTAATGTGGTAGGTCTAATCTTTATTCTAAGTACCTGCAAGGAGTGATTTTTAAATAAGTAGTCTTCACACACAGCACTTTGTGCTCATTCTGAATGCTATTAAGTTAGATGCACGTAGAAATCCTCTTTTCTTCTCTTAAAATGAGTGCACTATGTTATATAACAGGGTCATTCTAAGTCTTTGAACTCTTAACAGGCCCAGATCAAAACAGGTTCAAATATCAGCTCTGTCAAGTCCTGCCTCTATAATTTTGAGCAAGTTATTTAACCTCTCTAAGCATCAGCTCTCTCACCTACAAAATGAGCAGTGTCTCAGCCAGTTCATGTGGCCATAACAATCTGCAAACTGGGTTGCTTAAACAAAAAATATTTATTTTTCACGATTCGGGAAGCTTAAGATCAGGGTGCCAGCAGGGTTAGATTCCTGGTGAGGGCCCACCTGATTTATGTTCTCACATGGCCTTCCTTGGTGTGTGCTCAGGAAGAGAGCAAGTTCTGGGCTCTTTTCTTAAAAAGGACACTTTTGCTTCTCTTCAGGGTTTGCCACATTTCTCTAAGCATTAATAAATATTGGTCTTTTTCTTTAAAAAAAAAAAAAAAAAAAAGGTTACATCCCATCATGGGATCCACCCTGACAATCTTATCTAAACCCAATTACTTCCTCAAAGTCTCCACCTCCTAATACCACTCCACAGGGAATTAGTTTCAACATTTGAATTTGAGAAGGGGGACACAAACATTCAGGCTGTAACAGGAAGAATAACCGTAACCCTCACAGTGCTGCTGTGAGAAAATGTCTTTAAAACACTTAGCACACAAGATGGCGGAGGAATAGGACGGGGAGAACACTTTCTCCCCCACAAATTCATCAAAAGAGCATTTAAATGTCGAATAAAATCCACAAAACAACTACTGAATGCTGGCAGAGGACATCAGGCACCCAGAAAAGCAACCCAAGTCTTCGAAAGGAGGTAGGAAAAAATATAAAAGACAAAAAAAGAGACAAAAGAGGGAGGGACAGAGCTCCGTCCCAGGGAGGGAGTCTTAAAAAGAGAGAAGTTTCCAAACACCAGGAAACCTTCTCACTGCCGAATCTGTGCCGAGCTTTGGAAGCACAGAGGGCAACATAACAGGGAGAAAAAATAAATAAACAATTAAAACTCGCAGATTGCAAGCCCTACAGTAACTACCCCAGCGGAGAAGCAGTGCAGACGCCTGCACACACCATTAGCAAGCGGGGGCTGGGCAGGGAGGCGCGGGCTGCATCGCTCAGAGTAAGAATCTGGCCTGAATACCCTGAGCACTATCTGAGCGAAATAATTTGGGCTAGCAAACCAGACTGTGGGATATCTACCACGCGAAAAGCCAGCCCTAACCTAAGACACCGCCAGGCCCGTGCACAGAACAAAGGACTGAACAGAGATAGCCGGCTGCAGACCTTCCCCCTCCGGTGACAGGCAGCCAGAGCCGGAAGGGGGCAATCGCAGC
>NW_011495013.1:7439526-7440253 GCF_000754665.1 Bison bison bison
TCCTCCTTCTTCTCTTCTCTGTATAACTCCGTGAACATCTCTGAGTGGTCCAGTTGTGGAGTGCACATAAGGAAGTGACTACTGGCTACCCCACTCTCTCCACTATTGATTCCACCTCATCTCATTTGGGTCACCTCTAACTCCCTCCTCCCTCTTCTCTTCTCCATGTAATGCTGTGAACCTCTCTGGGTGACCCTCATGGTAGAGAAACTTTTCATCTTTAACGTAGATGTTTTATCAATGGTGCTGTATAGAAGGAGAAGTTTTGAAACTACTGTAAAAATAAGACCAATAACTGGAAGCAGGAGGCTTAAGTCCAAACCCTGACTCCAGGGAACTCCTGACTCCAAGGAACATTAATTGACAGGAGCTCATCAAACACCTCCATACCAACACCGAAACCAAGCACCACACAAGGGCCAACAAGTTCCAAGGCAAGACATACCAAGCAAATTCTCCAGCAACAAAGGAACACAGCCCTGAGCTTCAAGATACAAGCTGCCCAAAGTCACCCCAAAACCATAGACATCTCATAACTCATTACTGGACACTTCATTGCACTCCAGAGAGAAGAAATACAGCTCCACCCACCAGAACACCAACACAAGCTTCCCTAACCAGGAAACCTTGACAAGCCACCTGTACAAACCCACACACAGCGAGGAAAAGCCACAATAAAGAGAACTCCACAAACTGCCAGAATACAGAAAGGACACCCCAAACTCAG
>NW_011495013.1:7440353-7442452 GCF_000754665.1 Bison bison bison
ACACCCCAAACTCAGCAATTTAAACAAGATGAAGAGACAGAGGAATACCCAGCAGATAAAGGAACAGGATAAATGCCCACCAAACCAAACAAAAGAGGAAGAGATAGGGAATCTACCTGATAAAGAATTCCGAATAATGATAGTGAAATTGATCCAAAATCTTGAAATCAAAATGGAATCACAGATAAATAGCCTGGAGACAAGGATTGAGAAGATGCAAGAAAGGTTTAACGAGGACCTAGAAGAAATAAGAAAGAGTCAATATATAATGAATAATGCAATGAATGAAATTAAAAACACTCTGGAGGCAACAAATAGTAGAATAACAGAGGCAGAAGATAGGATTAGTAAATTAGAAGATAGAATGGTAGAAATAAATGAATCAGAGAGGATAAAAGAAAAATGAATTAGAAGAAATGAGGACAATCTCAGAGACCTCCAGGACAATATTAAATGCTACAACATTCGAATCATAGGGGTTCCAGAAGAAGAAGACAAAAAGAAAGACCATGAGAAAATACTTGAGTAGATAATAGTTGAAAACTTCCCTAAAATGGGGAAGGAAATAATCACCCAAGTCCAAGAAACCCAGAGAGTCCCAAATAGGATAAACTCAAAGCAAAACACCCGAAGACACATATTAATCAAATTAACAAAGATCAAACACAAAGAACAAATATTAAAAGCAGCAAGGGAAAAACAACAAATAACACACAAGGGAATTCCCATAAGGATAACAGCTGATCTTTCAATAGAAACTCTTCAAACCAGGAGGGAATGGCAAGACATACTTAAAATGATGAAAGAAAATAACCTACAGCCCAGATTATAGTACCCAGCAAGGATTTCATTCAAGTATGAAGGAGAAATCAAAAGCATTTCAGACAAGCAAAAGCTGAGAGAATTCTGCACCACCAAACCAGCTCTCCAACAAATACTAAAGGATATTCTCTAGACAGGAAACACAAAAATGGTGTACAAATTCGAACCCAAAACAATAGAGTAAATGGCAACAGGATCATACTTATCAGTAATTACCTTAAACGTAAATGGGTTGAATGCCCCAACCAAAAGACAAAGACTGGCTGAATGGATACAAAAACAAGACCCCTACATATGTTGTCTACAAGAGACCCACCTCAAAACAGGGGACACATACAGACTGAAAGTGAAGGGCTGGAAAAAGATTTTCCATGCAAATAGGGACCAAAAGAAAGCAGGAGTAGCAATACTCATATCAGATAAAATAGACTTTAAAACAAAGGCTGTGAAAAGAGACAAAGACGGTCACTACATAATGATCAAAGGATCAATCCAAGAAGAAGATATAACAATTATAAATATATATGCACCCAACACAGGAGCACCGCGATACGTAAGACAAATGCTAACAAGTATGAAAGGAGAAATTAACAATAACACAATAATAGTGGGAGACTTTAATACCCCACTCACACCTATGGATAGATCAACTAAACAGAAAATTAACAAGGAAACACAAACTTTAAATGATACAATAGACCAGTTAGACCTAATTGATATCTATAGGACATTTCATCACAAAACAATGAATTTCACCTTTTTCTCAAGCGCACATGGAACCTTCTCCAGGATAGATCACATCCTGGGCCATAAAGCTAGCCTTGGTAAATTCAAAAAAACAGAAATCATTCCAAGCATCTTTTCTGACCACAATGCAGTAAGATTAGATCTCAATTACAGGAGGAAAACTATTAAAAATTCCAACATATGGAGGCTGAACAACATGCTGCTGAATAACCAACAAATCACAGAAGAAATCAAAACCAAAAGCTGGTTCTTTGAAAGGATAAATAAAATTGACAAACCATTAGCCAGACTCATCAAGAAACAAAGGGAGAAAAATCAAATCAATAAAATTAGGAACGAAAATGGAGAGATCACAACAGACAACACAGAAATACAAAGGATCATAAGAGACTACTATCAACAATTATATGCCAATAAAATGGACAATGTGGAAGAAATGGACAAATTCTTAGAAAAGTACAACTTTCCAAAACTCGATCAGGAAGAAATAGAAAATCTTAACAGACCCATCACAAACATGGAAATTGAAA
>NW_011495013.1:7444560-7445083 GCF_000754665.1 Bison bison bison
CTGGAAAAGGTCAGTTTTCATTTCAATCCCAAAGAAAGGCAATGCCAAAGAATGCTCAAACTACCGCACAATTGCACTCATCTCACACGCTAGTAAAGTAATGCTCAAAATTTTCCAAGTCAGGCTTCAGCACTACGTGAACTGTGAACTTCCTGATGCTCAAGCTGGTTTTAGAAAAGGCAGAGGAACCAGAGATCAAATTGCCAACATCCGCTAGATCATGGAAAAAGCAAGAAAGTTCCAGAAAAACATCTGTTCTGCTTTATTGACTATGCCAAAGCCTTTGACTGTGTGGATCACAATAAACTGTGGGAAATTCTGAAAGAGATGGGAATACCAGACCACCTGACCTGCCTCTTGAGAAACTATATGCAGGTCAGGAAGCAACAGTTAGAACTGGACATGGAACAACAGACTGGTTCCAGATAGGAATAGGAGTACGTCAAGGCTCTATATTGTCACCCTGCTTATTTAACTTATATGCAGAGTACATCATGAGAAACGCTGGGCTGGAAGAAGCACA
>NW_011495013.1:7445183-7447685 GCF_000754665.1 Bison bison bison
ATGGGGAACACATGTATACCTGTGGTGGATTCATTTTGATATTTGGCAAAACTAATACAATTATGTAAAGTTAAAAAATAAAATTAAATTAAAAAAAAAAACACTTAGCACAGCATTTCATATATAATAAATACTCAGCAAGTGTTATATATCATTATTGTTACAGCTATTCCCATTAAATATTATTATTAAGACTCTCTTATTTCGATTGGAAAGTCTGACCACTATATCTTTGTGGATTTTTTTTTCTTGTTTAATTTCATAACTGCCTTTAACCATATTCAGTCAAGAGAAGCTTAACTTAAAAGTAATTGATCATCCCTTCTACAAATCTCTATCAAAATGCCATTTCTATAGATTAGCCCCACCAGCCTCTAACTATTCCACCTTCACAATTACTCAGCACTTTTCTGTGCTTGATACGTGCATGTGTGCTAACTTACTTCAGTTGTGTCTGACTTTTCGCGACCCTATGGACCATAGCCCGCCAGGCTCCTCTGTCCATGGGATTCTCCAGGCAAGAATACTGGAGTGGGTTGCATGCCCTCCTTCAGGGGATCTTCCCGACCCCAGGAATGGAACCCTGTGTCTCTTACATCTCCTGCATTGACAGCTGGGTTCTTTACCACTAGTGCCACCTGGGGAGCGCTCTGTGCTTGACACTTATCACATATCACTAATGTTATCACTTCCACATATACTAATATCGTCACTTGTACATGCACATCCTTTTCTGTCACTTGTGACTCATATCTACACTAAATGTGTCTGTTTCCAACTTCAGATTATCACTGAAGAAGTAGAAACAGGAGAGTAGCCAGGCCTTTATCATTCTACAACAGCCATCTTCTAAGTGCGGCAGGTCCTTCCCTAGGGGTAAGCAAAGACTTTCCATGGGCACATACAGGCAGATTTTTAGGGAATCAATTTCCATGTCCTTAATTTCCCTCTCTACTACAGTTGCCTTTACTTGAGGCCACATGCAAGAATGAAATCATCAGTTTTTCTTTTCTCACCTCCCCTTTTGGAATGTCCTGTGAATGACTTGAAACAAATAAAAACACATCTCTTATCCATTCCAAGCCTGCGGTGGTATATAATCCTAAAGTGCGAAACCTCTGGAGTTCCGAACAGTAGACAATACAAACTACCTTCCCTTTAGCTGTCTTGCATCCTCACCCCTCAAACGTCAGAGAATACACTGTCCTAAGGAAAACCTCTTGATGGGCAAAGCTAAAAGAGCACAGAGAAGAAGCACTGAAGGCAAGAGTGCTTATTTCCTTCAGACAGCAAATGTGTGTCAAAGCCTTGAGTTTTGTCTGTCTGTCTACTTAAATACGTATCTTAATATTAGAGATAGAGAGTGAGAGTCTAAGCTTCTAGCTCCAGTTAAGATGGAATAAGAATATTCCACCTCATTACCCCTCTGATTATAACTGAATATTGTCAATAAAACACGTAAAGCAAGTTATCTTTGGTATCTGAAAAGGAAGGAATAACAGGCAGATTGAAAAGGGAACTTAACTTAAAATAGACTAATACAAATATTAAGTCATTACATTGTACACTTGAAACTAATATAATGCTATATGTCAAATATACTTCAATTAAAAAAAAAAAGACTAATAACGAAGTGTGTTTTCTAGTGTTTTTCTTTTTCCACCCATATTTTGCAACACAGAATCAGGGTAGTAAAATTATGGAACTATGTAGCAGGCATGGTCAAGAGAAACTCTCTCCCTGGTCAGAGAAATGGGAGGGAGGGTCCCTGCCAAACAGAAGGGGAAATCCCCAAGGTGTCTTTTCTCTTGACCCTACTTTGGAGGGAGGTCCCAGTAATAAAGCAGCATGTCTGCAACAGGGGAGGCAGTGACAGCCTAGGCTGCGTATTTGCCCCAGAGGTGGACATGACACTGAATGGATGATGAAACTACAGCTTTTTAAACAAAAAAACAGGAGGAAGGGTCCCTGGGAGTTAGGGAGTTTCCAGGAGGCCACCGAGGAGGAAGCTGTGTATGAAGTCCTGAGCATATTCCCCAGAATGAATCCATAAACATGGTTTGAACAATAATACCAGAAGCTTTGAGAAGTAAACTGCAATGTCGGCATGGCCCAGCTACCAGACTGGTCCACAGGAGGCATACATGCGGGAAGGATCCAAGAGGCACAACAAAGTCTTTAAAAACTAAACTGACATTGGAACCAAAGCCCACAGAAAGTATAATGGAACTTATGACCTGAACCCCAGTGGGTCAGGTGACTATGAAACAACAAAACACAAATGGAAACCAACATCCTCCAGAGAATTTTAGCAAGGCCTAGAATCTCATAATGTACTCAAAATGCCGACTTGTTACTCCAAAATCGGTTGACAAACTAAAAAGCAGATCATTCTCAGTAACCCCAGTGAAAACATACACACCAACTCATCTCACATGCTAGTAAAGTAATGCTCAAAGTTCTCCAAGCCAGGCTTCAGCAATATGTGAACTGTGAACTTCC
>NW_011495013.1:7447785-7449195 GCF_000754665.1 Bison bison bison
TGTGGGGACAGGTTGCTGCTGGCATCCCAGATTCAAGGGAAAAGGTAAAGTAGCAGTTACTGGAACTCGGAGAGAGCTGTGTGCAGAAGGCGGCCTGATAGGAGCCACAGCCCTTCACAGTGAGGCAGGCAATTCCAAACTGTGTAACCAGGTAAAGAAGAAATGAGGGGATCAGCACTGCCTCTCTGAGCCACCAGAAGCTAGAAAGCAGACCTACTGTTAAAACTAACCTGTGGGGAAGAGTGGGCTGGAGGAGGGTGGGAAGTTAATAAAGAGAAATACAGGAGAAAGAGCCAGCACGCGGCTGCATGCCTCACACCAAGGGGAGCTCAACAAATACCTCTCAGGGGACAAAATTAGTGCTGTGCGAGGAGACTGTTCAACTATTATTAGCTTGAAATCTAGTAGGAATCTTTACACCACAGAAATCAGCAAATGCTACAAATAATAGTTTTGTTTTTCAGGGAGCCAATTTACCAGCATAGCACTGGATGATAGTACAAATCACATCATCTCCTCCAGAAAGAAAGCTGCTTTTATCTCCACTGAAAGGAAAATTATGGTCATGCACTTGTTGAACCAGATGAAGACATTATGTCAACAACACCCTGCTATCTCCCACCACCACCATAGCCACAAATCTTCCTTTGAGATAAATGACTTTCTTGGTGGTAATACTGTCTACCCAAGTCCCCAAGCCTACAAACCTTTGCTTCACCCTCACCATTCATATGCAATTGATTACTAAGTATCACTAATTTTACTTCCCCAACCTCCCTCACATCCATTTATTCTCTTATTTTTTGTTCTCATAAAATTAAGCTAGTTGTAGTTCCCCTAATACAAAATAGATTTAGGCTGCTCTCTTTTTCCACCTTGTCCACATGGCAAACTTCTGTTTATCCTCCAAAATATAATTCAGCTATTACTTCCTCCCTTGGAGCAGCCTTCCCTAATACTGCCTAATGGAAACAGACCCTCTGTGTTGTCCCCATAACACACACCTTTTTAAACTGATTGCATTGGACATTAATGTAATTGTTTTCATGTCTGGTCCCTTATTAGGCTGAGTCCCTTGAAGGCAAAACTGTGTTTTATTCATCAAAGTATCCTCAGCATCTAACAATGTACCTAGCACATTGTAGGTGCCAATAAATGCTTGCTAAAGGAATATATTAATAACTTTCCTAACATCCTTGTTGAAAAAACTGTCAGAAGCTGAAAGGGAGCTCCCAAGCTCTACACGTGCCTGGCAAGACCCTCCAACTCTCCCTTATATCTACACCCCAACACTTGCATCCTTGCCAACAGTATCTGCTTTCAGGATTGTTTCCATCATGCCCTCTTTCTCATTTGGGGCAGATATCACAGGACTCAGGATATCTGGCTCTCCTCACTTCCTGGATTCCC
>NW_011495013.1:7449295-7460327 GCF_000754665.1 Bison bison bison
ATTTCTTTGGAAGGAATGATGCTAAAGCTGAAACTCCAGTACTTTGGCCACCTCATGCGAAGAGTTGACTCACTGGAAAAGACTCTGATGCTGGGAGGGATTGGGGACAGGAGGAGAAAGGGATGAGAGGATGAGATGGCTGGGTGGCATCACCGACTCGATGGACGTGAGTCTGAGTGAACTCCGGGAGTTGGTGATGGACAGGGAGGCCTGGCATGCTGTGAATCATGGGGTCACAAAGAGTCGGACACGACTGAGCGACTGAACTGAACTGAACTGAACCCTCAGATGATGTAGATGTTGGAATTATTTGATGAAGCCTTTAAATTAGCTATTATACACATGCTCCATGAAGTAATGGTCAACAGGTTTGAAATGAGTGGAAGGACAGAAGTTCTCAGTAGAGAAATAACAACTTCAAGAAAGAATCAAGTAGAAATTTTCGAACTAAAAAATATGGTAACTAAGTTCCTTTCTTTTTAAGAGCCACAGAATGGCAGAACTGAGATGACAATGGAAAGAGCCAATGAACTTGAACATAGATTAAAAGATTATCCAACCTGCATGAGAGAGAAGAATGACTGGAAAAAAAAAAAATGAACATAAGTTTAGGGACCAGTTGGGTACTATAAAAAGATCTAACATTGATGTCATTAAAATTCAAGAAGGAAATGAGAAACATTTATTCAGAAAATTGAAAAATAAATGACTATAACTTCCTAAATTTAGTGAAAGATATAAATTTAGACTTTAGAATCACAGCTGCTGCTGCTGCTGCTGCTAAGTCGCTTCAGTCGTGTCCGAAGTCCCCTAATATTGGGTTGGCCAAAAAGTTCGTTCGGAATGAATGAGCTTTTCCGTCAACCTGATAGAATAAATTCAAGGAAAATCATCTTTAGGCACAAAATAATCAACCACATGGGGTTTATCCTCAGAAGCAATGCTATTCAACATCCAAAAAATTTTAAAAATGTAATCATCTGATTACCAAACTAAAGAAAAATCAAATGATCAAAATAACAGACTCAGAAAAGAGCATTTGATAAAATTCAGTATCTTTCATAATAAAAACGATCAGGGACCAAGAATAGAGTTTAAGGGTTAAATGATTATGTCAGCCCTTCCATTCATACTCTACCTTTCTCAAAGTTGGCTGGGACATATAACAGAAGTGACTATCATATCATATATACAATTCATGTCCACATTCAAAAGTAGGGAAATTATACAGGTACAGTGAGCATACTCCAGGGGAATGGAGAGTATCTTATAATTCTGTTTACCATAACAAACAATGAAAAATAGACCAATATCATAAAAACAATACTTTTTACAACAGCTCTAAAAGAATCCAAAGAAATATGTGCAAAATCTATATAATGAAAATGTTGATATCAGAGTCAAGGAAGACCTAATAAATGGTAAGATAAACCAAGGTTATGGTTTAAAAGATTCAATATGATTAAGATATCAAATTGACATCTTTCTAAACTGATTAATAGCTTTAACACAATTCCAATCAAATCACTGCAGGATTTTTTGACAAGCTGATTCTAAAATTTATACAGAAAGGCAAGACACTAGAACTTAAAAATAAATTTTGAATAAGAACACAGTTGAAAAATTCACACCACCAAGATATTAACACTTATGATAAAGCTATAATAATTAAGATAGCATGGTTTTGGATAGATACAGAATGGAACAGAGTAGAATCAAGAAACAGACCCACATGAATATGGTAAATTAACATAACAAAGGTACAAAAGCACTTTAATGAGGAAAGGATAGTCTTTTCAACAAGTGATCCTAGAAAAATTGGATATCAATTTGCAAAAAGAAAATACCACTTGACCTGTACTTCACACTTCATGCAAAATTTAACTCACCATATTTCAAAATAAAACAAAAAGTATAAAAGTCTCAGGAGAAATTATAAGAGAAAATCTTCATGCACATATGTAAGGCAAAGAGTTCTTTGATACAAAAGCATGTAACATACAAAAAAAGATTGATAAATTAGACTTCATTGAAATAAAAATGTCTGCTCAGTGAAAGACAATGTGAAGAGAATGAAAAGACAGGTGTAGGCTGGGAGAAAATATTTCCAAATCACATAATCAATAAAAGATTTGCCACCGAGAATATACAAAGAACTCTCAAAACTCAACAATAAGAAATACAACCCAAGGGGGAAAAAAATGAGCAAAGGAAATGAATGGGCACTTCACCAAAGAAGATGTACCAATGGGAAATCAGCATGTTAAAGATGCTCATTCACTAGTCAACAAATAAATGCAAATTAAAACCACAATGAGATACCTTTCCATACCTGTTAGAATAGCTAACACAAAAGCAATACAAATCAACCGGACAATATCAAGCACCGGTGAGATTATGGAACAACTGGAATTCACATACATTATTGGCGAGAAAGCAAAACAAAACAGCCAGTCTAGAAAACAGTTTGGCAATTCCTATAGAATAAAGCGCTTACCAATCTAGGTGTTTATCCTGGAGGAATTTGCTTAAAAAAATTTAAGTAAATGGCTGGCAATAATACTCATAATCACTAAAAGTTGGAAATAAAAAATATCCTTTAGGCCGTAGCTGGGAATCTTGCAGAAGAGGCAGCTAAGAGGACATGCCAAATCAGGGGCACTGAGTCATGGGGGCCACGCAGGATGAGGTTTGGGAAAACTTGCTTGAGCTTGGGGTACAGGCATGCATTAAAAATAAATGTCCTACAACAAGTAAGTCATCATACATAGAAATCAAATACTAATAGTAAAAATAATACTAATAGTGGATACAAGTAACAACATGAATTAATCTTAAAGGTATCACTGTAAGTGAAAGAAGTTTAGTCTCAAAAGATACTGTAATTCTATTTACATGACATCCTGGAAAGGTATGACAAAGTCTGAAGAGCAGATCAATGGGGTTGGAATGTGGGTTTGATCACAAAGGATAACATGAGTACACATTTTGGTAATAGAACTATTGTGCATCCTGATGTGTTAATGGTTATAAGAATCTATGCATGTGTTAAAATTCACAGAATTGTACATGAGAAAAAACTGAATTTTATTGTGTAAATTAAGAAGTTAAGTAAGATACTTTACACAGGGACACATACTAACACACTAATATAAACTAAAAATCAGCTTATTTCTGTCAGAAAGTCACTCTAATTTGGCCAATTAGTTTGACAGTGAAGTTTGGCTTTACCAATTAGGTAAATTCTATGTCAATTGAATGAACCAAATAAACAGCTTCAAAGTTTTGATGTATATATTTAATGCATGTGATAGCATATAAAGCTTTTCATCAAAATTTTTGTATTATCAAAGATAAGTTGAAATTAACAATATTTCAGTTTCCCAATTCTTTATCAGTATATGGATTTAAACAAAGTGATCTAACTGAAAGATGTTAGATAAATAAAATAAATAGATGTTTGATAAATCCTGGTAAAATTATCAGAAATTGAGACCATGAAGACTCTAATGACAGGATAATAAATTCATGGGCAAGTAAGGTGCTTTCCAATTTTTACTTTCAAAAATAGGAGAAGAATCAAACCAAGACTCTAATAATTTTAATGGTAGATTATTACTATGTGACTTTTGATATTAACCTGGAAAGTTGCTCAAATAATTGAGGACCATTATTATGGTAAACTCCTTTTATTTCCATGCACTTAATTATATGAATCGGAGAAGGCGATGGCACCCCACTCCAGTACTCTTGCCTGGAAAATCCCATGGACGCAGGAGCCTGTTAGGTTGCAGTCCATGGGGTCGCTAAGAGTCGGACATGACTGAGCAACTTCACTTTCACTTTTCACTTTCATGCATTGGAGAAGGAAATGGCGACCCACTCCAATGTTCTTGCCTGGAGAATCCCAGGGACGGGGGAGCCTGGTGGGCTGCCATCTATGGGGTCGCACAGAGTCAGACATGACTGAAGCAACTTAGCAGCAGCAGGAGCAATTATATGAATAAGTCTTCAAGTCATTACAATCCAGAAGACAAAAAAAGCACAAATGGAATTGATGCCAAACCCTGTTCCATTCTACACAAACCAGTTTTAAAAGAAATCATCCCATCTAACACAATGAGAGATGAATTTCCAACAAAAGTCACATTTAAGCTTAGTAATTATTTATATATAGTAGACTTAAGTCACAATTACTACAGAAAATTAATCAAAATGCTAACACTCAGTCTCATAAATGAGAGAAGTTTTTTGTAAGTAATAATTTCCACTCTCATATGTGACTTTTTTCTAGGGTGATAAAAATAATTATAAGCATTAAAAAGAATACACCAGAATGAAATTCTGTGAGCAAAGGGAAATAGAAGTGTGAAAAGAGAAGCTATGTAATATCTGTCCAATATTAAAAGAAGAGCTTGCAAATTTTGAATGGCTGTGAGTGCCAAGTCACTATGGTATTTAAATTCCACTGAACACATTTAAAAGAGTAATATAACAGTTTCATTTTTAAAATGTCGATTATTATAATATCCTTTAGATTGTATTCTGTCAACTGCTTACATTCATGATTTAAAGTTTTTAAATATTAACTTAAAATCGTGAAAGGGGTATATAATTTTTCAAAATCCTTTTAGGGTCCCACAAGCAAAAATATTTGGAAGACCATACCTCTGAATACTATGTTACATTCACAGCCTCCTCAATATGGATTTAGCTCATTTTGTTTAAATGTGCACAGAGGTTTAGACACCAAATAAACATATGGATTGAGTGGATGAAATGGAGATGGCAATTGCTTCCCAACTGCTGAGCTCAATGGAATTGAAGTTATGAAGATCGTGATGCTATTTGGCATAATGAAGTCGCAATTTCAGGAGAGATTCAGACTTTGATGAGATGATTCTGAATCACGCATTAGTTTCAGTGGGTGGCCCAGAGTGTAGAGTTCAAACTCTAGGAAGTCTGAATTATCAGGAAATTGCCACGTTCCTGGAGCTCAATTTCAAGGATAACTGACTGAGTGTAAGGAGTTATGTCCATCAAAAGGACTGAGGTAGTATCCAGTCTTGGGAATTTTTAGACAGAAATATGAAACAGAACTAAGCTAATATTTTTATTGTGTGGAAAAAAAAAACCAACCAGCAATTTTATTCAGCTACCTGGTTCTATAAAGATGTATCTGCTGTGATTAAATTGATCAACATAGAGATATAAAGCTGGAGATAGAATTAAAATAGATCAGGCTTTGAATTGTTCACATGTGAATTACCAGCATTCTTGTTAGAGTGGTCAGACTGCTTATTGACCAAAATAAAATAGGCTTAGTGCTATGAATTTATAATTACATATATCAAAAAAATCAAACTTTTGCTTTGTTGATAAACATTTCTGTATTTTATTATCATCTGTAAGAAAGACCACAAATGTGGATTTCTGATAGCAAGAGGCAATACTGAACAAAAAGTGGATGCCCTTGGTCTCCAGCCACTGAACAAAATAATATTCTGTAAGATGCACAGGGATCAACCCATGATATTGGGTTTCTGAGTTACCAACTTCCAAGCCATACTATTAACTCGAAAATAGAAGAAGAATGAATGAAAGCAGGTGAGGAAAGGACATCTCTCTATTTCTGTTTTAGGAACCACTGTGCCATCTCAAGCAAAGCAATATCTGGCAGAGAATAGACACCTAATCTCAAATGATCTATAAATAAGAATTACTGAACCCAAAGAGAAGAGCTAGTACTTAGGCTCAACAAGAAATCTGTTTTATTTGGCACTGCTTCTTTAGCTGGCATGGGAAGGAGGGAAGTCAAAACAAGACTGGCTTTCACAGAAAACAGAGGAAATCCACAAGCTGAGCATTCCTCATGGTTCATAGATGGAAAGAGATTGTTAGGGACTTCAAATGATTTTTAAAACCTTCAAGTTTCAATTCACAGCCAAACGAAATTCAAGTACTGGACAAGTTGATTGTGTAGTTTATTAAGAGTTCTTCCAAGTCTTTATCTCTATCACTGCCCTAATAACCACAACAGTAACAATAGCTGTTATTCCTATGGCTTCTCTTCCTTCCCTTATCTGTGATCACTCTCCCTAACATGTTCTATGTTACAGCCCTACAGACAGATGCTTTAAAGAACTGAGAAGATATCTCTAGGAGAAGAGCATTGCAGGCAGAGGAGTTGGAACCTTAAGAGCAAAAAGGCAAGTATTCAGAGAAAAATCAGAGAGATGATATGGGCCAGATAATGAAGGGCAGGATGTTTGTGTTGTACAACTCTAGCAGGCACTGTTTACCTTGAATTCTGTGTGACTGGTGCCCCCCTGGAGTCATGAGAGGCAATGATACTGATGGAGTGCCCTGAAGGTTGTAGGGATAGTGGCTTTTATATTGAGGGAGATGGGAAAACTTGGACAGGAGAGATGTAAATGTTTAAATGATCCCTTTTGCTTCCGTATGGAGAACAACCTGCTGGGGCAAGCAAGGATGCTAATAAGGAGGTGGAAGGATAATCCAAGCAGGAACTGAAATGACCAGAGCCAGGGGTTGTCATGAAGATAGTGAACACTGGTTGGATTATGTGTACATTTTGAGAGTAGAGACAGTAAGATTTCTGAAAGATCAGATATGGTATGGAAGAGAAAGAGAAAAGTCAAGGATGGTACAAGGCTTTTGGCTGAAACAACTAGAAGAATGAAGTTGTTACTAACATGAGGAGGGTTTGAAGGAGAGCAGGGGTGGGGTCAATACTAGATCAGGGTAGTATGTAGGACCTACTATGCTTAACACATTTTGCAGACACTCAAGTAGAAATAACTAGAAAGCTGAAAGCAGTGTGTGTGTGTGTGGTGTGAGTATATGGCACAAGCATACGTATACATGCAAGCCCAGAGTTTAGAGGACGTGCGGGTTTGAGATCCATGCTGGTAGATGTCAGTGTCTGGTGGTATTTCAAGCCATGAGCCTGAATTAGATCATCAAAAAGAGGAGTGGTCCAAGAAATGAGCCCTGGGGCACTCTAGTGTTTAGAGGTGAGAGAAATGAGGAGAAAATATCAAACGAGGCTGAAAATAGGTGGCCAGAGTAGAAAGAAATTCTGTTGGTGGCTCAGACATAAAGAATCTGCCTACAGTGTAGGAGACTTGCAGGAAACACAAGTTTGAACTCTGGGTTGGGAAGATCCCTGGCAGGAGGAAATGGCAATCTACTCCAATATTCTTGCCTGGAAAATCCTATGGACAGAGGATCCTGGTGGCCTACGGTCCATGAGGGTCACAAGGAGTCAGATGCAACTGAATACGCACACAGACCAAAAGTAGAAAGAAAACCTCCCTGGAAGCCTAGAGGGTTTATCTTGGATGAAGAGAGTGATTAAAGGTGGCAAAAGTTGGAGGAGGTCAAGTCAGGGGAAGACTGAGAACTTCCCATAGAATTCAGCAACATGGATGACAATTCCTGGAGATCTAGGGGAAAGTAGCTTTGCTTGAGAGGTTGGAGCAAGGACTTCGGAATACAGGTTGGAGGCCTGAGGGAGTGGAATAAGATTAGGGATGAAGTACAGATTTAAGAGTCATTAGTACTTATGTGGCTATGAGCAACTATGAGGTTTCCTAGACAAAATGAACAGACTATTGAGAAAAGAGGGTTGAGACCAGAGTTCTGTGGAATATCAATATTTCAGGAGCCAGGAGAGGAGGAGAGAGACTGATGTGTGGCCAGAGTATGGGAAGCAGACCAAAACAGAGCAGTGTTCTAGAAACAAAGGCAAAGAGAGTGCCACAGATGAAGGAGAAATAACCAGAGACAAAGGCCTTCCTCTGTGGGGTGCAGCCAGGTTTCGGACTTCCTCCTCCACAATCCCATGTCTCTGCTCTTACAGGACATAGTACTTAGAGGCTGTAGTAGATCCTTATCAGCTTCAAAGGCTAAAGGAAGGAAGGGTATCCCTCAGTTCCTCATCCCTCTAGTGGGGTAATTTGGAGCCATATTGTACAAATCATACACTATTTCCCAGATTTTACCATGACATTAAGCCCCAGTTGACCACAATGGTAGCTGGATTCATAATTTACCTTTACTGGCCACCTTCCATCCCTTGAACCACCTTCCCACTCCTCCACTGGTCCACACTTCTCCCAAACATATGATTTGTGCTCAAATCCTTGTCTTAGGCTCTGCCTTTGTACTCATCTGTCTAGCTCTCCATGGGCTTATGAGCACTTTAAAAAGTCTGCATGCCAGCATTTCCCTGGTCCATGGCTAAGATTACATGCTCCCAGTGCAGGGGGCCTGGGTGGGATCTCTGGTCAGGGAACTAGATCTCACATGCTGCAACTAAAGAGATCCCATGAGGGGCAACTAAGACCTGATGCAGCCAAATAAATAAGCTTTTTTAAAAATTCTGCATTCCGTCTTTCCTTCCCAGTTCCTCACTGACTACATGGTCCATAGAACATGCTTCTAAATGTCTGTTATACTGAAGCGTTTACATTTTCATAGTGCGTTATGGATTCCCAAAATGTTTTCAAATACAGTATTTTATTTAGTCCATAAAACCATTCTACCACCCAGGTATTATTCCTACTGTAAAATAAAATTGAGGAAAGAGAAATAAAAAGGGTTTATGAAACTTGCTTCAAGACCACCCAGTTATTAAATAAAACAACTAGGGCTTGAAAACAAGTCTTCAGATTTAGGTTTGGGGCCCTTAAAAGAAGCAACTATATATCAAAGAAAGAAAATGCTTTTACAATTTAAGCTGTCAATAATTTAAAATTATAAATGTTACAAAATTTGAGGTTCTAGGCAAATCTCATTATATTTGACTATTCATTGTAATGAAAAGTGTGTGGCTAATTTTGGTAACTCTACTCATCCGCCTCTGGCAAAATATTGACACTACCTTAAAGAAAGTAATTTTCCCAAGTGAATTCACAACACAAAATGAGAAAGGGGGTATTATGTTTTACTAAGATCTTGAGACAACAATGTACTGGGGCTAACATACTGAAGTGGTTTATCTCAACAACCAAAGCTAAGAAAGCAAATAAGATATTCGGAAAAGGAAGAGGAAAATGAAAGAATAAATAGCTGAAGTTCTTTCATGGCACCAGAGATCTATTTCTAAACTACTTTCCATACACAATTTCAGACAAGGTAGAGTAAAGGACTAGTCAGAAAGCTCAGAATGATTGATGGACCTTGACCTTTAGCCCTCTGAGTTCTCACAAGTCAACTATGGAAACACACACTAATGTTTATTTTAAAAACCTCTGAGAATAGTTTCCACAGCATTATCACGTTAGCACATTATTTACTTTACGGGACCAGGCATTGATATAAGATAGAAAGGGTAAGACAACTGAGTATCCTTCCATATGAGAACAAAATATCTTCAGAATTATGACTGATTGAAAAGATGCTATGACAAGATGAATTAAATTTACAGAGCTGTGCATTGGGAAAAGCAGCTGTTACAGGTTGTGAGTTTTGGCTCAGCTCAGTCTAAAAAGGCATTTGAAAGCTCTTGTGAGAAGGAGGCTGTAACAGAGGGGAGCATTCAAAGATTAATAATCAAATCCCAGGACGGTCCCGGGATGAAAACAGAACTGGGGGGGCTGATTTAAAATAATCTTGGGATAATCTTCCTGAACCTCAGTTTCCTAATTTATAAAATGAAGATGATAATACCTCAGAGATTTACTCTGGAAGCAAAGTGAGCTAACAGCTGTGAAAGCACTTTGGAAAGGAGAATGGGGTTCACAAGGTAAAAGCGAGGCTGCTGTTTTCTTGGGCAAATGACTTGACGAGTTGGAAGGAGAAAACTAAGATGGGAGTCAACTTTTAATCATCATTTGTTTCATGGGCTAAATAGACACCTGACACCCAATACAGGTCCACAGTGCTGAATGCCTACCCAGGACACCCCCTTGCTTCCTCTGTGTCAAGTGAGACCCTTCATTTTTCAAACATTCAGAACTCCTTTATATCATTGACTCCACTTCTATTCCATTGACATTTAACTTGTGTTCTTCTACAGTTTCTGTCTGTCAGCATGTTATATGGAGTTACTAATGTTCTTTTTACATTGTTTCTCACATTCTTATATATAGATCTACCAAATTAGGCTTAACACTCCTTAAAGTATTAAATATTACTCCTTAAAGGTCGGGAGTATGAGAAGTATTATTATTATTATTACTAGAAAGTGAGTGAAGTCACTCAGTCGTGTCCGACTCTTTGCGACCCCATGGACTGGAGCCAGCAGGCTCCTCCATCCATGGGATTTTCCAGGCAAGAGTGCTGGAGTGGATTGCCATTTCCTTCTCCAGGGGATCTTCCCAACCCAGGAATCGAACCCGGGTCTCCTGCATTGCAGGCAGCCGCTTTACCGTCTGAGCCACCAGGGAAGCCAAGTACCTTGCAAAACATCACGCCTAACCTAGAGTCTCTCAAAAGGAGCACTACTGGCATTTGGGACCAAACAGTTTGTGTGGGTAGCTGCCCTACGCCCTGCAGGATGTTTTACAGTATAGTGGGTCTCTACCTGCAAAATGCCAGTAGCAACTCTTTCTGTCCCCAGAGTTGTGACAACCAAGTTATCTCTAGACATTGCCAATGTTCCCAGGTGGAGGGGTCGCAAAATTATCTCTGGTTGAGAACCATCACTCTAGGTGGATATAAACCAATATTATCGTTACTGTAATTCCTTTTATTTTTTCATATTACCTGCAATAATGCTCAGAACTGAATATTCAATGAATATTTACTAAATAAGTGAAAAAATGAGAAAAAGACTTTCATGAGTTATATTCGTAACTGGTCTTACAGCACAAACCCTTATACGATTAAGGCAATATTATATAATTGATACTTTTCTACCTGGCATACAATATTCTTAGTATATGAACATTTTTAAGTAACTATGTGTGTGTGCGCTAGAAATTATATTCTCATGCATGCATAAATATCACAGCTAACAGTGGTTCTTTCCTAGCACATGCCCTATGAATATACCTGTGATGGC
>NW_011495013.1:7460427-7468282 GCF_000754665.1 Bison bison bison
GATGGCTAGCATACCGCTTATCTATCAAGCATGAGATGGAAAAATTATTTTAAATTCCTGGAAAATACTGCATCAAACACCGATTATCAGACTCATTTTCAGAGAATTAACTCTACATGGAAAAAAAGAGTATAAAGAATTCTAAAAAGGTTGACAAATAGAGGGTCTCAGATGAGTGTACTTAGGACATTTCTATTCTCTTAAAATGTAAGTTTTTTTTAATATATCTTCCCAGATCTTTTCCAAAACCATCAATCTTTTCCGAGATGGAAAGATTTGTACTATCTTCTGATATTTGAGGAACATATGTGAAGTGGCATTTCACCTAGAGCTATTAAAGAATATTGGTATTACTTTGATTTTAAAAACTGATACTTTAGGACCATCATGTTATGGAACACTGATGATTTTTTATTTTCACCTCAGTGGATTCTTAAATCCTATATCAACAGGCTACTTTTTCCAAATGATGAGTAATAAAGTGTTCTTATTAAAATGGGAGAAATGTAGCTGAAAAAGAATTAAAAGGGCTTCTTTTTCATGTACACTCACTCATCATTCTGGTAGTTTATTGCTATATACAACCTTTTGGAGGGAATCCTAATTTAGTAGTAGACCTCTACTGTATATTGTGTTAAAAAGAAATAAACAAACCCTTACTTTAGGCTTGGATGAGTAACTTGTGACAGGTTAATGTCTCTCCCATCAAGTAAAACTGGAAAAGCCAGATGAAACACAAGAAACATCCATTTAAAGGCCTCTGATAGCTGGTGAGACTATTAAGAGGTGAGTGGCTAAGATCCAGAGAGAAGACAACTGTAGAACAAACAGTCTACATTCTATGTATGGATGCTTTTACCCCTTGGAACTTGCCAATTCTTGGCACAGTACTAGAAACTGAGAATCTGGACAGAGGGCCACTGCAAAGAGGCAGAGAAGCCAGTAGAACTTTTTGGTAATCCCACAGAGGTAGACAGACAAAAATTCGAGTTTTGGTGCTACCAGAGGAGTGGGAAATAAAGGCGCCGAGGATGTAGCGGGGAAGGAGACACAGAGAAGGGCAGGCCTATTGTGTGGAAGGATTTCCCCTCAAGGCTTCTGCTGTAAAGAACAAGCCAAAGAGTTAGGTAGAAAACCTCTGCAAAGCCAAGTGGAAATCTAGCAATCTTTCTGCTCTACCAAAAAAAAAAAAAAAATTACAACTTGGGACTGCCAAGGAGGAGCAGAATGCAAGAAACACCTTGGTTTCTCAGCAAGGCTCACCAGAGAAACGCACTCTCAGAATGGAAACAAACGGGAGGGAGGTGGAGTCTTACCAACACTGTCTTATAAACAGAGAGCAAAATCAGTGCAGTTCTTACTGGATCAATGTGGTCTGTTCCCACTCTACACTCCTGCCCTTCAGGAGAGGATCTGCTTCCCCCACTGTCAGCCAACAGAGAACGGCCCTAAACAAGGGCACATCCTTCCCAAGAAGGATCACATCCAGTGGTGGCTTCAGGTGGGGGTATAAAGACCTGGCTGACTTGTCCCAACATGGAACAAGTCTCTGAGACCATATGAGCCCCAGAACTCCCCGAGGATTTAGCTAAAGCTTCAGTGGGCCTGGATCACATTTCAGCTTCTGCCTCCACCTAATCCTGCCTTCTCTCTCCTCCTTTACACAAGTGCTGATACCTAATAAACACCCTGTACAACAAATTCTATCTCAGTGACTGCTTCTGAAAGACCCAGCTTGTGACAGTTGCAGGAGTGGTCCCAGAAAGCAGGCAGTCTGATGGGGTTATTGATCTGGATCACTCACTGCTGGCATAAGTGTGAAGTTGCCATTATTGATGGTAGGTGGAGACAGACATTCCCTGGCATCAGGGGGTGGTCCAATTGCTAAAATCGTTATCAGAAGTGAACTGGAATACTCTACCTAAAGAAAGGAATGTGCTCAATGGGGTGACACACCAAGTATTTGGCAAGTAACTATAAGGACAGTGGATTGGATGACTTAGTGCTAAGCACCAATATTCTAGAAAAAGAACTCAAAACTGCAGGCAACTGTAACTCATGTTGTGGAAGCCAAAGGGCCCTCCTAGTAATTTAGAAAGAGGCTTTCACAGCCTCTGAGAATCTGGAAAACTGAGGATTGGAAAAGATTAATAATACTAACCCATTACAATTAAGACTTTCTATTCCATAATAGACACTAACAGAAGAAAGGAAAGGTAAGCCAGCCAGTGGGAGATCTTTACAATGCATATATCCAACAGATAACTTCTATACAGAATGCATGCAGAGCTACAAATTAGGAACAGACAGACAGACTACCCAATCAAAAAATGGGCAAAATACTCAGACAGACACTTCACAAAAAAGGATATTTAAATAACCAAAACAGCTTGAAAATTCAGCCCCAATCATTAGGAAAATGTAACTTAAAACCACAAAGAAATACCACAACATTACCATCAGAATCGCTCAAATGAAAATGACTGGCAATACCAAGTTTTGGGGAGAATTTGGAGCAAGTGCAACTTTCATAGCTAGGAGGAATATAATGTCCATAACCACTTTAAAAAACTGTTTTGCTGAACAAATACATAGCCATGTTCCATCAAAGACACGTACAAGAATAGTCCTAGCATCACCATTCACAGTAGCTGGAAACACCTCACATGTCTGTCAACAGCAGAGTAGAAAAATATATTGTGGTATAAAACATATTATTGTTTAGTCACTGTCATGTCTGACTGTTTGCAACCCCATGGACTAGCCCACCAGGCTCCTGTGTCCATGAAATTTCCTAGGCAAGCATACAGTAGTGGTTTGCCATTTCCTTCTCTCAGGGATCTTCCCAACTCAGGGATGAACTTGCATCTCCTGCACTGGCAGGCATGGGCAGGTGAATTTTTTACCACTGAGCCACCAGGGAAGCCCATAAAATATATTAGAATACCATAAAAAATGAGAATGAATGAACTACAAGAAGATGAAAGTACAGTGAATCTCTAAAACATAATGTTAAGCAAATGGAGTTAGACAAAAAAGGCATGCATACTGTACGATTGATACCACTGATATCAAGTTCAGAAGTTGGCAAAATTACCTGAGGTGATGGAAGTCCGTATAGAGGTCTCTTTGGGGAGGGTCAGATCACTGGTAGGAAGGTTAGGTTTCTGGGTTGCTGTTACTATTCTATTTCTTGATCTGGGTGCTGGTTACATGAGTCTGGTCACTTTATTAAAATTTATTGTACTATATGCATTATTTGTGTATTTCCTAGCATGAATTTCAATAAAAACTTCAAAAAATGCAACAAAATGCAGACACCTACATTGCTTTTCATTTTCCTGCTGTGGTGAGAAGCAAATCCTGCTGACATTGCTGTTTTCACTTTGGTTTCTAAACTGTGAACATTTGAGGAAATCGGGCCAGGAGGCATTCACCATTCCCAGGACTGACTCACAGCCCTCTTTTGCAGACTCACAGAAGGATCTACAAGGCAGGAGTCCATGACTAGAAGAAAAGAGAAAGGTGGAAATTAATGTTTTTACAGACTGTTTCTCAAAATAATAATTAAACTAAAGAAAAGTTAGCCACCCATGCTACAATAATACCTTAATTTATATTTACTATAATCAACAACTTGAATTGTCAACAACCTTCAACCCTGTAACAAGCATTTTAGCCACCTCACTGTCATGATTCTAGAGGGAATAAACTAGTTCCATAACAGATCATCTAACTCTCTCTTGTAGAAGGATTTATCCAAAATGATTTTTTTTTTGAGATTTCTTGTGTTAAGTAAACCTGTCAACCAAAAAAAAAAAAAAAAACCACTCTACTTACTGCCATAAGGAAAAAATTAACATGAAAATGAATGTCCCCAAAATGAAAAGGCAGAGTAGATCACAAAATAGGTTAATCTCATTTCTTTATCAGACCTCTGAGAAATTCAAATTATCTCTGAGAGGCAGACAAAGAGAAAGCTGTTCCTTAACCTACACTGTCTCCTTAGAAAAGAAAATATTACACAAACAAATGGCAACTCTGAAACCTTGTACAGTAATTTATCTTTTCATTGCTATGCTATCTTCTGCAAAATAGCAAAACACAAACAATTGTCCACTAGCAGTAAAGTAATGATGCTTTGGAGTTTGTCTTTATTCATCTGACATGCAATCAAACACTGCTAGATCCGAGTTCCTGTGTCTGGGGATGGGGACGCTACAATGTCAAGGTCATGGACTTGTTCTCCTGCAGATCCAGGCAGCTTTTTCTACTTTGCAGCTATGGGTTGCACCTTTCACCCTAGCTGGTCATCTGGCAAAGGCATCTCAAATGATTTTTATGAAAACAAGGAAAGAAAATATGTATGTCAGTCAAAGCAAAGCACACACTTCAAAAATGCAGGGTCAATAAGAAATTTCAGAATCATATAGTATCAGATTTGTAAGAAATCTTAATCAACACCTCATTCAAATCCTTCATTTGAGGGAAGTCTAGGGAGATTCTGAGACATACAGCTTTGTAACAGATGAAGTGGGAAGAGAATCCAGATTTTTAACATTCAACTCATTCCCTATCTACCATCCCATATCATTTATTCTCACATAAGGACCTAATAATTTGGCTTTAAGAACTCCTTGATCCAACAAATACACTTATAATTCCCCACTCATTCATCTATAGATCACTGGAACATAAAGGGATGTGCCAGCCACTGAGTTAAAACAGAAAGGATCAAGTCTATGAAAGGATCTTGAGAGTGAGACCTTGTTATACATAAAAATGTGGGAAAAGAGTACTCAACAATTACATTTAGATACAAACACTTTTGTCCTTCTCAGAAACTTGTCTTAAAATTAAGTAAATTTTAGAATCCTAATATTCACATAACTATATTAGCATGTATCCAAATTTATTAGTGAAGATGTAAGAAGAAGTTTTGCATTTGAAAGAATTACCTTTAGACATAAAATATGAATTAGTCCAAGCAAGTATCTCAGTGGAAAGGAGACACCTGATTGCCATTCAGGAAATAAATTAGATATTCATAGAACTGAAAATTCTGCTTAAATAACATTTTTGAGAAGATTTTCTTTCCTAGATCTTATTCCAGAGACCTTACATACTTTCTCAAATAAAACTGAGAAACGTGGTTGAGGAGTGTGGGGAACACAGAATTCCCATGCAATTGCTTCTACTTTGCTAGGCTCTAAGTGCTACATACACATTAACTCATTTCTCACTACAGTACTACACCAGCAATACCATTACTGTCATCTCTACTCTACAAATAAAGAAACTGAAGCACAGAAAATATATGAGATTCTTCCAAGATCACTGAGTTAGTGAGTGTCCCAGCCAGCATTCAAACCCAAGCCAACCGATTCAAGGACTATTAACTACTCTATTACACATGAGTCCTTACTTTAGGAATGTATGTCCCAAAAGCATAACTCAAGGTTAATTCAAAACCTGGTATGCACTTTCCCAGTAAACCAACCATATACACAGTGGTTGGGTTCTCCCATCACTCTACAAACTTCTACTTAATCTCCAATCAATCAGTATTTGCCAAAGGGGCTAATAAACACTAGGACAGGGTGAAGGCTTTTCTCTTTCTTTCCCAGGTGTAAGAGCCCACAATAGAGCTACACAGCAAGCTTGGTTTGGTTTCAGCATTCTTCCTTTGCTTCCTAGTCCCTGACTTGTGTTCCAATGTCCTGACACCATCCTGCCCACCCCACTCCAGCACCCCACCTGGAAAGCCCCCTCCACCAGACCATCATTGTTTTAGTCACTTGGTCATGTCCAACTCTTTGTGACCCCAAGGACTGTAGCCCATCAGGCTTCTCTGTCCATGGGATTCTACAGGCAAGAAAACTGGAGTGGGTTGCCATTTTCTCCTCCAGGGGATCTTCCCAACTCAGGAATCAAAGTTGTGTCTTCTGCTTGACAGGCGGATTCTTTACCATTAGCACCACCTGGGAAGGCATCAGTTCAGTTCAGTTCAGTCACTCAGTTGTGTCCGACTCTTTGCGACCCCATGAATGGCAGCACACCAGGCCTCCCTGTCCATCACCAACTCCCAGAGTTCACTCAGACTCACGTCCATCGAGTCAGTGATGCCATCCAGCCATCTCATCCTCTGTTGTCCCCTTCTCCTCCTGCCCCCAATCCCTCCCAGCATCAGAGTCTTTTCCAATGAGTCAACTCTTCACATGAGGTGGCCAAAGTACTGGAGTTTCAGCTTTAGCATCATTCCTTCCAAAGAAATCCCAGGGCTGATCTCCTTCAGAATGGACTGGTTGGATCTCCTTGCAGTCCAAGGGACTCTCAAGAGTCTTCTCCAACACCATACTTGCTGCTAAACATTTTTCCCCTTCTTACCATCAAAGCTACATTCCCCAAGTGAGCTGATTGAAATGAGACTTTCAAAGAAGAAAAGAGATGAAAATAACACAGAGTAGTACATAATAATAGATGGACACTTCACCCTCCAGAGGTTTTTGGCATCATTAGAAGATTGCTTGCTGGACCAAAGGAATCTCTGATGGAATTCCAGGTGCCACTTACAGAGGGAAAAGTCATCCCACATTGTCAGGGGAGGAAGATCACTGTGAGGCTGAGTAGCACTTGGGGCCCAACTCTCCCAGGTGTTTCTTGGACCTTTCCTCACTTCTGAGCCCACATATTCTTTGATCACTCCACATCTTCATTCAGAACCTTCTATGGTAAAGGCGATGAAGGTTCACACAGGGGTCCAGCAGACCATTTTCACTCTAAAGCTGAGTCTATAACTCAGAAGCTCACTTCTTGTCATCGACCCTCACCTGAGTTATTTTCTGCAGGAAATCACAAGCTACCCCTCTGAACTTTTCATGTTGGCCACGCCTCACTATCTGATCTTCGGCCAACAGTTCATTCATACAAGACTCAGTTTCATCATTTGAAAAGTGAGGGATTTGGAAGAGCTGATTTTTCATAGTCCTTTTACCACTGACATTCTGTGAATCACAATTCACTCTTTATAACACAATACTTCTCAGAGGAGTGGTGATAATCCCACCAGCTTTGCTAAATTTCAAAAGGTAACAGATATTTTTTTTTTTTCTCGAGACTTGATCTGGGAATATATAGAGACATTAAAATACCATTAGGCCTTCCATTCTAAAAATAGGGCCTAAGAAAAATGTCTAGAGTGTTTCCAAATAGCTCTCTTAAGAGGTGTAACCAACCGAGACCCATAGGCTTTAAATTGCCAGATGAGGACATGTGAAATAGTGATGGGGTATTAATAACTAGCAGCCCTTTCAAACACTGAGCAAAATGAGGAGCCATTTGTTCTTGCTTTGCATGAAATTCAAGTGCCTACAAGGGGTTGAAGCATTTTGCTTTTCATCACATGGAACAATGTGTTGAGACAGACCACACTATTTTGGAATATAAGTGCTGATATCCAAGCAACAAGCAGACTGACATCTGAAAACAGTGCTCAGAACAGGGAAGGAGTCAGATTTGGCTATCAGGACACTATTTTAGAAAAGGTGATTATTTTAAATGGACATTTGAAGGGTATTTCGTGTTGTGCAAAATCCCCTTAAAACATTTCAACTAAGGCTTAAGCAGAAAATTCTTACCTCTGTAATTTTGTTGAAACAAATACATACAAATATAAATACTTCTACTACATATTAATAATGTGGTTTTTAGGGGATTTCCATTAGGAATACTACTCAAATTATCTCTCTGTTAATACAAAAAATTATAGACTTTACCTATACAATTTTAAGCAAATTTATCTACTAAATTTCCTGTATTTACAAATTATATATATATATATATATATATATAGTAC
>NW_011495013.1:7468382-7470180 GCF_000754665.1 Bison bison bison
ATATATAGTACCCTTTGACCAACATCTCCCCATTTCCCCACCCACAAATTTACAGATTTTTACCTGCAAAAATAGCTCTGATAAAGACATAAAGTTAAAATTATTGAATAAGCTATAGCCACATTGTAGGCTTATATAATAGCTAAAGGATTTTTAGGTTTTATAAATCACTTTTTTCTAACTTTTTAGGTTTTTTTTGAAATATGGCTCATGTACAATATTATATAGGTTACAGGTGTACAATACAGAGATTCAAAACTTTTAAAGGTTGTATTTGATTTATGGGCTTCCCTGGTGACTCAGATGGTAAAGAATCTGCCTGCAATGCAGGAGACTTGGGTTCAGTCCTTGTGTTGGGAAGACCCCCCGGAGGAGGGCACTCCAGTATTCTTCCCTGGAGAATCCCCATGGACAGAGGAGCCTGGCGGGCTACAGTCCATGGGTCCCAAAGAGTCGGGCACGACTGAGCAACTAAGCACATGGCGCTTGATTTACAGCTATAAAATATTTGCTATATTCCCCATGTTGTACAATATATTCCTGTAGCTAATTGTATCTAATATTTAACTTTTTACTTTAAACTACTTTTAGAGACTTACAGAAAAGTTTTAAAAATAACACAGAAAGTTTCCATATGGCCTTTATCCAGGCTCCCCCAAAGCAAACACCTTACACAACTACAGTACTATTATCTGAACCAAGAAATTAACACCATACAATATCTTTACCTCAAGTAAAGACCCAATTCAAATATCACCAAGATCTTCATTTAGGATCCCACACTGCATTTCATTGTCACTTTTTATTTCTGACAAATAAACTAACTTTTGAGTGTATCAGAAAAGCTCAGGATTTAAAACTCTTTTCCCATGGTGGAGGAGCAGTTCTTGTGAAAGGCTGAGTTTAAGATGGCCCCCAGTGACCTCTACCTCATACTGTTTATGCTCTGTATAATCCCTCCCCTTGAATGTGAGCTGGCTAGTGACCTACTTACAATCAGTAGGAGGTAATGGGATGTCACTTGCGTCATTAGGGTACATAGGACTGTGACTTCTATCTTGATAGCAGACTCTCTTCCTCACTGGTTCTGTTGAAGCAAGTTGCCATATCCGATGGGCTTACTGGCAAGGACCTGAGGTTGTTCTCTGGCCAATAGCCAGCCAGGAACTGGGACCCTCCACCCTTAAGGAATTGAAATTCTTCCAACAATCACAGGAGCCTGGAAGTGGATCCTTTCCTAGGCAAGCCATCAGACAAGACCCCAGCCCTGGCCAATACCATGACTTGTACCGGTATGACACATCCTGAGACAAAGGACCTAAGGTACTCTCAGGTTCCAAATTACAGAATCTGTTAGATAATAGATGTGTGCTGTTTTAAGCTGCAAAGTCTATGGTAATCTGCTATGCAGCAATAGGTAACTAAAATATTTCTCTTTGATATATCACTTGGTAAGAGACATGCTAGTGAGTTAGATGTACTATTCACTGATGAGATTTATACAACCTTTTTTTTTTTAATTCCTAAATTTGTCTCTGGTAATGACCAACCTAGACAGTATATTAAAAAGCAGAGACACTACTTTGCCAACAAAGGTCCATCTAGTCATCTAGCTATGGTTTTTCCAGTGGTCATGTATGAATGTGAGAGTTGGACTATAAAGAAGCTGAGTGCTGAAGAGTTGATGCTTTTGAACTGTGGTGTTGGAGAAGACTCTTGAGAGTCCCTTGGACTGCAAGGAGATCCAACCAGTCCATCCTAAAGGAGATCAGTCCTGGGTGTTCATTGGAAGGACTGA
>NW_011495013.1:7470280-7471702 GCF_000754665.1 Bison bison bison
TTCCCATATCTTCATGGATCCTGGGTTTCCACATCCTTTTCTCAGTGAGATTTTCCTGAATGACACTTTACTTAAAATCTAACCCCTTGCCATCATACCCACACTCTCCAAAGCTCTCCACTTCTTTTTTTATTTTTTCTATTGCATTTAATCAATAGTATATCTGTACCTGACATAGTATTATTTTAAAAAAAATTTTAATATATTTATTTGCTCATTGCTGATCTTCCTCCAATATAACATATGGCTCATGAAGTCAAGGATCTTGTATATTTTGTTTGCTGCCAAATACACTATACAGTAAGCACTCCAAAAATATTTGTTTGCGAAGTAAAAGAATCACATGCAGAGAACAATTTGGTGGCCTCTTGGAACAAAGCTGTCAGTAGCAAAGTTGGGAGCAGAATCACCACTACCTAACTTCCAACTTAATGGTTTGTACAAAAGCTCACTCTCTGCTTGCTCGAATGTTTCCTCCTCCCCCACTGCCCCCAAATTCTATGTGGTTGGATCCTGAAATAATTCCCATGTAAGGGCAAATGGCAGTAAAACTTCTATGGATGAAAAGAAAGTGAAGTCACTCAGTTGTGTCCAACACTTTGCGACCCCATGGACTGTAGCCCATGTAGCTTATCTGTCCATGGGATTTTCCAGGCAAGAACACTGGAGTGGGTTGCCATTTCCTTCTCCAGGGGATAAGTGCCTTGCTTATACATCAATAGTAAAATGTCACCTTTAAAATAGAGAACCTCAGGAAATGCCGACAGATAAACACAGCTCGAATTAAGACAAGTGTGAATAATGTAAAACCATACAAACACCCCTAAAAGAGAATATAAAATTCCATAACCTTCTACACAACACGATCCTGATTCTCATTAATACTTGACATACTTACCAGAGCCCATGGGATAGAGAATTAACAAGTTACAAAAGAAATTTTCAATCATTCAATTATTTTTTGCAGCTGTTTTGATTTTTTTGCACATCACGAGGTGATGCCTGATATAGGGATTTTTGAATGCAGTGAATCACTATCACTAAATCTAAATTCTAGTCACGTCCATATAATTCCCTTGAGTTATTGAGGACAAAAGTAAACAAACTACTCCACTGAGTCTGATGAAATATGTGTGCTTGAGACTTTGTCAGTAATTTGACAAGGCATTTTCAGGGAGATTTGAGCTCCTGTGTCCTCATTCAACAGCTTTGTGTCTTTGTAAAGCAAAAATAATACGAGTTATCTGACTATTATCCATACTTTGAGCCATTCTGGCACATAAAATGGAACCTTACTTATCATTTGATGTTTTATGTGTAATGGCATTAAGCAATTGCCATGTTGCCTGATGTTGAGAAGTGACCTGTGATACAACTGACCACCTAAACAGCCAGGTAGACAGCACAGCTGCAGCTGAAAAG
>NW_011495013.1:7471802-7472348 GCF_000754665.1 Bison bison bison
AAAAGACTGCTGTTTCCTAGTTAGCAGATAAAATCAGGGAAATAAGTGGCAGATGACTTTCTGAATTTTTACTTGGTATTAGCAACAAAACCTCTTTTTTCTTTGACTACTGACCCATAAAAATTCTTTAAAAATATAATCATGAAAAAACTTTATTTCTGTCATGTTTCCATTTATTCTCAAATGTGACACAATTCAAATTCTTGGGACATAGACAAAAATCTCTAATAATCAAATTAGCAGTAAAACAAAAAGTAAGTTTATGCAGACTACCTGATTTATGAATTCTTCAAAAATTGTTTCAACCATACTTTTCGATTGGCTTTTAAGATTATTTCAGGGTCACATTTCCATAGGCGAGTGGCACATGCTTTCTTACAAAATCATGTCTTTAAGACTACAGTAAGCCTTCTAAAATTACATTATACAAACAAATCTGTTGCTTTTTTTACTAAAAGATTAGCAGTAGAAATCAAACTCAACAATGTTGTAGTAATTCAATGTCATGCAGTAGTAGCAATTTTGAATATAAATTGGATGGTGGAG
>NW_011495013.1:7472448-7472992 GCF_000754665.1 Bison bison bison
TCAGCTTCAGCATCATTCCCTCAAAGAAATCCCAGGGCTGATCTCCTTCAGAATGGACTGGTTGGATCTTCTTGCAGTCCAAGGGACTCCCAAGAATCTTCTCCAACACCATAGTTCAAAAGCACTATTCTGGTAATTTTTCTCTAGACATACTTATCATTGTTTTGTTTCTGCTCCATAAAAGAACCTTAAGTCTAAGATTTTCAACTAGAGTTGACCTAAAGTCTTTTTTAACTGATGAATATGAGTCAATATTAAAAGGAAAGCACTGAACCACCAAGCCAACCCTCAGGTATATCTAGTGTTTCCTGATCTATTAGATCCGGGATTCTGAGAGCAATGAAGAACAGCAAGTTAATGTATTTTAGCTAGTTGTTCTGCCAAGTGAAGCTCACTCAGAAGGAAACTAAATCATTTTTGGAATACCATCAGTTCCATTCAGTTGAGTTCAGTCGCTCAGTTGTGTCCGACTCTTTGCGACCCCATGAATGGCAGCACGCCAGGCCTCCCTGTCCATCACCAACTCCCGGAGTCCACTCACACT
>NW_011495013.1:7473092-7493748 GCF_000754665.1 Bison bison bison
CAGGAGGGATTGAGGGCAGGAGGAGACGGGGACAGCAGAGGATGAGATGGCTGGATGGCATCACTGACTCGATGGACGTGAGTTTGAGTGAACTCCAGGAGTTGGTGATGGAAAGGGAGGCCTGGCGTGCTGCGATTCATGGGGTCACAAAGAGTCGGATACAACTGAGCGACTGAACTGAACTGAACTGAATAACAACTCACCATTTCTTGAGACAACATTTCCATATATATACAACTTTAGTAGGGCTTCCCTGCTGGCTCAGATGGCAAAAATCTGCCTGCAATGTGGGAGACCTGGGTTCAGTCCCTGAGTTGGGAAGAGCCCTTGGAGAAGGGAATGGCTACACACTCTGGTATTCTTATCTGGAGAATTCCATGGACAGAGGAGACTGGAAGGCTACAGTCGATAAGGTTGCAAAGAGTTGGACATGACTGAGCGACTAACACAATGACAGGACAACTTTAGTACTCATGAAGTTCTTAGCTAAGTTAGACTTTACTCCTTTATGACTTTCAGTTTTGGTTTTCTCTTTGCCCTGTGGAAGTATAGAGAAAAACTGCTCTTCTGGTCATGACCCAGGAGCATTTGAGGGTGGCTGTGGTGCACACTCAGGGCCCTCACACCACCAGGTGCCCCAACTATTCTTCACATAAACAGATTCTGAATCACTCAGTTCAGTTCAGTTCAGTCGCTCAGTTGTGTCCGACTCTTTGCGACCCCATGAATCGCAGCACGCCAGGCCTCCCTGTCCATCACCAACTCCCGGAGTCCACTCACACTCAAGTCCATGAAGTCAGTGATGCCATCCAGCCATCTTAAAACTGTAATTATTTAACATATATAGAATGATTTAGGCATGAATTTTCAGGAACATATCAATTATAAAAAGCAATCCCCAGCTACTGTCAAAGTACTTTGAACTCCCGTTGACCTAGACATTTAGGAGAGCTCACGAATTGAAGAGTTTATTTATTGATACATTCATTCCAGCAAATATTTATTGAGTGCCTACTATAAGCTAGGCACTGCTCTGGACATTGGCTATACAACAATGCAGAAAGTCGTAAGTTCTCTGCCACTGTGGAGCTTATAAAGTTAGACAGAGGATATACAGACAAGTGAAAAGGGACACAGCCAGGCTGCAGTGAAAGACAATAGAATCACCAAGGGTGACCAGAGATTTCTCTGTGGAGACGTCTTCTGAGCAGAGGACATAGTTCAAGGAGATAGATCCAACCTGATGAAGGGAGAAGTACATGCAAAGGAAGTTGGGAAAAGGTTGTCATTTTTGAGAAAGGTCAGTGTAGCCGTGGTAGGGTTGATGACACCAGAGAAGCAAGAAAGTCTTCAAAAGCCACAGCAGGAAGTTGAGCTTGTAATCTAAGTCTAAGGGAAAACCTTTGAAAGGGTAGAGACATCACCTAATTTGTGTTTTTATTTTTTCCCCTTTCAGTCTTATTTAGACACAACTGACATACAGCACTGTATAAGTTTAGGATATACAGCTAACGATTACCACAATAGACTTAGCAAGCATCTATCATTTCATAGAGATACAAAATTAAATAAATAGGAAAAAATTCCTTGTGATGAGAACGCTTAGGATTTACTTTCTTAACAACTTTCATATGACATACAATAGTGCTAATTGTGTTTTTAAATCGTCACTTTGGCAGCTAAGAGGAAAATGAATTATAAGATGAAAAGAATGAGAAAAATATGCAAATTTTGTATCTGTGAAGGAGGTGAAGAAGTTTATACCCTCCCAGAAACTCACATACCATCTTTGACTACCACATCAATAATAACATTATTTATAGTTAAAAATAATAATTTACTTATTATTTAATAATAATACTATTTATGGACAACTTACTGTGTGCTAGAGTATACAGAGCATGTATGAGCAGTGCGTATAAATCATTCTTTTTGATACACACAAACAAACCCTTGTTGTTCAGTCACCCAGTAGTGTCCGACTCCTTGTGACCCCATGGACTGCAGCACCCCAGGCCTCTCTGTCCCTCACCATCTCCCAAAGTTTGCCCAAGTTCATGTCCATTGCATCAGTGATGCCATACAGTCATCTCATCCTTTGATGCTCTCGTCGCCTTCTGCCGTCAACCTTTCCCAGCATCAGGGACAGAGGAGTTTGGAGTGCTATACAGTCCGTGGGGTTGCAAAGAGTCAGACACAACTAGAGCGACTTAGCCTCTTGGGTAGGAACCATGAACATCTTCACCGTATCATTTGAATATGGTATACGAGCTGCCAAAATAAACAGTAAATAAGAATTATTTCCTTTCTACAGATGTAAAAATATCTGCTAAGAACCGAGAGGCAAATCAACACTCCAGAGGAAAAAATCAATAGCAAACATCCCATTTTTTAATGTTAATAATTTATTTCATGAGTAACGTCCCTCTGCAAAGTACTAGAAGGTGTAAGTGGGGTAATGAAGATTAGCAGGATCTCCTGGGTGTCTTCTAAAAACAAAGCCAAGGCTGCACCTTTCAGGCCATTAACCCTGCTTCAGCTTTGTAAAGTCATAGGCCTATTATTTCAACTCTTTAGGAAAGGGTGATGGTTATATATCAAAAGCATGTGGCTGCAATGGCTGCTTCCTCTTCCAAACACAGAGACTTAAAGTGTGTCAAAAGTCATCCAGAAACAGCTGTCATTCTCCTGGCCTAGGAACTGCTCATTTCTCTCTCCCAACTTTCTGATATTTTTAAGCTATTCCTTCTAAGCCACATAATATTAGGGCTACCTAAATCATTTATCAGCCAAATCTCTATACCTTGAGATATATTTTATTGAATCAATATAACTATGGATTATCCTGTGTTATAAAATATCCTTTAATTATCCTGTATTATAGTCCCTGATACACACATTTATTCTTTAGTAAATGAAACTATTAATGAAACTGTTCAATTAAACTGTTAAGTTTAATTGTTATATAGTAAGTTCATTGCTATATACTACAGTTGAGTATAGTTGAGATCTTAAAGGGACAGGTTAAAAAATATACTACTTACATATCACAGTAGATCTTTTTAAACTTAATTCTAAATATTATTAAGTATCTCTTTTCTCTAGGATAGCATAAAAGCAATTTTCTATTCTTTGAATCCCTGGAGAAGGGAATGGCTACCCACTCTGGTATTCTTGCCTGGAGAATCCTATGGACAGAAAAGCCTCACAGAGTCCACGGGGCTGCAAAGAGTCAGACATGACTGAGTGACTGAGCACACGTTATTTGAATAGTAGAGAAAATCAGTAAAATAAATGATTCAAAATAGTAAAATATAAGAAAAATATTTGATATATAATAGTATAAGAATTATTTTGTATGTTTTACCTTTCTGAACTGATTTTGTTTATTACATTTAGCTTGCAGATCTCATGCACACTGGTCTGAAAGTACAATTAGAAAAGTAAATATAATACAATAATAAGTGTTATAAAAAGTAGGATAAGTCCCCAAAAGATACCTGAAAATTGACTATAAATTATTATCCATAATAACAGAGAAAATAGAAAACTCTCATATGAGAGTATTTCTCAGGATGAACTAGGTCAGGAGAAAAACAAATTTTACCTAAAAGTGCCCTGCAGACTCTGAGCTGCTTAACTAGAATATTACAACTGATTTAGATGAGAGTAGAGATTGAATTATCATAAAAAGATGATCAAAATGAGCTTAAGAGTCTCCTGGAGGCTGAATGTACTCTCTTTCTTTATTTACATACTCATGAGTCCATAGAGAAATTAAAGCAAAGAGATATAAGTGAAATTGTTGAAATTATGGAGAAACAGAATCCAACTCCAGCAGCCTTGAGTATTCTACCTAATTTTCTTTCCATTCATACGATATCTTACATTTTTTCTGCAATCCTTCAATATCGAGCATATAGTAGAAATACTCTGTGTTCTCAGTGTCATCATACTACCTCTTCCTTTTGATCCACTGAGAGCTATTGCTGACTTCTACCGAGCTCTTCATAAAAGCCTCACACTGTCATTTAATCCTCACGTGAACTTTGTAAAGCACGATGATTATCTACATTTTACAGACAAGTAGGCTCAGACACACAACTTATAGCCTGTGTGTCAAATAAGTTCAGTTCAGTTCAGTTCAGTCACGCAGTCGTGTCCGACTCTTTGCGACCCCATGAATCACAGCACGCCAGGCCTCCCTGTCCATCATCAACTCCCAGAGTTCACCCAAACTCATGTCCATCAAGTCAGTGATGCCATCCAGCCATCTCATCCTCTGTCGTCCCCTTCTCCTCCTGCCCCCAATCCCTCCCAGCATCAGAGTCTTTTCCAATGAGTCAACTCTTCACATGAGGTGGCCAAAGTATTGGAGTTTCAGCTTTAGCATCAGTCCTTCCAAAGAACACCCAGGACTGATCTCCATCAGAATGGACTGGTTGGATCTCCTTGCAGTCCAAGGGACTCTCAAGAGTCTTCTCCAACACCACAGTTCAAAATCATCAATTCTTTGGTGCTTGACTTTCTTCACAGTCCAACTTTCACATCCATACATGACCACTGGAAAAACCATAGCCATGGTGGCCCCCAAAATACATGGCCAGGTCTTAACCTTGGGAATCTATGAATATGGCCTTATTTGGGAAAAAAGGGCCTTTGTAGATGTAAAAACCTGGCGATGATGAGATCATCTTGGCTTATCTGCATGCGTAAGCCCTAAGTCCAGTGACAAGTGTCTTCAAAAGGCAAACACAGATACACAGAGAAGGCGGCAATGCGAAGATGGAGGCAGAGACTGGAGTGACATGGCCACAAGTCAAGAATGCTTGAAACCACTGGAAACCAGCAAAGAAAGGAAATGCATTCTCTGCCTGGAACCCCCAGAGGGAACACAGCCCAAACAGATTTTGGACTTCTAGCTTCTAGAACTGTGAGAGAATAAATTTCTGTTTAAGCCACCCAGCCTGTAGTAATTTGTTACAGTCACCCTAGGAAATTAAAGTAACCACCACCACATCATAATTCCACTGTTCTAGGAACATAACTTTCATGCATTGGAGAAGGAAATGGCAACCCAGTCCAGTGTTCTTGCCTGGAGAATCCCAGGGACGGGGGAGGCTGGTGGGCTGCCGTCTCTGGGGTTGCACAGAGTCGGACACGATTGAAGCGACTTAGCAGCAGCAGGAACATAACAGATAGTTCTCTGCCACTATTCCAAAGTTTGACTCATAAGAAAGACCTAACAGAGTTTCTCTATTATGCAAACATTCTCTGCAAATGAGTCTGTCAAGGAAACATTTTTCCAAAAACTGTGTCTGTTAACAGTGCTTGCATACTTACTTCTACAATTTAGAATCTATTGTTTCTTCTCTACTTGGTTTTTATTTTATGGTAATGTAGGCTTTTTCCAGTTAAAATAATAAATACCTTTGTTATACTCAAAACATTCTTTATACATTAAATTGGTACAAATAACATAAAGTCTATTTGAATTTAAAAATACAATTCATTCTCTCATTACTACCCTGACAAGTTACTAACATTTTAATTCAGAAAATAATTGATGTTATATAAGATTATTTACTTAACAATGCTTTGAAATTTAAAAAGCTGTATACTATTTCAAATATTCCATAACATATTGATTTACTTTTATAGAAAATTATTTAATATAATTGGAGAAGGCAATGGCACCCTATTCCAGTACTCTTGCCTGGAAAATCCCATGGACAGAGGAGCCTGGTAGGCTGCAGTCCATTGAAATTACACTATTTCAATATAATATTGAAATTACATTATTTCAAAAATGGGGGAACATAGTCAAAGGTATAAACTTCTAGTTATAAAATAAATAAGTCATGGGGATGTAATGTAAGCAAGGAGACTATGGTTAATAATACCACATTGCATGTCTGAAAGTTGTTAAGAGAAAAGATCTTAAAAGTTGTCATCAGAAAAAAAAAAGCTATTAACTATGTGTAGTGGTGGATGTTAACTAGACTTACTGTTGTGATCACTTTAGAACATACACGTATATTGCTTCTGGTGGTACACCCAGAACTAATGTTACATGTCCATATATTTCCATTAAAAAAAAAATGAGCTTACAAAACATCTAACTCACATGTTCTCCTGCAGGGCCCTCAAAAGAAAATTATTTCTAGTCCTACTTGATATCATGCTGGACAGCCTCTGTCGCTCTGCTCCTATCCTTTGTCCTCCTCCTCAAACTGCTGTGGGTTCAAGTGTTGACCATAAGAATCACCAGTGTCTTACCCAGACCTGATTTAAATGAGATTTGGAACTTCTGAGCTGATGATATTGGGATGAGATTTTGGATCTCATCTATTGTGCTCACATCAATTACTTGCCCTTGCCCAGTGGTTGTGGGCAAGTTCAATTGGTGTGAGGCCCCAGAAGACAAGAAGGCAGGAGGAGAGTGAGGTCAGGGCATTCATGCCCACTTCTGTCTCCCTGCAGGACCAACTGGCTGGCAGTGTCCATGCTCCTTGGTCTTAAGTGACAGCACTTGACTTACTGGGAGACCCCTTGCCCACAGCCCTCTCCAGGTCTGTCTGCTCTTTGACCCTCCCTTGTTCTCTTAATCTTGCCCACACCTCCAAAATTCCTCTCTTTGCCATCACGCTTTGAGTGTGCTGTCTTCTGCTGGAAGACCAAAACACTTTCTGACTACTACGACTGATGGCCTCCATCCACCAGCCTGAATAATTTCTTGCCATAAATAAAATTATCCCAGATTTTCCAAAAATGTCTACTTCAAAAGAATTACCACTGGCTATGACTGGTGTGGGATTTTTTTTTCCCTCCTTTAACAACAATCAAAACAAAAGGCGGTAGCTTGAGATGACTCTCAGACACTCCTGCTGCCACTGACTCTTATCACTGAATGCTTTTGGTTCCAAAATACCTGTCAGCACCATCCCTGATGCACTTGGGAAAGGCCAGGCTGCAGCCAAAAAGCATGATATGTTGATAGCAACCGAGGCGATGGAGGTACGTGAAGAATTTGAGGAACTTCTCCATTTCCATGCTTTTGACAATGGAGAGGGGAGATGTCAGCGTGGTGTAGTAGGGCAATATCTGACACTGGCTGTGGGTGATGTTCATGCAGGCACCTGGGAAGGTGAGAAAATTACATTTAGGAGAAGACACATAAGAATTATATATTTATAAACTCATTTGATATGATAGACTAATGTGTTCATACCATAAAATAAATCTGCAAGTCAGAATAATTATGGATGTACAATAAGACACAGACATACATAGCAGCACTATTTATAATTGTCAAGATATGAAAGCTACCTAAGTGTCCATCAATATGAATGGATAAAGATGTAATGTGTGTGTGTATATATGTATATATATGTGTGTGTGTATGTATATATATAATTGAAATCTACTAAATCATCAAAAAGAAAAATTTGAAATTTTGCCATTTGTAACAACATGGATGGATTTGGAGGGTACTGTGCAACCTAGGTAGCATATTCAAAAGCAGAGACATTACTTTGCCAACAAAGGTCCATCTAGTCAAGGCTATGGTTTTTCCTGTGGTCATGTATGGATGTGAGAGTTGGACTGTGAAGAAGGCTGAGTGCTGAAGAATTGATGTTTTTGAACTGTGGTGTTGGAGAAGACTCTTGAGAGTTCCCTGGACTGCAAGGAGATCCAACCAGTCCATTCTGAAGGAGATCAGCCCTGGGATTTCTTTGGAAGGAATGATGCTAAAGCTGAAACTCCAATACTTTGGCCACCTCATGCGAAGAGTTGACTCATTGGAAAAGACTCTGATGCTGAGAGGGATTGGGGGCAGGAGGAGAAGGGGACGACAGAGGATGAGATGGCTGGATGGCATCACTGACTTGATGGACGTTGAGTCTGAGTGAACTCCGGGAGTTGGTGATGGACAGGGAGGCCTGGCATGCTGCGATTCATGGGGTCGCAAAGAGTCAGACACGACTGAGCGACTGAACTAAACTGAACTGAACTGTGCTAAGTGAAATAAGTCAGAGAAAAACAAATGCTATATGATATTATGACATGTGGAATCTAAAAAATACAACAAACCAGTGAATATAACCAAAAAGAAGCAGACTTACAGACACAGAGAACAAACTAGTGGTTACCAGTAGGAATGGAGTGGAATACAGGGGTAAGGGAGTGGAAGGTACAACCTACTAGGTGTAAGATAGGCTACAGGATATACTGTATACACAGGGAATATAGCCAATATTTTGCAGTAACTACAAATGGAGTGTACTCTTTAAATATTGTGTAACAAATTTTTCAGAAAAGAAAGCGAAAAGAAGTATGTTTGTGATCACAAAATCAAGCTGCTAATATTCACAGAGGGATAACATCTGTGTACTGGGAAAATGTGTGGAGAAAACACTCTCACCTAGCCAGAGGGCAATCACTATTCTAGATCACAGCTGGGCTGGGCAATATGTATCAAAAAAATATGTATTTAAAAAATGCATATCCTTTGACACTGTAGTATTTCTAAAAATTTATCATAAAAAAAAATCACAGTTGTGCACATGGATTTATCTACAGGGATCTTCATCTCTGTACAGTTTATACTTTTTAAAAGATAGCAATCACCTAAACATTCAACAAAGGAAACTGGTTTAAAATATTATGGAACAAACAACAGAATACTCAGTTACATGAAAGATGCTTTAGAAGACTATTAATCACATAGAATGATGTCTATAATAAATAAAAGTTACTAATCACAAACTAATTGTTATACCATGATCCTGTTTCTTAAAATAGATGATTATCAAGAGTTTCCAGTCCTGCCCATGTCAACAGTTCAGGGTCAGCTCAGAGACTCTGACCTTATTTTCCTCCAAATTGTGATCCTGAGAAGGATCACTTTCATGGCTTTTTCTTCTCCTTCAGGCTATAAATTTGCACGATTGGCCAAAAAATGGAGGCACATTTTTTTGGACTTCATCAAACTCATAATGCAAAATGGGAAATAAATGAATCAGAAAGGAAGAAAAACCCAAACTAAAATATGTAGACAGAACACAAATAGGCATAAACATGCATTCAGCTTCACATGAGTGCCGAGGTGGGAATTCTGGGCAAGTTTCACAAATATGACACTGAAGTCTTTCAGGAGGGAAGTTAAAACGCATTGGTGTGGGAGAGCATTACAAGCCAAAAGGAGGTACAGACAGTGGACTTCAAAATGACACAATTCTATGTATTGTGCTACAAGCAGAAAAGCTTGCTTACAAGAGGTAAGAGTAAATTTATGCCCATCCAAAATATGAAACAATTCATGAAAAATTCAGTATCAAGAAAACCGATTACAAATAAAGTTTGTGTCAGGCACCAAAATAAGTGCTCAGATCTCCTCGTTCAGAATGATCTCATTTCTACAACCCAGGAAAGTGATATCACTTCTGTATTATACACAAAGCCAATTTTGGAAAAGCTAAGATATCTGTTGAGGAGAACACAGCTACTATGTGGAAATTCTAGATCTTCAAATTTATGTTTTCTGAATAACTTCCATTTGGAGCTACCTTAAGCTAACACAAAGAGGGTTATAATGTTAAAAACAGTTTTTAAAGAAGGTAATTCCTAATGGCCTATGAAAGAAAGAGGCCAAAAAGCATATAATGATATACCACAAGATCTATATTTATATTCATAGATAATATCACATGTTATCCTTCATTTTACATTATTTTCTTTAGGAGTCATCAGCTTTAGGGTTTATACACTTGATGATAAACCATATGGGATGAGATCATCAAAAGGCTCATTTATGCCACCAAGGCAAAGAAAACACAGAATACTGAGTGATCATTTTAAAAATACAAGATAATGAGGAAAATCATACTTTGGTTGGCTCTATTATGTTCATGACAGTGTGAGCTGTACAAAAGAAAAAAAAAAAAGATTTTCTAGTAGCAATGATAGATAATAGCCTGAAACCTTAACATATGTCTCAAAATAATTGGTATGGACAAAAATAATCATGTTTTATACTTATATAATGGTTTTATAAAGTTTTCCAAAGCAATCCTATTAGGATTATAATCTCTCATTATAAATGAAGGAACTAAGGCCCTCATAGATATGTAGGTAGATGGAAATGTGGTAGATGGATGGACAGGATAGATAGACAAATAGGTAGCTAGGGAGATAGACAGAAAGTGATTTGCAGGACACTCAGTAAGTAACTAAAGAGCCTCTTGAGGGTAAAAGAGGAGAGTGAAAAAGGTGGCTTAAAACTCAACATTCAAAAAATGAGTATCATGGCATCCAGTCCCATCACTTCATGGCAAATAGAAGGGGAAAAAGTGGAAGCAGTGACAGATCTTCTTTTCTTGGGCTCCAAAATTACTGTGGGTGGTGACTGAAGCCATGAAATCAAAAGGCGCTTGCTTCTTGGAAAGAAAGCTATGACAAACCTAGACAGCATATTAAAAAGCAAAGATATCACTTTGCCAACAAATGTCTGTCTAGTCAAAGCTATGGTTTTTCCAGTAGTCATGTATGGATGTGAGAGTTGGATCATAAAGAAAGCTGAGTGCCAAAGAATTGATACTTTTGAACTGTGGTGTTGGATAAGACTCCAGAGAGTCCCTTGGACTGCAAGGAGATCAAACCAGTTAATCCTAAAGGAAATCAATCCTGAATACTCATTGGAAGAACTGATCCCGAAGCTGAAGCTCCTTACTTTGGCCACCTGATACAGAGTCAACTCATTGGGAAAGATTCTGATGCTGGGAAAGATTGAGGACAGGAGGAGAAGTGGGTAACAGAGGATGAGATGGTTGGGTGGCATCACTGACTCAATGTATGTGAATTTGAGCAAACTCCGGGAGATAGTGGAGGATAGGGAAGCCTGGCATGCTGTAGGTCCATGGGGTCACTAAGACTCTGACACACCTTAGTAACTGAACAACAACACTCAGTAACAGAGGTGGGACAGATACACAGGTCCTCCATCTCTCAGGCCAGCATTCATCCCTCTATACCACAACTGTCAGTAACACAGCAAATGCCAAAGGAATTCAAAAGAGCAAGAACTCAATGTAGTGTGAATGACTAGGGAAGACTTAACGAAGAACAACTTGATTTGCTGATCAAAAGATATCTGACAAACGATAAAAACAGGGTACGTACTAACGGTAGGGAAAAAATTACTACAAACGCAGAATCATAATTGCACGTGACACAATGACTAAAAACTTGAATCTGGGCAGAAAAGCACTCAACTGAGAATTTGCTAATAGCCAAAAAATATAAAAGGGAATTACTTTTTAAGACTCTTGATTTCAAGCCTTTTATATTCAAAAAATTGTATAAATTTCCTATCACCCCTTCTGCCTCAGTGTTCATGTCAAATGTTCTTTTTTCCCCAGAATGTTCTTGCCTTTGAAACATGTAATTCTAGTCTTGAATTTGTGCACATTCTCATGAGGGGCAAATGATTTTGCATAAGCCAGCTACATAATAGGCACCATGCAGAGCCATTTCTCTGAGGGAAAAGGAAGGGCACTTTTGGAAATGGATTCATTTATTGTTGCTGCTTTTCTAACTTGATTTTCATAAGGTAGAGAAAAGAGGGGAATGTTTGTTTTTCTTCCCTGGGCATTTACTACTGACTCCAATAGAAATTAGAAGGCAAGGTTGCTGCTGTGTAAGAATAGATAAAATGATACAATAGATATAATTAACCATAGTGTTCCTATAAACATTATTATTCAATTAAATGTGTCTTTTAAATAATAGTTACTTTAAATTGGGGAACTTGAGGAGGAAAACTTAGAAACAGATTTTAAGAGCAAAATTACTTCTTGATGCAATGTATTTCTGGTCAACCAGAAATATTTATTGTAATTAGTTCCTAAATTCTAAAACAGCATTGCCAATAAGGCATGATTTAATAACAAGTCATCAAAGTATCTGCTGATTAAAACACAGGTCCCAATTTCAGGGAAAAATTAAATATGAAAAATAAAATGCTGCTTGTATTGAAGAAGATATTGATTTTTTTTGTTTTCTTAATCTGACTCAATAGTTTCTAGATAAAACTGGGGCTTTCTCAACTCATATCACATTGCTAAAACTTCTAGATACTGGAATGAGGGAAGAAAGATGGGTCTGTTTTAAGAGTTTTCCTTATGCTCATTTGGGAATTAGGATAAATTCTGTATTGCCTACTTTTGGGATTAGGTAATGTGGAGCTAGAAATTCTTACTTATATGATTATTTTTAATGCAAAATTAACTTCAGAAAATTCTTGCACAGAATTTAACAATGGGTTCTTTTTAAAAATCCCTGAAGACCAAATAAAGATCATTTTTAAATAAAAGCAAAATAGTATCTAAACCATGATTATCACATAATAGTGCTATTTGACAGGAAAAATCTTCTTAAATTAAAAATAATAAAATGTCAACTTTCTAAAGTACTTTGCTATCTTTTCTGGACAAAAGATAACCTTTTGTAGACATGAGCTAACAAGAAACTGCAGTAACCTTTCTGACTTCCTATGTATGATTTCACATTTAATTGAAGGGCTACTTATAAGGATTCCATTGTATCAGAAGGGAATATTTTATAGAGTTTGGGTTGGTTTGCCCTAACTTACTGACTTATTTTAACTCATGAATTTTCTTCACAAGACTTCCTTGTGGATGCTTCAACATTTGTTTGTCTGACTTTCAGATCTTGAGAATTTGACAAGACTGTAAAGGCAAGTTCTCTATACACAGCCCGCTATAGTGATTTGGGAAGAAAGTCATGGCAGCACTGGCCCTCTTCACATGTTTTCCTTTATCATTCCTTTCATGCAGTCTGTCATTAATTTTGTTGCTGTTTTCCCAGACGATAACTCTTATTCCTACCTCTGTAGTTTAAATTCTAGCTTTCTATGGTTGCAAATGCCACTTTTATCTGCATATTTTTATCTCCACTATTTACTGAAAAACTGTAGCATTGTTCTCTGCCCTTTCATGTACTTTGCCCTCCTTGCAAGTAACTCTGTTTCACAGCTGAGGAAACAAGGTTTGAGTAATTTCCCCATAAGATTCACATCACTAAACCTAAACATCCATCAACAGAAGAATGGATAAAGATGTAGCAATGTATACAGTGGAATATTACTCAGCCATAAAAAGAATAGAGCTTCCCTGGTGGCTCAGATGGTAAAGAATCTGCCTGCAGTGCAGGAGACCCAGGTTTGATCCCTGGGTCAAGAAGATCCCCTGGAGAAGGGAATGGCTACCCACTCTTGTATTCTTGTCTGGAGAATCTGATGGTCAGAGGAGCCTGGCGGGATACAGTCCATGGAGTTGCAAAGAGTCTGACATGAATGAGCAACTAACTAAATAAAAAAGAATAATGCCATCTGCTGCAATATGGATGGACCTAAAGATTATCATACTAAGTGAAGTACATCAGACAGAGAAAGATAAATATTATATGGTGTCACTTATATGCAGGATCTAAAGAAATGATACAAATATTTACAAAACAGAAATAGACTCACATAGAAAAAACTTACAGTCACCAAAGGGGAAAGCAGGGGGAGGAACAAATTAGGATTGGGGGATTAACATATACACACTACTATATACAAAATAAATAAATAAGAAGGACCACCTATATGGCACAGGGAACTACATTCAATATCTTATAATAACCTATAATGGGAGAGAATCTGAAAAAAATATATATATACATACACACATATAACTGAATCACTTGCTATATATCTGAACCTAATACAACACTGTAAATAAACTATTCTTCAATAAACAAGTTTAAGTTTAAAAAAATGAAAGATTCACACAGCTAATAAATGACAAAGCTAAAATTCAACTCAAATCATCCTAAGTCCAAGTCTCTTTCCATCAACAGCTGTGCCCATAATCCAAACATTAAAATTGATATTTCCTCCCCGGAATTTCTACCACATTGGTTGGGGCCCCATGAGTTCCATGGAGGCTGGTGGGCTCTTTTTCACTACCCATTCAACAAATATTTATTGACTCCTTATCTGTGTCAGGAGAAGGCAATGGCACCCCACTCCAGTACTCTTGCCTGGAAAATCCCATGGACTGAGGAGCCTGGTGGGCTGCAGTCCATGGGGTCGCTAAGAGTCGGACACAACTGAGCAACTTCACTTTCACTTTTCACTTCCATGCATTGGAGAAGGAAATGGCAACCCACTCCAGTATTCTTGCCTAGAGAATCCCAGGGACGGGGGAGCCTGGTGGGCTGCCGTCTATGGGGTCGCACAGAGTCGTACACGACTGAAGCGACTTAGTAGTAGTAGTAGTATCTGTGTCAGGCACTGCTTGAGGAGCACAGCAAATGTGCATGTGTGTGTGCTTAGTCACTCAGTCGTGTCTGACTCTGACACCATGGGCTGTAGCCTGCCAAGCGCTTCTGTCTATGGGACTCTCCAGGCAAAAATACTGCAGTGGGTAGCCATTCCCTTCTCCAGGGGATCTTCCCAACCCAGGGATTGGACCCAAGTCTCCTTCACTGCAGGCAGATTCTTTATCATCTGAACCACTAGGGTAGCTCACAGAGCAAATGACGTGATGCAAAACAAAATCCCTGCCCTTATGGAGCTTTTAGTCTAGTCAGGGGAGACAGACAACAGACACTTTACTGTCTGGCATTGATACACACAGTCATAGTACTAATACTCAGCAAGAACCAAAGCAGTAGATCTGCCTTAATGGAGAGACTAATACTACAATAAATCCTTACTTATTAGGATGGGACAAAGGAAAGTTAGTTTTGAAAGTGAACTCCTTTCTTAAGAAATATACCAGAATCAAATATTCAGGCAGCACAAATATGTTTTCTCAAATTCAAATGTCAGTCTTTTGATTTTCAATAATTTATATTCAGGCTCATTGAAGACAAGCTTGCCTGTCTTCATTGTTCTTAGTATAATATTTAAGTTATCATTTCATATTTATAAGAGATTTGTAGCCATCAGATAAAAGTATCAAAGGAAAGCAGTTCCCTTCTCTCCACTAGATTAATCATAGCAGCTCAGTTTTTCTGTGGGGTAAGAAGCCACAGAAAAGGCTTGCTTCAGAGAACCATCCTTCTGGGGGGGTTCCAGCAAAGTTCCCATAAGCACACCATTGAAGTACTCCTGGGCCTCTCTATAACATTATCTTAATTTGTTGTCCTTACAACAATTGGACTAACTGATAAGATATTGTTTATTTGTGTTTGTTCTCAGCATCCTTCCACATCTATGGAGAGACTTCGTCTTGTGACTAGAAATCACTGGATACCAAACAGTATACACGCAGTTCAGTTCAGTCCCTTAGTCGTGTCCGACTCTTTAAGACCACATGAACTGTAGCACGCCAGGCCTTCCTATCCATCACCAACCTCCAGATTCCACCCAAACCCGTGTCCATTGTGTCAGTGATGCCATCCATCCATCTCATCCTCTGTTGTCCCCTTCTCCTCCTGCCCTCAATCTTTCCCAGCATCAGGGTCTTTTCAAATGAGTCAGCACTTTGCATCAGGTGGCCAAAGTATTGGAGTTTCAGCTTCAGCATCAGTCCTTCCAATGAACACCCAGGACTGGTCTCCTTTAGGATGGACTGGTTGGATCTCCTTGCAGTCCAAGGGACTCTCAAGAGTCTTCTCCAACACCACAGCAAAAGCATCAATTTTTCGGCACTCAGCTTTCTTTATAGTCCAACTCTCACATCCATCCATGACTACTGGAAAAACCATAGCCTTGACTAGACAGACCTTTGTTGACAAAGTAATGTCTCTGCTTTTTAATACACTGTCTAGGTTGGTCATAACTTTCCTTCCAAGAAGTAAGCATCTTTTAATTTCATGGCTGCAATCACCATCTACAGTGATTTTGGAGCACCCCAAAATGAAGTCAGCTACTGTTTCCACTGTTTCCCCATCTATTTGCCATAAAGTGATGGGACCGGATACCATGATCTTAGTTTTCTGAACGTTGAGCTTTAAGCCAACTTTTTCACTCTCCTCTTTCACTTTCATCAAGATGTTCTTTAGTTCTTCTTCACCTTCTGCCATAAGGGTGGTGTCATCTGCATACACCCAGTAGATATTCACTAACTGAATGAGACTAAATGGAACAATGTCTTCACCACAAGGTTTCTTACTGAACAAGATGGAAACATCTTGATGGAACATGTCTTGTTCAGACATGAGAAAGCAAATTTATATAAGACTCTAGGGCACTAATGATGATGGCTAATCTTTCTACAGATGTTTTTAACAATCTGTTCCCTAGATTTATCACGGCACAGGGAACCATCCCATTCAGTTCCCTCCACCAGGTTGATTCATACCTTGGGCTCCACTAGTGCAGCAGCTAAAAGTAAAAGAGTAAGAATTACCCTTCTATCCTGTAAAAGGCAAATGTCCCATTATCCTTAAGCATACTGAATTGTATTAAGAGCAGAGATCTTACCATAGTAGAGAGAAAAAAAATGAAGGTGTGCTTCTTACAAGCAGAAAAAGCTGGAGAAAGATCAACAGATGAGCAGCTATACACCAGAGCTACAAACAACTCTGAGAAAAGTGAGGGTAAAAATGATGACTGTAGCCGACAAGACTAGGTGCACACTCGGTAAGCTCTCAGAGTTAAGTGAAAGTCAGCTACTCCAAGACGGAGAAGCAGAAGCCAGAATCTACCTTGAGCCTCAGTCCCACCCACAAGGCCAGGGGTGGGGTGACCTTGGGGAAACTACCTAACATCTTTAAAGCCTCAGTACCACCCACAAGGCTGGGGGTGCTGGTAACCTTGGGGAAATTACTTAACATCTTTAAAATGTCCTAATCTTTAAAGCAGAAATAATAATGTGAATCAGAGGGTTGTGAGGATCAAATCTGTCAACAGAGATAAAGAGCTTAAGACAGAGCCTTCATGCTGCTGAGGTTAAACTGATATTTCAACAGCACTGGTACCTTTAGCAAGAAGAAATATAACCATTCAAACAGAGGCTAGGATGAGGTAACTTCACTCTGCAGTAAAAGCCTAAGCAAACTATAAGTAAGTATTCAAGTTCTCCTTTAACAAAAAATATATATATTAGTGTACATGTCAATTCCAACCTCCTTAACTATTTCTTCCCCCCATTCTACCCCCCCACCTCCCTGCAACCATAAGTTCATTCTCTAAGTCTGTGAGTCTATTTCTGTTGTGTAAATACATTCATTTGTTTATCATTTCTTTTTAGATTCCGTATATGAGGGACGTCATATTTCTGCTTTTCTGTCTGGCTGACTTCACTCAGCATGACAATCTCTGGGTCCATCCGTGTTGCTGCAAATGGCATTATTTCATCCTTTTTAATGATGTGTTCCCTGGTACGTCAGATGATAAACAAATCTGCCTGCAATGCAAAAGACCCAGGTTTGATCCCTGAGTCAGGAAGATACCCTGAGGAAGGGAATGGCAACCCACTCCAGTATTCTTGCCTGGAGAATTCCATGGAGAGAGGAGCCTGGCAGGCTACAATACAAGGGGTCATAAAGAGTCGGAATGACTGAGTAACACTTCACTTTCACACTCTGCTATATTTAAAATGGATAAAACCAACAAGTTCCTACGGTATAGAATAGGCAACTCTGCTTAATGTTATGTGGCAGCCTGGATGGGAGCTTAAGGAGGAGTTTGGGGGAGAATGGATACATGTATCAGTAAGGCTGAGAAATCTGTATGCAGACCAAGAAGCAACAGTTAGAACTGGACATGGAACAACAGACTGGTTCCAAATCAGGAAAGGAGTACGTCAAGGCTATATATTGGCACCCTGCTTATTTAACTTCTATGCAGAGTACATCACGCAAAATGCTGGGCTGGATGAAGCACAAGCTGGAATCAAGATTGCCAGGAGAAATATCAATAACCTCAGATACGTAGATGACATCACCCTTATGGCAGAAAGTGAAGGGGAGCTAAAGAGCCTCTTGATGAAAGTCAAAGAGGAGAATGAAAAAGTTGGCTTAAAACTCAACATTCAAAAAACTAAGATCATGGAATCTGGTCCCACCACTTCATGGCAAAAAGATAGGGAAACAATGGAAACAGTGACAGACTTTATGTTTTGGGGCTCCAAGATCACTGCAGATGGTGACTGAAGCCATGAAATTAAGACACTTGCTCTTTTGAAGAAAAGCTATGACCAACCTAGACAGCATATTAAAAAGCAGCGACATTACTTGGCTGGTAAATGTCCATCTAGTCAAAGCTATGGTTTTTCCAGTAGTCATGTATGGATGTGAGAGTTGGACTATAAAGAAAGCTGAGTGCCGAGGAATTGATGCTTTTGAACTGTGGTGTTGGAGAAGACTCTTGAGAGTCCTTTGGACTGCAAGGAGATCCAACCAGTCAATCCTAAAGAAAATCAGTCTTAAATATTCATTGAAAGGACTGATGCTAAAGCTGAAACTCCAATACTCACCTGATGTGAAGAACTGACTCATTTGAAAAGACCCTGATGCTGGGAAAGATTGAAGACAGGAGGGAAAGGGGACAACAGAGGATGAGATAGTTGGATGGCATCACTGAATCTATGGACATGAGTTTGAGCGAGCTCCAGGAGTTGGTGATGGACAAGGAAGCCTGGCGTGCTACAGTCCAAGAGGTCGCAAAGAGTCGGACACAACTTAGCGACTGAACTGACTGACCCAATCTCACCAAGGGACGAATTGGATTGGGAATGCCTAGTGTTTATTCCTGACTGCACCATAAAGTCAGCCCAGGTCAGCAGAGTGGAATAATGAAGGACATTCTCTAGTCTCAATAGCTCACATGAAAAGTAACATTTTGTCCGAATAATTTCTGGGAAAAACCTATTTGTGAGGATATCATGTACTTTGGAAGATCTGTAAGAGGGTTACAGTAGGACAAGAAGGAACAGAGTTACTGACAGGGCCTCTCTATGAAGATCCCAGCTTCTTAACTAACTCGAAACATCTGTGAATCTGAACATGTTACATATTTTGTTTCTCATAAGAGAAAATCTAGAAGACAAAAGTAAGGCACATTTTCTTAATGATGCATTTGTGACATTTGTAAAAAGTCTTTATAGACATAGTCAAGGCAGAGAGAAGCCAATACCTTGCTAATTTACACACACACAGAAAAAGTGAGCACCTAGGGCTTCAGTTCAGTTCAGTCGCTCAGTCGTGTCTTTGCAACCCCATGAATTGCAGCATGCCAGGCCTCCCTGTCCATCACCCACTCCCGGAGTTCACCCAAACTCATGTGCATCGAGTCATAGCCTTGACTAGACGGACCTTTGTTGGCAAAGGAATGTCTCTGCTTTTGAATATGCTATCTAGGTTGGTCATAACTTTCCTTCCAAGGAGGAAGCGTCTTTTAATTTCATGGCTGCAATCACCATCTGCAGTGGTAACACTGTGTAAATTGTCAGAATTAAGAGCTAGCTACTCCTGTCAGGAGAATTACGAGGTTTAGAGTTTAACAGTCTTTGTATAATTACAAATATTCCAGACTTAACATTTTGAAAGCAACCTCAAGCCACTTGGTGAAATTTTTTGCCAATCTTCAAGCTTTCAGTATAATATATATGTGTGTATATATACATATATACGTATATATATGTGCATGAATATATATATATGTATAAAACTAGATCATTCTTTCCTATCATTTATACACACAGCCATACTGCCTGATTCTAAGATGTTTAAATGATAGCCAACTGTTCATAACTTGATGAAACTCTTTTATTCAACAAACTCAAATGCTCTAACACAGTGAGAGGCCTTTATTTTATTGTAAATTAATTATTCTATAGAACTAAGTAAAATGTGACATTTCAGCTGTTGCATCTGCTAGTCACTTTCATTAAAAGAACTAGATTTTGTCCCCATATAATTATCTATCTGAGGGTTATAGTGATTGAATAATAACAGTAATTCAAATGTATATGGTGCTTTCAAGTTTGTAAAACACCTTCCCTATTCTCAGTATGGTGGTTCCACAGTCTGATTCAAATTCTTCTTTATTTGTCTAGATTTATGTGGCATTTGACAAGCTACTAAACTTCTGTTTATATGTTTCCTCATCTATAAAATAGAAATAGAAATATCTGCATTATGGGGTTACTGGGAGGATTAAATGATATTTATACAATATGCACTCATCTCACACGCTAGTAAAGTAATGCTCAAAATTCTTCAAGCCAGGCTTCAGCAATACGTGAACTGAGAACTTCCAGATGTTCAAGCTGGTTTTAGAAAAGGCAGAGGAACCAGAGATCAAATGGCCAACATCTGCTGGATCATGGAAAAAGCAAGAGCGTTTCAGAAAAACATCTATTTCTGCTTTCTTGACTATGCCAAAGCCTTTGACTGTGTGGATCACAATAAACTGTGGAAAATTCTGAAAGAGATGGGAATACCAGACCACCTGACCTGCCTCTTGAGAAACCTGTATGCAGGTGAGGAAGCAACAGTTAGAACTGGACATGGAACAACAGACTGGTTCCAAATAGGAAAAGGAGTACGTCAAGGCTGTATATTGTCACCCTGCTTATTTAACTTCTATGCAGAGTACATCATGAGAAACGCTGGGCTGGAAGGACAAGCTGGAATC
>NW_011495013.1:7493848-7498097 GCF_000754665.1 Bison bison bison
ACATCAATAACCTCAGATATGCAGATGACACCACCCGTATGGCAGAAAGTGAAGAGGAACTAAAGAGCCTCTTGATGAAAGTGAAAGAGGAGAGTGAAAAGTTGGCTTAAAGCTCAACATTCAGAAAATGAAGATTATAGCATCTGGTCCCATCACTTCATGGGAAATAGATGGGGAAACAGTGTCAGACTTTATTTTTCTGGGCTCCAAAATCACTGCAGATGGTGACTGCAGCCATGAAACGAAAAGACGCTTACTCCTTGGAAGGAAAGTTATGACCAACCTAGATAGCATATTCAAAAGCAGAGACATTCCTTTGCCAACAAAGATCCATCTAGTCAAGGCTATGGTTTTTCCAGTGGTCATGTATGGATGTGAGAGTTGGACTATAAAGAAAGCTAAGCACCTAAGAATTGCTGCTTTTGAATTGTGGTGTTGGAGAAGACTCTTGAGAGTCCCTTGGACTGCAAGGAGATCCAACCAGTCCATTCTGAAGGAGACCAGTCCTGGGTGTTCATTGGAAGGACTGATACTAAAGCTGAAACTCCAATACTTTGGCCACCTCATGAGAAGAGTTGACTCACTGGAAAAGACTCTGATGCTGGGAGGGATTGGGGGCAGGAGGAGAATGGGACGACAGAGGATGAGATGGCTGGATGGCATCACTGACTCTATGCACATGAGTTTGAGTAAACTCTGGGAGTTGGTGATGGACAGGGAGGCCTGGCCTGCTGCGATTCATGAGGTCACAAAGAGTTGGACACAATTGAGCGACTGAACTGAACTGATACAATATATACAATAAACTATAAGTGTTTGCTATTATGATCTCATTTGTGACTCACAAAATTGGTTTTGCTTACCTGCAAAATAAAACAATGCTAAGTGTTATATAAAAAATACTCCTTGCTTAAAAACCTTAGTTATTCATTAAGAAAACATTTATTAAGTCTCTGTTAAGCTTGGGGCTGTGAATTTAAAAATAAGAACTTGAAATTAGACCACATTTTATTTATTTAGCCAAACTTTTCTTCAATACATATGAAAATTATTTGTTTTCTAATACCAAGAATAGTACATATAGATTCTATAATAACGAGAGTATAAGAAATTATTTAGTGACACATCATGTTCACTGAGGTCAGGGTTTAGTGTAAACTCATTGCCTCACTTGTGGTTAGTTTTAAACTTTGTTGTTCACAAAGGCAATGAGATCTCAGTGAATCCCCCAGCCTTGTTTAGTTTTACTGGGTATCTTATTTCAGGTTTAGTGGCAGTCATAACTTAAGTAACAGAAGAATAAATGACAGGGCAGACCTGCATACTAAAGTTTGGATTATACCAGCTAGGTATTGTGATTCTTAATAGATTTATGAAATGTTTGCTCAGATAACCATTTTTAATCTGTAATTCTCTAAACTGAAAATCTGTAAAAAGTCAACCTCAAGTTGAGCTGATATTTACCCTTCTTGTTCTATGAATTTACAAAGGAAGATTTTAAAGAGAATAAGACGGTAAGGCAGCTTGTCCTACATGCTCAAAAGGAAATATTTAAAATAAAATTTCTAGTACTATTATTGGAATGCATATAACATACTATTTCTTATTAATAACTATACCTTTTATCTTATTATAAGGCAGTGCAATATTAGAAAGTAAAGTAAAACATAGGCAACCACTCAACAAAAAAGACGAAGGGAGGAGTGGAACGTTTCTTGTCAGTTACAGCCTCAGCATCAGCTCCCCATCTCTAACTGAATAGCAGCCATGCAGTCTGGGTGGCCTTTCCCTTCCCACCAGCTCCAGGTGTGCGTCCAGTGACAATCAGCTGGCCAGTGACAATCAGCTCATGGTACTGCCTGGCACTGTGTTTACTTCAAAGGCAGATATGATAATGAAGTTGGTCTCATCACAGTAAAAACCCAAAAGCAGAACAGGCTGCATAATTTGGGCACACCCAGGATAAAATGAAAATGTGGGGGCCCTTGGTCAAAAATTATTTTTGTATTATTTCATTTATATCATTCATAATATTGATATTTTTATTATTGCTAATAAATTCAACAAGGCAACAGCAGAACAATTAAACAGAGTATAAAGTCCTTTTATGCTCAGGGCTCTATGCAACGACACAGGTTAGCATGCTGAGGAAGCTGGTCAATGATCAGAGGAGGAGTCCAGCCTCCAAGACCCTCAATAGATCTCCATGTAGGGATATTTGAGCACCAGTCTCAGGATCTCTCTGTAACTTCTGGTAAGAACTAAAGATCATCAGTTTAAGAGTGTTGAGGCCTCAAATTCAGTCTGAGGACTTCTGTCTTTGTATATGACTTTAAGGTGTCAGAGGCAGAGAAGATTAAACACACAAGCATCCCTGGGTTTGTATACATATTCAAACATTGCACAAAAGCAGTGCCTCTTCCTGAGAAACCAGGTGTCTGCTCATTGCATTTCAATTCCAGCTTGCACAGCAACACATTTCTCCAGGGAAACTGGTCATACTCAGGACTGGTGAGGAGCTCATGCCCTGCCCTTATAAGTAGCTCCTTCTTTCCCAAGGATAGCTAGGATGGAAATCATGATAGAATGTCAGTGTTCCAACTGCTCTGTGGGGAAGTTTGCTGCCTTATACCTGCTTCTAACCTGGAAAAGGAAATGGCCACCTTCTCCAGTATTCTTACCTGGAAAATTCCATGGACGGAGGAGAGCCTGGCGAGCTATAGTCCATGGAGTCACAAAGAGTCAGACACGGTTGAGCACACACACATACCCACACACATCTGCTTCTAAATTGTAATGTACACAGCAAGGCCAATCCATTACAAAACAGTCATTTTGCTTCCTTGATACACAGTTTCTCAAGAAAATATTAATGACTATATTATATCTCTACTATGGATAAATTAGGGGAATTTTTCAGATTAAAGTTGAAGACATTTGTTGGACATTAAAGTCTTCTTTATCAATAATATACAAGCAAGAAACTGTGGACTAGTTTTTTCCTAAGTGTTACCAACTATAGTAGATAACAAGAATACGTTTGTCAATGACAAAAAATATGACTGTGTGATAAATCTGGCCTTGAAAAATGTAAATTCTGAAACCTCTCCACCCCTGACTTTTTCACATTAGGATGGCTATGAAAATAACTAGAATAGAAGGTTCTGGGATAATTAAGCCAAAAAAGATAAACACAGGAAGTTTAAACACAGGAATGAATGTACAGAGTTAGAATAGCTAAGAACCCAAATCAAAATGATAAAGCTGCCCCAGCTTCAAATGGGGCAGATATAATGTGAACCTAAAGAGGTAGAGATCTGAAGGATGCTGTGGAAGGCAAGAAATACCCAACACAAGAAGGGAATGTTGAATCAATTTTGTTTCTAATAATTGGAAAATTGTTGAATATGAATTTTAATAATGAGGAAATATTTAATGTAGTTTAACACACTGCTTTATAAAAACTATGGTTTCTCCAGGTGATTTCCTAAAACTATGAAGTAGAATATTTTAATTACCAACTGGTTAATATCAAAATTTTCTGTGCAAACAATACAGAGAAGAGCCTAACTTTCAACAATGGAGGCAAGTTTAAACACTACTACAAATCGTGCGAGAAAAAAATGCTTTACAAAAGATCCTGAGAAAACTAATAAAATGTTGATAAAGTAAAAGAGGGCATATGTGCATTCATGTACTAGTCTCTCTACTTTTGTATGTGATTAAAAATCTCTGTATAAAATTATTTTTTGAAGAAAAGATTCTTAAATATTGCTGACTAAGTAATCTGAAAGCCCACCCATTATAAACCTTTAGAAATATTTGATAAAATAAAATAAACAGTTTTATGTAAACAGCTGAATGCTCCATATAGAAAAGGACATCTCAAGATAGCAGAAATTCAAGGGTAAACCAAAACCAAGAGCAGTGAGTAGGACATCACAGGAATGAAGAGCATATGGGTGAACATTTCATGAGCAGATACTGTAATGATCCTGTCTTGAAGGAAGTCATCAATCTCAACAAACAGCTGAGGCTTTGAGTCCATCAGTTCAGTTCAGTTCAGTCACTTAGTCATGTCCGACTCTTTGAGACCTCATGAATCGCAGCACGCCAGGCCTCCCTGTCCATCACCAACTCCCGGAGTTCACCCAGACTCAGGTCCATTGAGTCAGTGATGCCATCCAGCCATCTCATCCTCTGTCATCCCCTTCTCCTCCTGCCCCCAATCCCTCCCAGCATCAGAGTC
>NW_011495013.1:7498483-7507493 GCF_000754665.1 Bison bison bison
AGCGTTTCTCATGATGTACTCTGCATAGAAGTTAAATAAGCAGGGTGACAATATACAGCCTTGACATACTCCTTTTCCTATTTGGAACCAGTCTGTTGTTCCATGTCCAGTTCTAACTGTTGCTTCCTCACCTGCATACAGATTTCTTAAGAGGCAGGTCAGGTGGTCTGGTATTCCCATCTCTTTCAGAATTTTCCACAGTTTATTGTGATCCACACAGTCAAAGGCTTTGGCATAGTCAATAAAGCAGAAATAGATGTTCTTCTGGAACTCTCTTGCTTTTTCCTTGATCCAGCAGATGTTGAGTCCATAGGAAGTACTAATAGGAATCGAGACCCCCACAAAAAGCAAGAACTCCCAGGTAGCGCTAGTGGTAAAGAACCCACCTGCCAATGCAGGAGATGTGGTAATGTAATGTAAGAGACGCGGGTTTGATCCTTTGGTTGGGCAGATCCCCTGGAGAAGGGCAGGGCAACCCATTGCAATAATCCTGCCTGGAGAATCCCATGGACAGAGGAGCCTGGTAGGCTACAGTTCATGGGGTTGCAAAGAGTCAGACATGGCTGAAGTGACTTAGCACACATGCATAACAGATCACACTAACCACAAAATTTAGGGCTTCCCTGGTAGCTCAGCTGGTAAAGAATCTGACTGCAAAGCTGGAGACCCCAGTTTGATTCCTGAGTAGCGAAGATTCGCTGGAGAAGGGATAGGCTACCCACTCCAGTATTCTTGGGCTTCCCTGGTGGTTCAGCTAATAGAGAATCCACCTCCAGTGCAGGAGACCTGGGTTCCATCCCTGGGTTTGGAAGATCTCCTGGAGAAGGGAAAGGCTACCCACTCCAGTAATCTGGCCTGGAGAATTCCATGGTCTAGTCCAAAGGGTTACAAACAGTCGGACATAACTGAGCAACTTTCACTTTCAACTAGCTCAGCTATATGATCAGGGAGAATCTCTGACTGCCTAGAATCTGGTTTGAAACAAAAACCTTTCTTTGGGCTCTTCTTAATACAACTCTGGGGCTCCCATGGATTTGAATTTACCACTACATGTGTGATCCAAGAATCCCCCAAGCCAAAAATTAGCATAAAAATTGGCTCTGAGACAGTGACATCTTGGAATGACTAGCCAAACCAAACATAAAATTGTCCTAAGTGACATGCCCTGAATCCAAAAAGTTTATAATCCAAAGTCATAAAATAAACAGAAAACAATTCACTTGAGGAAAGAATAATAAGTCATTAGTGACAACCAGCAACAATAACTAAAGTGGAGAACTTCAGACAATTGAACAATCTGACAGAGGCTATTAAGCAAGAATAAATAAAACAACTAAAGACCAAAATGTAGTAATTGAAACCATTTGAAAAGAATGACACACTATAAATAAAGATCTGGAAGACTGAAAAAGAAACCAAGTAGAATCTCTAGAAATAAAAAGTATGTATGAATATGATAACTGAATTAGCAATAATCACATCTCAGATAAACATCCTTGGCTATGAAACTGTCACTGTGCAAAGGTGGATATTATGATTTAAAACTCAGTGAACTCAATTCATATGGAAACACAAATGTCCCCAAATAGCCAAAGCAGTCTTGAGAAAGAAAAATGGAACTGGAGGAATCAATCTTCCTGACTTCAGATCATACTACACAGCTACAGTCATCAAGAACAGAACTATAGACCAATGCAAAAAAGATAGAAAGCCCAGAAATAAACCGATGAACCTATGGGTACCTTATTTTTGACAAAGGAGGCAAGAATACACAATGGGGAAAAGACAGCCTCTTCAATAAGTGGTGCTAGGAAAACTGGACAGCTACATGTAAAAGAATGAAATTAGAACATTTCCTAACACCATACACAAAGATAAACTCAAAATGCATTAAAGACCTAAATGTAAGACCAGAAACTATAAAACTCTTACAGGAAAACACAGGCAGAACACTCAATGACATAAATCAAAGCAATCCTTTATGACCCACTTCCAAGAGTAATGGAAATAAAAATAAATGTAAACAAGTGGGACCTGAGTAAACTTAAAAGCTTTTGCACAGCAAAGGAAACTATAAACAAGGTAAAAAGACAACCCTCAGAATGGGAGAAAATAATAGAAAATGAAACAACTGACAAAGGATTAATTTCCAAAATATGCCTCTTGAGAAACCTGTATGCAGGTCAGTAAGCAACAGTTAGAACTAGACATGGAACAACAGACTGGTTCCAAATAGGAAAAGGAGTACTTCAAGGCTGTATTTTGTCACCCTGCTTATTTAATTTATATGCAGAGTACATCATGAGAAATGCTGGGCTGGAGGAAGCACAAGCTGGAATCAAGATTGCCAGGAGAAATATCAGTAACCTCAGATATGCAGATGACACCACCCTGATGAAACCGAAAGAAGAGAGTGAAAAAGTTGGCTTAAAGCTCAACATTCAGAAAAAGAAGATCATGGCATCCGGTCCCATCACTTCATGGGAAATAGATGGGAAAACAGTGGAAACAGTGTCAGACTTTATTTTTGGGGGCTCCAAAATCACTGCAGATGGTGACTGCAGCCATGAAATTAAGATGTTTACTTCTTGGAAGGAAAGTTATGACCAACCTAGATAGCATATTCAAAAGCAGAGACATTACTTTGCCAACAAAGGTCCGTCTAGTCAAGGTTATGGTTTTTCCAGTAGTCACGTATGCATGTGACAGTTGGACTGTAAAGAAAGCTGAGTGCGGAAGAATTGATGCTTTTGAACTGTGGTGTTAGAGAAGACTCTTGAGAGTCCCCTGGACTGCAAGGAGATCCAACCAGTCCATCCTAAACGAGACCAGTCCTGGGTGTTCATTGGAAGGACTGATGCTGAAGCTGAAACTCCAATACTTTGGCCACCTGACACAAAGTGCTGACTCATTTGAAAAGACCCTGATGCTGGGAAAGATTGAGGGCAGGAGGAGAAGGGGAATACAGAAAATGAGATGGCTGGATGGCATCACCGATTCAATGGATGTGAGTTTGGGTAAACTCTGGGAGTTGGTGATGGACAGGGAGGCCTGGCATGCTGCAGTTCCTGGGAATGCAAAGAGTAGGACATGACTGAGTGACTGAACTGAACTGACAAGCAGCACATACAACTCAATACCAGAAAAACAAATAACCCAATCAAAAAGTGGGGAAAAGACCTCAAAAGACAGTTCTCCAAAGAAGAAACACAGATGGCTAACACACACATGAAAAGATGCTCAATATTGATCATTATTAAAGAAATGCAAATCGAAACTACAATGAGACATCACCTCACACTGGTGAGAATGGCCATTATCCAAAAGTCTGCAAACAATAAATGCTGGAGAGGATGTGGAGAAAAAGGAATGCTCTTGCACTGTTGGTGGGAATGTAAATTGATATAGCCACAATGGAAGATGGTATGGAGATGCCTTTAAAAACTAGGAATAAAACTACCATATGACCCAGCAATCCCAGTCCTAGGCATATACCCTGAGGAAACCAAAATTGAAAAAGACACATGTACCCCAGTGTTCACTGCAGAACTCTTTACAATAGCTAGAACATGGAAGCAACCTAGATGTCCATCGAAAGAAGTTGTGGAACATATACACAATGGAATATTACTCAGCCATAAAAAGGAATGCATTTGAGTCAATTCTAATGAGGTGGATGAATCTGCTGCTGCTGCTAAGTCGCTTCAGTCATGTCCGACTCTGTGCGACCCCATAGATGGCAGCCCATCAAGCTTCCCCGTCCCGAGTGAAGTAATTCAGAAAGAGAAAGATAAATATCATATATTAATGCATATATATGGAATCTAGAAAGATGGTACCAAAGAATTTATTTGCAAGGTAGCAATGGAGAAACAGACATAGAGACCAGACTCACAGACATGGGGAGAGGGTGGGGAGGGTGAGATGTATGGAGATAGTAACATGGAAACTTACATTACCATATGTAAAATAGATAGCCAACAGGAATTTGCTGTATGTCTCAGGAAACTTAGACAGGGATTCTGTATCACCCTAGAGGGGTGTGATGGGGAGGTATATGGAAGGGATATTCAAGAGGGAGGGGACATATGTTACCTATGGCTGATTCATGTTGAGAATGAATTTCATTCTCTCATTCATTCATGTTGAGAATGAATGAATTCAACAATTCATTTCACAATGAAATTCTGTAAAGCAATTATCCTTCAATTAAAAAAACCTTTTTTTAACTCAGTTAACAGATTAAAACAGAATACCGCTGAATTAGATACCGCTGAAGAAAGAACTTGAGAATTGAAAATAAATCTGAGAAAATACAAAAGAATTCATTCAGCACAAAGATTTATAGAGGATGAATGAGAATGTCCTACATAAGAATAATTAGAGTTCCAGAAAGAGAGAAAAGAAAAATCAGGAGTGAGGATACAGTCACAGGATTAATAGCTGAGAATGCTCGCAAACTGAAGACCTGAATCCTCAGATTCAAGAAGCATACCTTGTAAACAAGACAAACAAAAAGAAATATACAATAATAAACCCTGGAGAGAGCATGAAGAAAAGGGAACCCCTGTGTACTGTTGGTGGGAATGTAAATTGGTGAAGTCATATATAGAACAGCATGGAGGTTCCTTAAAAAAGTATTGATAAAGATGAGTTTCTATATGTTTCAGCAAACCCACTTCTGGGCATATACCCAGAGAAAACTCTAATTCAAAAAGATAAATGCACCCCAGTGCTCATAGTACAGCTATTTACAATAACCAAGATATGGAAACAACCTAAGTGTCCATCGACAGTTGAACAATAAAAGAAGATGTGGTATATATACAATGGAATATTATGCAGCCATTAAAAAGAATGAAATAATGCCATTTGTAGCAATATAGATAGACCTAGAGCTTATCATATTAAGTGAAGTAAGTCAGACAAAGAAATCCAAATTTTAATAATATATGATATCACTTACACATGGAATCTTAAAAAATTATATAAATGAACTTATTTATAAAAATAGAAAAAGACTCACAGACACAAAAAAATAAATGTATGATTACCAAAAGGGATAGTTGGGATAGAGGAAAGAGGGATAAATTAGGAGTTTGGGATTAACGTATACACATTGCTATCTATAAAACAGATAAACAACAAGGATTTACTGTAGAGCACAGGGAACTATTTAATATCTAATAGGTTATTAGATAACCTATAAGCAGAAGCTCCTGTATTTTGGTCATCTGATGCCAGCAGATGACTAATTTCAAAAGTCCCTGATGCTGGGAAAGTTTGAGAGCAGAAGGAGAAGAGGGCGTCAGGATGAGACAGCTGGACAGCATCACTGATGCAATGAACGTGAACTTGCGCAAACTCCAGGAGATGGTGAGGGAGAGAGAGGTCTGTCCATGGTGTCACAAACAGTCAAACATGACGGTGTGATTGAACAACAACAACAATACCTTACAATGGAAAAGAATATATATATATATATTATATTATAGAGAGAAGGGAAGCAGACAGAAAGACAGAGACAGAACTGAATCACTTTACTGTACACCGGAAACTAACACAACATTATAAATTAACTATGCTGCTGCTGCTAAGTCGCTTCAGTCGTGTCCGACTCTGTGTAACCCCATAGATGGCAGCCCACCAGGCTCCCCCGTCCCTGGGATTCTCCAGGCAAGAACACTGGAGTGGGTTGCCATTTCCTTCTCCAGCGCATGAAAGTGAAAAAATAAAGTGAAGTCGCTCAGTTGTGTCCGACTCCTGGCGACTCCATGGACTGCAGCCCACCAGGCCCCTCCTTCCATGGGATTTTCCAGGCAAGAGTACTGGAGTCGGTTGCCATTGCCTTCTCCGAAATTAACTATACTTCAATTTAAAAAAAGAAATCTACAATATATTCACTTTAGTGAAACCAGAACATGCAAAAAAAAAAAAAAATACATGTTTTTTAAGATTCCAAAGACAAAATGCAAGTTGCCTACAAAGAGATAAAAATTAAATTTGCATTAAAGCTTCTGATGGCATCACAAGAGTACAGAAAAATGTAAAACGAATTTTTTTAAGTTGATGGGTGAAAAAAAAGTTGATCTAGAATTCTGTAACTAAACCATAATATTGAGGGTTAAATAAGGTAATTTTAGACAAAAACTAGAAAGATTCCACTGAAAGAACTTCCAAGGAGTATATTTAATTAAGGAGAGACCCAGAAAGAAGTAGCAGAAAGAAAAGTACCCAGAAAGAAGTTATTACTAGCAGGATGTAAGAAGTTATGGTGATTATTATATTATGTATATTTGAAATCTCTTATAATATTGAAAAAAAGTATAAGAGCCTTCTTTGTTTAAAGATTTCTTTAAATTGTCTCAAAATTTTGGAAGTTGAGTACCATTGGCTACAGTATTTGTTCCTATAGAAACCAGAAACCTAGGGCTTACTGCCTTATTTGCTCAACAATAGAGAAAAATAAAAGTGTCCTCCAAATTTTGAAATTTGAAAAAAAAAAAAGAAAGAAACCCTATACTTTGGATGCACAAAGGAACTAAGAGAGAAAATGATATAACTTAAATCATATTATTGAATTATCTGACTTCAGAATTTTAAGCTATATTTGTTTCTTATATTTCCATATCCTATGTAAATCAATTAAGATTTTATATTAAATAACATATGCAAAACTATCTATGCAATTTAGCTATGAAATGAGGTAAGCAGAAGTGGAAATGTATTTTTAAAGACTTATGGTGATATCACTATTTAGTCAGTACATACTATTGTTTAGAGTCTTTAGTAGATATTTATTTTATTATAAGGCCATAAGTGCTTGCGAAAGGTGAAAGATATGGGAAATACAGAGCAGTGCAAAGAAGAATATAAAAAGTTAACAATAGGGACTCCTTGGTGGGCCAGTGGCTAAGACTCTGTGCTCCCAATGCAGCGGGCCTAGCCTTGATCCCTGGTCAGAGAACTGGATCCCACATGCCCCAACTAGGACCTTGTGTAGCCAAATTTAAAAAGTTGTTTTCTTAAAAAGAAGTTACCTATAGTACTACAACTCAGAAATAACCACAGCAAAAATTTAGATATATATAATCACTGAAGTCAAATAACCTAAATACATCTGCCAGCTTCCTTACTATCTTTACAGATGATATTTAAACTCTCTCAACATTCATTTCTTTACTGTAACATGGGGGTATGAATAGTATCTACTTAAGGGTTTTCATATAGGGTATATACTGCAATACTTATTAAAATTTGACTTATTTTACTAGTCTTTTTCTTTCAAAATATATATCATATATATTTAACATGAATATATTTAACATTACAATTCATTGTACATATTCAATATGCATACTATTTAACAGCCTGCTTATTTACTAATAGGTCTTGACATTTCTACATATCAGTATGTATACTTCTACAACATTATTTTTAATGATTGCACATTCATCCAACATAGGATGGATTAAGAGGAAGAAGGGGAAGAAGAACAAAAGATTGATTAAAAATCCAAAGGAAAGAAAACATAATACAAAAACAAAACACACAGACCTTTAAAAACTGCTATGTGTTATAAGAAAGCAATAAGAAAATGAGTTTATCAAAACAGGAACATAAAGACACAAGAAAAAAAGGCTGGAATAAAAGAAAATGAGTCTGTAATACTAAAAAAATTAATTTAATGTTAAGAATATTTAGAAATAGTATGTAAAAATTAAAGAAACTAATGATAATCATTATGAGCATAATTAAGAAGATAAACATAAGGAAGACAACAATGCAACAAAAAAAATGTTCTGAATTCAAGAACCCAAAAGTGGAAGAGAAAAGACTTGAAAGATGTTATATTTTTTTTCCTGAAATGAAGGAGTAAGTTAGTTTGCATATGAAAAGGGAAACTGTATCTCATTATGACATCAGAATCATGAATATCAAAATATAAACTAAGTAAGTTTAATAGTTAAAAAAATGTCAAAATGACTTTTCATTTTAAGACTGAATGTTGAACATAAAATGTAAAAATTAAAAAAAAAACACGTAACATTTGGTTAATAAATACTAATTTTTGGAAAAAAATACAATTCTTCAATAACTAGCCATCAGATGTGTTCATTGTTCATGGGCTACCACTTCTTAAAGACTTCTTGTGGTAAACTGAGATAAACTAGTATATATTTTTAAAAGAGAAAAAAAAATACTGAATTTATACTGACATTACTGACTCAAAATTAAGGTTCAGATCAGATCAGTCGCTCAGTCATGTCCGACTCTTTGCGACCCCATGAATCGCAGCACGCCAGGCCTCCCTGTCTATCACCAACTCCCGGAGTTTACTCAGACTCACGTCCATTGAGTCAGTGATGCCATCCAGCCATCTCATCCTCTGCCGTCCCCTTCTCCTCTTGCCCCCAATCCCTCCCAGCATCAGAGTCTTTTCCAATGAGTCAACTCTTTGCATGAGGTGGTTAAAGTACTGGGGTTTCAGCTTTAGCATCATTCCTTCCAAAGAAATCCCAGGGCTGATCTCCTTCAGAATGGACTGGTTGGATCTCCTTGCAGTCCAAGGCACTCTCAAGAGTCTTCTCCAACACGACAGTTCAAAAGCATCAATTCTTCAGCACTCAGCCTTCTTCACAGTCCAACTCTCACATCCATAAATGACCACAGGAAAAACCATAGCCTTGACTAGATGGACCTTTGTTGGCAAAGTAATGTCTCTGTTTTTGAATATGCTATCTAGGTTGGTCATAACTTTCCTTCCAAAGAGTAAGCATCTTTTAATTTCATGGCTGCAGTCACCATCTGCAGTAATTTTGGAGCCCAGAAAAATAAAGTCTTAAAGACAATCTCTTTAACAAGTGGTGCTGGGAAAACTGGTCTACCACTTGTAAAAGAATGAAACTAGAACACTTTCTAACACCACACACAAAAATAAACTCAAAATGGATTAAAGATCTAAACATAAGACCAGAAACTATAAAACCCCTAGAGGAGAACATAGGCA
>NW_011495013.1:7507629-7508548 GCF_000754665.1 Bison bison bison
GAATGGGAGAAAACAATAGCAAATGAAGCAACTGACAAACAACTAATCTCAAAAATATACAAGCAACTCCTACAGCTCAACTCCAGAAAAATAAATGACCCAATCAAAAAACGGGCCAAAGAACTAAATAGACATTTCTCCAAAGACATACAGATGGCTAACAAACACATGAAAAGATGCTCAACACAACTCATTATCAGAGAAATGCAAATCAAAACCACTATGAGGTACCATTTCACACCAGTCAGAATGGCTGCAATCCAAAAGTCTACAAGCAATAAATGCTGGAGAGGTGTGGAGAAAAGGGAACCCTCTTACACTGTTGGTGGGAATGCAAACTAGTACAGCCACTATGGAGAACAGTGTGGAGATTCCTTAAAAAACTGGAAATAGAACTGCCTTATGATCCAGCAATCCCACTGCTGAGCATACACACTGGGGAAACCAGAAGGGAAAGAGACACGTGTACCCCAATGTTCATCGCAGCACTGTTTATAATAGCCAGGACATGAAAGCAACCTAGATGTCCATCAGCAGATGAATGGATAAGAAAGCTGTGGTACATATACACAATGGAGTATTACTCCGCCATTAAAAAGAATACATTAGAATCAGTTCTAATGAGGTGGATGAAACTGGAGCCTATTATAAAGAGTGAAGTAAGACAGAAAGAAAAACACCAATACAGCATACTAACACATATATATGGAATTTAGAAAGATGGTAACAATAACCCTGTGTACGAGACAGCAAAAGAGACACTGATGTATAGAACAGTCTTACGGACTCTGTTGGAGAGGGAGGGGGTGGGAAGATTTGGGAGAATGGCATTGAAACATGTATAATATCATGTATGAAACGAATTGCCAGTCCAGGTTTGATGCACGATACTGGATGCTTGGGGCTGGTGCACTGGGAC
>NW_011495013.1:7508648-7510437 GCF_000754665.1 Bison bison bison
TTGCCAGTCCAGGTTTGATGCACGATACTGGATGCTTGGGGCTGGTGCACTGGGACGACCCAGAGGGATGGTATGGGGAGGGAGGAGGGTTCAGGATGGGGAACACAGGTATACCTGTGGCGGATTCATTTTGATATTTGGCAAAACCAATACAATATTGTAAAGTTTAAAAATAAAATAAAATTTAAAAATAAAAATGAATAAAATTTAAAAAAAAGAAAAATAAAGTTTGACACTGTTTCCATTGTTTCCCCATCTATTTCCCATGAAGTGATGGGACCGGATGCCATGATCTTCGTTTTCTGAATGTTGAGGTTTAAGCCCACTTTTTCACTCTCCACTTTTACTTTCATCAAGAGGCTTTTTAGTTCCTCTTCACTTTCTGCCATAAGGGTGGTGTCATCTGCATTTAGGTTACAGGTTTTTAATTTATTTTTATATTTATACCTCTTTTATGTTGAAAATGCTGGTTCCTAAAATCATGAATATAAATACTTATTTGTTTTCTCCTAAAATGTGCAAACAGTTCCAAAATAAAAACCCCAATATAATAATAAGACTACCTAATGGAATCTTGAAATGGATTAAAGATGTAAATGTAAGACCTGAAACCATGAAACATCTCAGAAAAAAACATGAAAAAAGCTCCTTGACATTGGTCTTGGCAATGATTTTTTTGATAAGATGCCAAAATACAGGCAACAACAGCTAAAAAAACAAATGGAACTACATCAAACTAAAGAGTTTGAAAAGATAATGGATGGAATAGGAGAACATATTTGCAAATCATATATCTGGCAAAGGGATTAATAATCAAAATACATAAGGAGCTCATCCAACTCAGCCCCCAAAAATCTTTAATAACCCAATTTCAAAATAGGCAGAGGACCTGAATAAACATTTTTCCAGGGAAGACATACAAATGATCACAAGTATATCAGGGGCCAGGGCCTCAATATATGAAATATTGGAGGAATGTTGTTGTTCAGTCACTAAGTCATGTCCAACTCTTTGAGACTCCATGAACTGCAGCACACTAGGCTTCTCTGTCCTTCACTATCTCCTGGAGTTTGCCCAAATTCATGCCCATTGAGTCGGTGATACCATTCAACCATCTCATCCTCTGTCACCCTCTTCTACTGCCCTCAATCTTTCCAAGCATTAGGATCTTTTCCAATAAGTTGGCTCTTCGCATTAGCTGGCCAAAGCATTAGAGCTTCAGCATCAGTCCTTCCAATGCATATTCAGGATTGATTTCCTTTAGGATTGACTGGTTTGATCTCCTTGCAGTCCAAGGGACTCTCAAGAGTCTTCTCCAACACAACTCAAAAGCATTAATTCTTCAGTGGTCAGCCTTCTTTATGGTCCAACTCTCACATCTGTACATGACTACTAGAAAAGCCATAGCTTTGACTATACAGACATTTGTCATCAAAGTGATGTCTCTGCTTTTTTAATACACTATTTAGGTTTGTCGTACTCTCAATTGATAATATTCTAACCCTGGCTCCCCAAAACTCATTGTCCTTCCCACAAGTAAATGTATTCACTTCACCCCAACAGCTCAAAAGTCTTAAGTCATTTCAGCATCAAAATCTAAAGTCTTACTCAAACAGAGACTTATAACTTACTCAGACATGAAGACTTAACTCAGACTATTGACACAGCAGGGGCAGAAGAGGATGGGATGAATTGATAGAGTAGCATTGAAATATATACATTACCATCTGTAAAATAATGACTACTGGGAAGTTGCTGTATAACAAAGGAAGCTCAGCCTGGTGGTCTG
>NW_011495013.1:7510537-7512683 GCF_000754665.1 Bison bison bison
GGAGGTGACAGGGAGATTCAATACGGAGGGAACATATATACCTATGGCTGATTCATGTTGATGTATGGTAGAAACCAAGACAACATCATAAAGCCATTATCCTCCAATTAAAATAATTTTTTTTATAAAAAGGAAATCATAAGGAAGAGAAAACACATACACATAGAAATCTAAAGTCTCATCTAAATGTCATCTAAATCATCTAAATATGGGTGAGACTCAAGATATAATTGATCCTCAGGCAAAATTCCTCTTCAGCTATCAATGTGTGAAACTAGACAAATTATGTGATTCTAAAACAAAATTGGGGGAGAGGCACAGGGGGGACAGGCATGGGGGGGCTTTCCCATTCCAAAAAGGAGGAATAATAGATAAGGAAGGGGTGACAGGTCCCTACTGAATACTGATGGTGTCCCCACGTCTCACTACCTCACCTGTCTCATTGCCTCTTATGGTCAGCCACAATATGACCACTTGGCAAGCCCCAAACTCTAGAACAAGCAAAGACTTTTGATTTTAGGTCTTCTTTTCCCTCCCATAACCAACCCTCCCCTATTAACATTTTCCATTTTTGTTGACTTTCAAGGACACATAATATGGTAACATGGTCTGTGGCTTAATAACCATAAGACTGATCATCATCACTCTTCTGAAACGTATATCCTAGAGGCCTTTGTCTAGTGCGTATCTATGAACGTATAACCACAGAAGAAACTAACCCTCTGCCTTTAATAAACAATGGAAAAATTGGAAAGCAATTTCAAGGAGAGAATTATAGAATTCCAGATCTCCTATTTTCTGAGATGATGAAATTCTCATTTTGGAGAAGGAAATGGCAACCCACTCCAGTATTCTTGCCTGGAGAATCCTGTGGACAGGGGAGCCTGGTGAGCTTCCGTCCATGGCGTCGCACAGAGTCGGACACGACTGAAGCGACTTAGCATGCAAAATTCTCATTAGTACCTGTAAAAGCATAGTGGGCCATCCATAAAACTGATAACAAAAGACTCTATTCAATGTATCTAAAAATTATATTATGTTTTTGAATCTAAGAATGAAACAGTATAATCTGATTAAAAATGGAAAATCCATGACAGACCTTCAAAATAAAACTTTTATAACTGTAAATAAAACTTTTATAACTGTAAATAAAATTTGATGATGTTTCAAAGAAAGATTTATTACAGAAAAAAGTGGTATGAATTAGCAATCTTGTCTTTTAAAGAATTAACAGTTGAAATGAATTAAGTCTTCTTTATTCTCTTAACCTCCCTTATAAATTTCTCAGGTTATAAATAAAATGTTCATGTCTCAAGGCAGTTACTAGACACTTGGCTACTTGAGGACAGGATTTCTATCTGATCCACCATTGTACTCTACAGAACCAAACCTCAGAGCTTGGCACCCAAAAATAGCTGTTTAAGAGCCAATGGTGATTCCTAGTATTAACATAGCCTCTCAGAAATTGAGATGTCTCACAAAGCTTGTAAGATACTGGTGTCTTACAAGACTTGGTACGCTGGTGTCAGAATGAGATTACACCAATTAAAATAATCACAAACAAGTACTGTAACTTTTATCAGTTAAACACCTCCTGCAAGTATTAATGATGCACAGCAGCAAAAAATAAAATACGTTAACACTAAGAGACAAGGAATGGTTTGCATCACATGTAAATTGATGCAAAGCTTTTGGCTTGGAAAAGTCATTACCATATTCATTTCAACTACAAGTAAGTGAAAAGGCATAGTCTCCAAAGGCACAAGTAACAGCAAACAGATTCCTGCTGATGGGTTTCTTGCTCTCAACACACAGCTGTACAAAGACTAGAAACCTGAGATAGCAAATTGAGCGATTCAGGCAAAAGAATACATACAGTGCCAATTTGCTTTCAGAATCATGGAGTAAATTAAATTACACACTTTTGAAATAAAACTTTTACATGCGAATTTGGCTTTTAAAAGATCATTTTTGTCCTTGGATTTGATCAGGACTGTTTTGGTAATGCTGTTATCAGTACGCTACTTTTTTTTTCTCTACATGGATCAAATGTATGGGGCTGTTGTTCCTGAAGAGGAACCAAAAGCCTTTTTGAAGTGGCAATTTAACTCTAACTCTCGTTTGCTGTAATAAAGTATTATAGGCA
>NW_011495013.1:7512783-7543185 GCF_000754665.1 Bison bison bison
GATGTCACTGCGGAGGACTGCAGGATTCATTTTGGAGAAGGGGTCTGGAAGTCTTGCCCAGAAATCTTTGCAATGGGAGGAATGGGATTGTAGCCAAAGGAGAGTGAACCAAGGACTGGAGCCGAAGGAGAATGAACCAGGCACTGTTCCATCATCCCTTTCAAAACCCTAGTTCTGCAAAGACTGAGTTTGCTCTCTCTGGGAGGAACCCAATACATCCCAGGGACAGAGTCCTCTACAGATGGAATGAGGAAAAAGGAAGGAGAGTGGGGAGGGAAAAAAAGGAGTCCATCCCTATATTCAAATTTCCTTTCTCCCTCTCCTAAAAATTAAGGAGGTCTTTATTAGAACACTACCACGCCAACCAGATAAGCAGGCAAAAATTATTTAAAATGCTTAGTTGTTCTTGCTTGGATGTTGATAGTAGCCAGAACCCATGTCTGAATCTCATAACTGTTCTTTAAGCCTAAAGAATATAATTTAGTATATGGAGAGAGCAACCAACTATACTTGAGGCTTGGAGTCTAACATTGGTGGCCAGCAGAGCACATAAGGGATGGGGTCCAGGGTCATGACTACAGTAAATTTTGAAAGTAGCAAATTCCTAATGAAGTAGCTTAGGCAGATCTCAGACTCTCTCATACTAAAAAAAAAAAAAAAAACACTAATTTCCTCTAAAGCATATGTTCTTAATTATAATCCAAAGACATCAATGGTTTCACGCATAAAATTTTTGCTGTCAATCCCCCTCCGAGGCATATATCTGGAAAAGATGAAAGCTCTAATACAAAAATATATGTGCACCCCGATGTTCAAAGCAGCATTATTTACAACAGCCAAGACATGGAAGCAATCTAAGTGTACATCAACAGATGAATGGATAAAGAAGATGTGATATATATATATATATACACACACACACACACACACACATACATACACACACACATATATACAGTGGAATATTATTCAGACATAAAAAGAATGAAGTAATGTTATTTGAAGCAACATGAATGGACCTAGAGATTATCATACTAAGTAAAGTAAGTCAGACAAAAATAATATTATATATCACTTATATGTAGAATCTAATAATATTACAAATGAGCTTATTTACAAAACAGAAACAGATCCACAGACATAGAAAAGAAGCATATGGTTACCAAAGGGGTAGGGGGATAAACTGGGAGTATAGGATTAACAGGTGCACACTCCCATATATAAAATAAAGAAGGATTTACTGAATAACACAGGCAACTATATTCTATAACATAATGAATTATAATAGAAAAGATCAAAAATAATATATACATATTTACATACATATATATATATATACACAACTGAATCACTTCGCTGTACACCTTCAGATCAGATCAGTCGCTGAGTCGTGTCCGACTCTTTGCGACCCCATGAATCGCAGCACATCAGGCCTCCCTGTCCATCACCAACTCCCAGAGTTAACTCAAACTCACGTCCATCGAGTCGGTGATGCCATCCAGCCATCTCATCCTCTGTCATCCCCTTCTCCTCCTGCCCCCAATCCCTCCCAGCATCAGAGTCTTTTCCAATGAGTCAACTCTTTGCATGAGGTGGCCAAAGTACTGGAATTTCAGCTTTAGCATCATTCCTTCCAAAGAAATCCCAGGGCTGATCTCCTTCAGAATGGACTGGTTGGATCTCCTTGCTGTCCAAGGGACTCTCAAGAGTCTTCTCCAACACCACAGTTCAAAAGCATCAATTCTTCGGCGCTCAGCCTTCTTCACAGTCCAACTCTCACATCCGTACATGACCACAGGAAAAACCATAGCCTTGACTAGATGAACCTTTGTTGGCAAAGTAATGTCTCAAACAATATTAAAAAACAACTATATTTCATTAGAAGAAAATTGCTGTCTATGAAGAAATTGGACAGGAGAAAAATATTATCTCTATTCCCAATAAGCTTCAAATGAAATTTAGCTTACTTAAATTATCAATGTAGACAACAATCAGAAAAACAAATTAGACATCATAACTGTTTTCATATCAACATAGACTTATTACAGACATTTCAAAGTATTATGTATGTTCATCCATGTTATAAAATTACAGTTATTGACCTAGGCTAGATATCATTATTTAATGTGTTAAAAAATAAACACATGTATTACTATATCATGAATTTATATTTATATTTTGATAACCAGATTTTCATAAAATTGCTTTTCTTTATGATTCTGTGTGATATGCTTTAAGCATCAAAGAATTATCTGAGAAAGCAACTATAAGCTTGACCAGATTGTCAAAGGAGTCCCTGGCACAAAAATGTTAAGAAGCTCTGCTGTAGAGTATCACTGCTTTTCCAGAGAATATGTCACAAATAGCAAGAATTCAGGTACCCTAGAGCAGTATCTCACAAGCTGAAGAATTGTACAGGCTTTTTCACAGAGAGAAAGTTATGCAGGTATACATAAAAATTAAATATAAACCCCTTTATACCTATAGATCTAACATGAAATAAAGTCAATATATATAAATTAAATAGAAATGAAACTACAAAACTAGTAAGATTTAAGTTAATTACATTAATAAATTAATGTTAACAGTGCTCTGATAAAGGAGAAGGCAATGGCACCCCACTCCAGTACTCTTGCCTGGAAAATCCCATGGATGGAGGAGCCTGGTAGGCTGCGGTCCACGGGGTCGAGAAGAGTAAGACACGACTGAGCGACTTCACTTTCACTTTTCACTTTCATGCACTGGAGAAGGAAATGGCAACCCACTCCAGTGTTCTTGCCTGAAAAATCCCAGGGACAGGGGACTCTGGTGGACTGCTGTCTTATGGGGTCGCACAGTCAGACACGACTGAAGTGACTTAGCAGCAGCAGCAACAGCTCTGATAAAATACTATGAATATGGCGCTAACTCCTAAAGCACAAGTTTTCCTGTATTTAGGAAGCTTATGCTACCATGTGTCCCCACTGAGTAAGTCAGTTTTCCTCTATTTTAACTGCCACAAAGGCATCCTTTGTACAACACGCCAGTATATACTTTAGTTCCACAATTGAGAAGACTCTCAAACTTGCCTCTGTTCTTTTCTTAATGGCTGGACAAATGTCTAAGAAATAAAGCTTAGCAGCAACTTTATCATAAATAGAAGCTCAAATATAGGCACCAAAATTTCATATCAGTACTTGTTATAAGACAGTTATCCAGGTTATCAAGAATAGGTGTACATTAACTACTTATCATTGAAATAGAAGGCTACATTTTAGAAATTCTTATAGAGAATTCTTTGATCCCCCAGAAAACATGTGAGGTTCCTCAGGCTCCAGATAGAGAAATACTGTCCAAGAAACAACAGAAGAATGATAAGCCATTGACACATCCACATTTACATATAAGCACAGATTCTCCCTCCAAACTGCACAATAACCTACAGTCAGTGATCTACAGAGGTGGGTACATGACTCTAAGGACAGCAAAAATGACCCCCAAAGAATATAAAGAGGACATCCATGATTCCACTCTGGCAGGATTAGAAAATGTCAGGGGAAAAGAAGGAACTTTACGTGATTTCGGATGTCTAAATTAGACCCGTTTAACTTATATGCAGAGTACATCATGAGAAATGCTGGGCTGGAAGAAACACAAGCTGGAATCAAGATTGCCGGGAGAAATATCAATAACCTCAGATATGCAGATGACACCACCCTTATGGCAGAAAGTGAAGAGGAACTAAAAAGCCTCTTGATGAAAGTGAAAGAGGAGAGTGAAAAAGTTGGCTTAAAGCTCAACATTCAGAAAACGAAGATCATGGCATCTGGTCCCATCACTTCATGGGAATAGATGAGGAAACAGTGGAAACAGTGTCAGACTTTATTTTGGGGGGCTCCAAAATCACTGCAGATGGTGACTGCAGCCATGAAATTAAAAGACGCTTACTCCTTGGAAGGAAAGTTATGACCAACCTAGATAGCATATTCAAAAGCAGAGACATTACTTTGCCAACAAAGGTTCATCTAGTCAAGGCTATGGTTTTTCCTGTGGTCATGTACGGATATGAGAGTTGGACTGTGAAGAAGGCTGAGCGCCGAAGAATTGATGCTTTTGAACTGTGGTGTTGGAGAAGACTCTTGAGAGTCCCTTGGACTGCAAGGAGATCCAACCAGTCCATTCTGAAGGAGATCAGCCCTGGGATTTCTTTGGAAGGAATGATGCTAAAGCTGAAATTCCAGTACTTTGGCCACCTCATGTGAAGAGTTGACTCATTGGAAAAGACTCTGATGCTGGGAGGGGGAGAAGGGGATGACAGAGGATGAGATAAGAAGGGGATGACAGAGGATGAGATGGCTGGATGGCATCACTGACTCGATGGACATGAGTCTGGGTGAACTCCGGGAGTTGGTGATGGACAGGGAGGACTGGCGTGCTGGGATTCATGGGGTCGCAAAGAGTCGAACACAACTGAGCGACTGAACTGAACTGAACTGAACTCCCCATATTACCCGTTTGGATAGCTTCCTAATGCAGAGTCATCCAAGTATAATTTCAGATCTTGCTCTGATTCTCTTAGCTTCATATTCTTGCAGAACTCACTTTCAAGCTAATACTGTGTTAAAAACAGAAAACTAGGAAGAAAGAATAAGCTTAAGGTTTTTGATTGGTGTATAAACTTTCTACACTCAACAAATTCAGAGTGCGTGTTTAGGGCATTTTGGTACAGAGTTATCAGTGTTAATAAATCACTGTTGTTTCACTGTCATGATCCAAGTCATTTTATCTTCAGAAGAGAGACTATATAGTTCATTGAGGAGAAAAATATGTATATAAGGTGAATGTCATTGTTAGGAGAATGGTTGAAATAAATTATGGTGTAATGCCAGTAGAGAATGTCATTTGATCGTTGTAATAATGAATTAGAGCTAAATCACTGTCTTGGAGATACTTACATCAAGTATTCTTTTTTGAAAATTCATTTTATTTGGCTGTGCTGGGTCTTTGTTGCTGCACTGGGGCTAGTTGTGGTGCACAGACTTCTCACTGTGGCAGCTTCTCTTATTGTGAAGAATGGGCTCTAGAGCATGGGCTCAGCAGTTGCGGTGCACAGGCTTAGCGCCACTGTGGCATGTGGAATCTTTCCAGACTAGGGATCAAACCTGTGTCCCCTGCATTGGCAGAGAGATTCTTAACCCCTGGAGCACTAGGGAAGTCCTACATGAAGTATTCTTGAGTGAGAAAAACATTATATATAAAATTGTATGTAATAAATGTGATCTCATTTTTTGAAAAACAAAAATGAGTTAGACTTAAAAAATATTCACAACCTAAAAGTTGGAAGTTATGTTTTACTTGGCAGGAATTTTTAGGACTTCAAGCCTAGGAGGTAGCATCTCAAGTAACTCTAATAGAACTGCTCTGATGAGGTGCGGAGGTGAAGAAGCATGAAAGTGTTAGCTGCTCAGTCCCATGTCTGACTCAGCATTATATAGGAGTTTTCCAACAAAGAGCAGGTAGTCTGAATGTCAAAAGATTATTGTTAATTAAAGAAAACCAGATGTCTAGTTAAGGAATTTAGTGCTTTTCTATGTATGAGAAAATGCAAGAGTCTGGGCTCACTGAAATCATTCCTTTCCCATGCACCTCACCTATATGGGGCCGTTGCCCTGTGTTTTCACATCCTGTGTTTCCTCAGGGCTCACTGTACGGAGTGGCTACAGTCTCATAGTTGCTAGGCAGCCGGTATTCGTTCCTTCCTGAGTTCCTTCAGGGTTTAGCAACTCACCATGGGTGGTGGCTGCACCCACTGTGACAGTGACATCCTTCATTTACTGATATGGCACGAAATATTCCATTTCTCAAGACAGAAACACTCCAGGGTATATGTTATTCTGTATACACATTTGAGTATATATGTTTATATGATTGTATGAGCACAGAGAAAATCACGAAATCATATACACTAGGGTAACATGGGTTAACTGTGGGCAGAAATAGGGTAATATGATGCAAAAGGAAGAAGAAGTGAAGTGATTTATTCAAAAAAGGGGGAGAAGAAGATCTTCCATTTAAAAATAATATATAATGTGATCATACTTATTCATCATAAAAAGAAGAAAAATCAACTGTCAATGTTGGAGGACATGCAAAAGAAGCAACAGAGTAGATAAGGAAGATAAAAGCAGGGTTAGGAAACAGTTCCAGGACGGCACAGTAAGATCCTCCAAAAATCTGTTTCTCCATAAAAGCAATAAAAACACTGGGGAAAAATGTCAAAAATCATATTTTTCAGAACTTTGGAATTTAACTAAAGGTCTGCATTAATTAGAGGAACATTTGTTTCCAGAAAAATGGTGGAATCACAGTGAGAACTAAGAACTTTGTAGCATTCCAACTTGCCCTATCCACATCACCCTCTCCTCAGGTCCACAGAAGCCTTGAAAACCAATGGCTTCACAACCCTGGTAACTGTGAAAACCAGCAAACTAGAAGGAAATGGAGGGGGAAGAATGAAGCTTCCCAAAAAGCTGTCTCCAGAGAACTGTCACCATTCAACTTGTCTAGAAGCTCCCTGAAAAGGATTCATGCTCAGCATTTGTCTTTACTTGATTTAACTCAGAGCTTTCTCTTCACAAACATTTCTATCCTCAGGGTACTAGTTGAAAACAATCTATGGTAATTGTTTAACATCATAGTTACCTTCGGCAAGGATACAGATTGACCAAAACACTTCAAAGGAAAAACTAGGGAATGAGATGTTTGAAGGGGCCTTTGAAAAGCTCCAACATATTCCCTGGGAAACTAGAAGGCCAGCACTGTGCCCAAATTCAGGAAAAATATGAGAAACCAGTCACAAAAGCCACATATTTATTTCATGATGCCCTTTATATGAAATATTCAGAACAGGCATATCTATAGAGACAGAAAGTAGATTAATTTCAGATACAGGCTGAAGGAGAAGAGAAATGGGCAATAATGGATACAGCATCTCTTTTTGCAGTGATGAAAATATTCTAAAATTAGGTGGTGGTGATAGTTGCACAATTCTGTGAATACATTTTTAAAATATGCAATTATTAGGAATTCCCTGGCAGTCTAGTGATTAGGACTCAGTACTTTCACTGCCATGGCCCAGATTCAATACCTCATTGGAAAACCAAGATCTCACAAGCCAATTGACATGGCAAAAAAAAAAAACAAAAAAACAACCTGATTTATATATATTAGAGGTCAAATTTTATGGTATGTGAATTATACCTCAAAAAAGATTTTTTCTAAGTGAATGAGAAGTATGATGATTTTTCACCTGATATAGAAGATTTAGGAGCAGGTAAGAGTGGGCTTCCCTGGTGGTGCTAGCACTAAAGAACCTGCCTGCGGGAGACATAAGAGATACAGGTTCGATCTCTGGGTTGGGAAGATCCCCTGGAGGAGGAAACGGCAACCCACTCCAATATCTTTGCTTGGAGAATCGCATGGACAGAGGAGCCTAGCGGGGCTACAGTCCATGGGATTGCAAAGAGTCAGACACAACTGAAGTGACTTAGTGCACACACAACAAAAAGCACACTAAGAGAACAAAATGTGTTTTCAGCACATTAGCCCACTCTTGTCACTAATTCCTAATTAGAGCTTATAGGTTATTTTATTTTGTGCCGTATTACTGTTAACCCAAATGCTCTTGGTTGGTAAAAGAGTTTTCCCTTTCCTTAAAACTCAATATATCCTTGCTTAAATATTTATAATATATATAAGAAGAAAAGATGAAAATAAAAATCCACATATAGAACACAATCTAGAAAAATCCCTTGCTGAAATATAGCATGAAAGATAACTGTGGGCCTTTTACCTTTCTATATTACAACTGATTTTCAAAATGCAACTGATGAAACTCCAAATGTAACAGATGTCACACAAAGCCTATTTCACATTTACAAAGCCCAACTCTGCCGCATAGTGTAACATAGGAGGTATTCTGGTTAAATTTTACAAACTGCAGTATTCTATGCTTTGGTATAATATTAAGGACCCCCAAAAGAAAATGTCTTTAGGAAGGGCTATTTCCTGGTACTTTTTCAGGAGTTCTCCCCTTGTTTTTCTACTCAGGATATTGGATAGGACAGAATGTCTAGCCACTGTATTTTTGGACTGAAGTAGACTCAAATAGCTTTTACATATGCCAGAAATTTAAAAGGACTTTTAATTAGAGAATAATTTTTTAAAGGAATAAAAGGAAATTCTCTGCTATGTGTTAATAGAGATGCTGCTGCTGCTGCTGCTAAGTCGCTTCAGTCGTGTCCGACTCTGTGCGACCCCAGAGACGGCAGCCCACCAGGCTCCCCCGTCCCTGGGATTCTCCAGGCAAGAACACTGGAGTGGCTTGCCATTTCCTTCTCCAATGAATGAAAGTGAAAAGTTAAAGGGAAGTCGCTCAGTCATGTCCGACTCTGTGCGACCCCATGGACTGCAGCCCACCAAGCTCCTCCATCCATGGGATTTTCCAGGCAAGAGTGCTGGAGTGGGGTGCCATTGCCTTCTCCGGTTAATAGAGATACACAGCATTAAATGATACTTTAAGTAAAATTGACTAAACAGATACCAAATACAGAAGTGTGATTAGGCATTACCGATAAAAGTAATCAGGTATTAAATTTTTGAAGTGACTGTAGTTTATCTATTTATTCATTGAAAAGATATTTTATTGAGCATGGGCAATAAAGCAGTAAACAAAGCAGATTACTTTCTCTACTCTCCTAGACCTTAAAATTTGCTCAGAAATGCTCCTGCTATTGCAAAGAAAGCAGTGAAATTAAATAAGGAAGCATGATATTCCTGAAAGAACACCGGTCCAGGAGCCCCAAGATCTGAATCCCAATTCCATGGTTACTGACTTGTAAACAAGTGACACTGGATACATCAACTTGATTTCCCTAAGCCTCAGTTTCATACCTTGAAAAACGGTGTATATATCTGTCCTGTATACCTTATTAATTATAAGGGCCACAGAGAGATAAACAAGGTCCTATTGTATAGCACAGGGAACTATGTTCAATACCCTTATGGTAAACCATAATAGAAAAGAATATGGAAAAGTATGTATATATATGTATAACTGAATTACTTTGCTGTACAGCAGAAATTAACACATTGTGAATCAATTATACTTCAATAAAATGTTTTAAAAAAAGAACCACAGAGAAAATATTCAAACATGTCCCCAAAACTGTCCAAAGCTTGATACTCACAGGCTAGTGATATTATTGAAATGCATGATAAACTACCAAATCCCTTACAGTAAATAATTTTAGTTAATATAGATAGTCTATTGAGAGTCTTTATTATCAGACAGTACAGCTCAAGGCTAACAGTCAAATACATTAAGAACACAGAATGACACATATTCAAAGGTTTTGACCTTTCTCCAATTAAGCATTTTAATTTCACCTGGATTTCCTTTACATGTCAAATTATGTTCATATTCTCAAGCAATGTTCCAGCCATAGGAAGAGAAAATGAGTCAAACAGACTCCCATCAAACTTCCAAACTGAGCGACAAGGATAAGACCATACGTTTCTTTACTCTTCAGGATATGTTTGTCACCTCAATTTGAATCTTAACAATGATGGAACTTTCAAAATACCAATTACTATCATTGTAACCACATTAACTGGACTGAATTTTTGCTTAAATTACTTCTGTCCTTCTGTTGAAAAACACAGTACTAAGAATAATGAGGTGTTTAAGACATGACCAAAATATTAAAAATTTCAAAATTAAACTCATAAGAAAAATACAATTTACCTGGCATAATTTGGGTTTGCAGTATTACTGTCAGGTAATGAATATGAATCTGTAGGAATCACTGCTGAACACAAAGCATAGGAAACAGTTAACATCTATTGGTACCCCGTAGAATCCAAACATTCTGACTCTTTGGGGTTAGAGAAACAGAATAATCCTGCTTTTCTTCAGATGCTGGCAAACTTATACTGTGATAGCTTAACAGTCAGCTTAATCCTTCCCTTCCTGGCTCAGAATGAAAGTAAATACTCTTTCCTAGACCCAAGATGTGATTCTCCCCTGGAGGTTTTGATGAAAGAGGTAGCAACAAACAGGAACGTGATCAGGGATGAACGGGTTTTGTCAATCACACAACACTGTTTTAGGAGGCAGAAAGTAAAAATCAAGACCATTGCAGAGAAACCTTTTACCAGTGACTGAGCTCTGATTATGATGTATGAGTACTGACTGGGTCATTTCCATACTAATCCACTCCCACTAGCATTCTAGAAGGTTAGGAACTTTCCTGAAAGAACTAGAGAGGGACAGAGTTACATTCCAGAGCATATCACCTGCCACCATCTCAGACCCAACTCCACACTTTCTGTCTTCCCTCTCTCCCTCCCAGCTCTTTTTCTGGAATAACTGACAAATACCTCCGTCTGTCCTCAAATAGAAGTTTTGCACATGCCATTTTCCTCAAGGTATGATTATTCGTCAGTCAATAAGTAAAATAAATGTCACAGCTGAGAAAACAGGGAAACAAGAAAGAACATATAGACACCTGGAAAACGAATGAGGGGATAAGCCTCAAATTCCTCGGCATTCAATTACAGAACCGTGTGCCTGGTATTCTCACTATAAGCATCTCTGTCGCAGACATTTTCACATGTAACTGACTGACTGTATGCCAGTTTTGCAATGAAAGATAAACGAATGGTTGACAATTCGGGGCCTGACAATATGCTTTCAACGAAGTGAAATGTGTTAGCATTTCTTTCAGCTAGAGATGATATTGATAGCTTTACTGAGCTGAGAGATGACAATGATTTGCTTCAAGATGGTTTCTTATTTTGAAACACACTACACTGGAGGAGAGGAGGCTGAGGACCTCAGTGGCGCAGAGTTGAACCCACATTTTCCATAGAACTTCAGAAAGTCTATCAACAAACATGTGACACTATGCCAAGAACATACAACACTGTAGAAGACTTTCACAATGCAATACAGGACTCAGTTACAAATATACATCCTAGGATTTGGAGACTGATGCCTCTCTTAACGAAGGGACAAATTTTAGCAAAAAAGGAAAAGCCCAATGCCAAGTGAAGAGAAATGATCATGCCAAAAAAAAAATAAGTATATAAAAATACTATAAACAGAAGACTTTGAAGACCAGGTACAACTCACAAAATCAGTTATTTGTGCTGTGTCACCATGAATCTACACATATTTCAAACGTATTCAAAATTTTTTTATTTAGCCATGAAATTTTTAAAATTATGTTAATTTGTTTTATTAAATATTTTTAAATGTCCTTTATTTTTCATTGTTTTATCTTTTATGACAAAATTAACTTATAACTAATTAATTAGGAGGCAGAAATGTTTGTAGCAAAGATGTCTAAGGCAAAGGTGCTGACAGTGAAAATACCTAGAACCATAGAATTGGGCTACCTGCTACAAGGTACCAATAACAAAATAAGTAACTTAATTTACTTATTAACTTAACCATCTCAAAATAAGTAACCTAAAACTTTAAAGCAGAGGCACAAGCATTCAGAGGTGAGAAAATCAACACCATTATACTAATGCAAGCAGCATAGATTTTTATGCTTCAAAAGCATTGAATGGCACTGGTACATTTTTATTTCTTACTTCTGTCCCCTTATCTGGATGGCTGAACTGATGGTATTTCATGTTTAGAAAGAGGACACTCAGCTATGCTTGCCAGATAAGGGAACAGAGCTTTTGCTGTGTGACTAGTAAGGGATTGTGAATTAAGAGCATCAGTAGCCATGCTTCAAAAATCTACCTGTGGATTCCACAGATGTTAAAGGGCCCAGGCATTCAACATCTTCAGACTTACTTGTGTTCCTGTGATTCTGGTCTGCTGAGAGAGAAGCATCCATAGTCCAGGCTGGAATGTGTTGGGTGGGATGGGCAGCAGATGTCACAGTGCTCTCGTCGTTATAAGTTGTATTAAGAATAACATCAGACACGTGGACTTTACTATCAGTGACCAAAGGTTCACTCCCATTTGATTTAAAATAGGCCTTTTTTAATGTTCCTGAAAGATCAAAAAAAGATATTTTAAGACATTATTAGAGGTATTTATTAAAAAAAAAAAAACATATTAGGAAAACTCTAGAGCTGCCCTCTTGGGCAAGCAAAGAGAAAGATGATGGCCAGCAAATCCACCCACATCATTGGGACAAGCATAATCTCTTCTACCATAAATCACATAACCCTGTGAGGAGACTATCGCTTCTCAAGAGCTAAAGGTTTAGAAACTAGAGTCTCCACCCAGGTTTCCTAGTGCCCACCTCACCTGAGACTCGCCACAAATAAAACATGGGGAATCTTAGTGTTTCCTTCCTGCTATCACGGTGTTTAAATTTCACACATCATTTTATGCTACTCTGTACCCAGGACACAGCTCTCCATCTCTACCTGCCACAGAGGACAAGAGCGCCAGCATACCTCCAGCCTTCTATTTCTCCACGTTTGACACTAGCTTTCCATGAACTACACTCAGTAGATAGTGAAAATAAGAGGGCTCACCATTTACCAAGACTTACTGAAATCCAAAAAATAACTGCAATTCCAACAAAACTAAAAGAAACTAACTCATCTTTGTCTTTGACCAGAAACTACAAAACATGATGATAAGAAACAGGCATTAAAATAAGATTATCAACTGGTCACTTTCTCAAGGTATTTACTCATGAACAAAACAAAGAGCCCAACCTAAGATTGTTGGGAATCCTTTAGCATTGGCTTTAGGCAGAGAATCTGAAAACTTTGAAAGAGATCATGTATTTTTAACGTAGTCAAAATAGACAACAGAGTGTTTCCAGAATACAGCTCTCTGATTGAGTATACCACTAAAATAAATGAATATGATATTGATCCATTATACAAATACCCAAGGGAGTTTTGTGTTTTTTTTTCCCTAAAAGCATTTACAGTGAATGCTCTAACTGGCTCTCACTTTTCTAAACAGCTCATGGACCATTAAAAATAAAAGAAATATAAATAAAATGTTTAATATCAGTCTATGGAAAAAATTTCTCTACATGTGCTTGACACTTGGAAAACATTAACTACAAATCAAAATAGAAAAGCAGCTGTTTTCTAGCTAACTAAGGTCAACAGTTTCATCTGCCAAAGGACTCTAAATAAAACAGTGGAGTATAAAAGCTAAAGCATGATCATGTGGTGCAGGTAACGCTCCCCAAACTGTCTGTGATTACGAGTAAATATTAAATGCAGTAGGTGAAAGAGAAGACTTCATTTAATTGATTCTGATTTTCAAAGTGATTTAGAATTTATCATAAAAATGTATACAATAGACTTGATCACTATAAAATATGTATTACATTCATGCAAAAAATTACTAATTAATTAGATACAATTTTATTTTTAATTTACTAATTTGCTCTGTTCTTTGCTAATTTTGGCATAAAGAGATGTTCTTGCACATGACATGTCATTTCCACTAATGTGGCTGTGATGAATATATAAGGTCTGTAAAGTCAATTTACTTATCGCACTAACCCTATGATCAGTATCCATCTTCGTTAACATACTTTGAACACATGCCAGTTCCTCAGTCATATCCTTGTGTGATGCACTTAAATCGGGTTTCTTATCATGCAAAATACTTCAACAGTTGTTCTTACCATTTTGTTTGTAATGACTGGCCTTATTAATCATCTTTAAGTTTTTCACCTAGCCACAGTATTGACAGTGTTAATAACATGTTTACTCTAAAATATTCTGTAAACACTGACTTGGAGAAGACAATGGCACCCCACTCCAGTACTCTTGCCTGGAAAATCCCATGGACGGAGGAGCCTGGAAGGCTGTAGTCCATGGGGTCGCTAAGAGTCAGACACGACTAAGCGACTTCACTTTCACTTTTCACTTTCATGCATTGGAGAAGGAAATGGCAACCCACTCCAGTGTTCTTGTCTGGAGAATCCCAGGGACGGGGGAGCCTGGTGGGCTGCCGTCTATGGGGTTGCACAGAGTCGGACACGACTGAAGTGACTTAGCAGCAGCAGCAGCAGCAAACACTGACTTTTTCAGGAAACACGACTTGAATAACAACTTTCTAAAGAAAAAAAAAAAGGCAGATTCCTGGCTCTTAAACTCTCCACATCAAAGCAAGTTGACAGAAAAAAAAGATAACACATGACATATGATAGTTGCTGCAGCTAATGTCCTTAAACTATATTTTTTGAGAGAAAGACAACAGACAGAGACAACAAACTTAAAGGACCTGTTTTTAAAAGCCTGAACTCACTAGACAATATTTTCAAGCATCTCTGGAAACTGACTCTCAACTCACAGTTGGCCCTCTATTATGCATTTTTTTTCAAAGCACAAAAAATAGAATTCATAAAAGTAAACACTCTCAAGCTACACCATGATGAGCTATAAAAATGCTATGAGTTATTAGCCCAGAGTAGAGTGTTCATTCTTCGAGTGTTGCCACATCCTTCTCCACATTCCTATTTTTATAGTGCTGTGGTTAAAAGTATGGGTTCTAAAGCCTGACCACCTGAGTTTAAATCCCATCGCTAGTACACACCAGCCCTGAAACTCTGGGCAAAGTCTCAACTGACGCAAAATAAGGAAAGTAAAAGCATCTCCCCTCAGTGGGCTGTATTCGTCAATACACACATAAACACTTGGAACAGTTCCTGGCACACAGTAAGTTCTCAGTAACTGTTAGTCATTACTGCACAGTAATAGTAATAGAAGTAAAATAGTCTTTTTTAGGGCTTTAAACGAAAGTTGCTCAGTCGAGTCCAGCTCTTTGCGACTCCATGGACTATACAGTCCATGCAATTCTCTAGGCCAGGATACTGGAGTGGGTAAGCCTTGCCTTTAGGGGATCTTCCCAACCTAGGGATCAAACCCAGGTCTCTTACACTGCAGGCAGATTCTTTACCAACTGAGCCACAAGGGAATCCCAAGCATACTGGAGTGGCTAGCCTATCCCTTCTCCAGCAGATCTTCCCAACCCAGGAATCAAATCAGAGACTCCTGCATTGCAGGCGGATTCCTTACCAACTGACAAATTAGGGAAGCCCCCTTAGGGCTATAAGGTACTTATAAATAAATTCCAATTTCCTTTTACTCTAAATGTATCCCAGCATAATAAAATGACTAAGGAAATTTTCAAAAGTTAATCACTTAACCCTATTTTAGAATAAAATAACTGTGGCCCTTTCATGCTAAGTTATTAATAGAAGGCCACACTGTATCAGGGTTGTATGTTCCAAAAGTGTTTCAGCTATAACACAGTTCTATTTAACAATGTTTAGGAGCATTCAGATGCTCAGTCATGTCCGAATCTTTGCAACCCCCATGGACTATAGCCTGCCATACTCCTCTGTCCATGGCAAGAATAGGGGAGTGGATTGCCATTTCCTCCTCCAGGGGATCTTTAGGACTCAGGGATCAAACCTGCATTTCCTGCACTGACAGTGGATTCTTTACCACTAAGCCACCTGGGAAGCACAATGTTTAAGAAATGGTCTGCAATTCCAATAATAAAAACCAAGCATTACTGATCACTTATCAATACATCTAGCAGACTGAGCACTGGCAGCCAAAATGATGCTCCCCCAGAGATGTCCACATCCCAAGTCTCAGAGCCTGGGCATAGGTTACTTCACACTCCTTACATGGCAAAAGGGGTTGCAAATGTAAGTTATGGAGTCTGAGATGGAGAAATCATCCTAGACTATCTAGGTGAACCCAAGGTACTCACTGGGTCCTTATAAACAGAAGAAGGTAAGAAAGCGCATGTCAGAGCTATAACAATGTGATAAAGACTCAATGAGCCATTGCTCATTTTGAAGATGGCAAGGGGGCCACAAACCAAGGAATGTAGGAAGACGCTAGAAGCTGGAAAAGGCAGAAAACAGACTGGTCCCCAGAGTCACCTACCAACACCTTAATTTTAATCCCATGAGGCCTATTTTATACTTCTGACCTCTATAACTCTAAGCTACTACATTTGTGTTATTTTAAGCTTCATTACAACATTAATATTACAGCAGCAATACAAAACTAATACAGGCACTAGACTAAGTATCTTTACTAGTTAGACTTCCAACAATCCTATGATACAGATGCTATAATTAACCCTTCTTGATGAAGTTTCAGAGAGAAGAAAACTGAAGCTTACATTAACTTAGCCCAAGAATTGAGTTGGGATAAGATATATACCCATACTCAGAGAGTCACACATGCTTTTCACTTTGGACAAGGTATACAAGTTAAAAAACTCAACCATCATAAGCATGTAAGAAATTTATCTTCCTATGAGTTTGAAATAAACTCCTTATCCTTATATCTCTTATTGTTCAGTCACCCAGTCATGTCCAACTCTTTGTGACCCCATGGACTGCAGCATGCCAGGCTTCCCTGTCTATCATCTCCCCGAGTTTTCTCAAACTCATCTCCATTGTGTTGGTGATGCCATCCAACCGTCTCATCCTCTGCTGTCCCTTTCTCCTCCTGCCTTCAATCTTTCCCAGCATCAGGGTCTTTTCCAAAGAGTCAGCTCTTCATATCAAGTAGTCAAAGTATTAGAGCTTCAGCTTTAACATTTCTAGTCATGTGGTAATACCTTTATGGCTCAGCAGTAAAGAATCTGCCTGCCAATGCAGGAGATGCAGGCTTGATCCCTGGATTGGGAAGATCCCCTGGAGGAGGAGACAACCCACTCTAGTATTCTTGCCTGGGAAATCCTATAGACAGAGGAGCCTGGTGGGCTACAGTCCACGGGGTCTCTAGGAGTCAGACAGGACCTAAGGACTGAGTACAAGCATGCATCTTCTATGTTCTAGGAGTGATGTATTTACTCTCTGCTGAGAGCAAGTCACAAAATTGAGTTCGAGGTTTTCATCAAGATGTTTACAGATTAGCTGAGAGAGACATGTATGTATGTAAAAATACAGACCATGAAACAAATGCTTTGAGAATGATATGCATATGACAATCTGTTGACAAAAATTAGAGAAGAAGCTGAGATTCCATTAGAGAAGAAGCTGAGATTCCATTAGAGAAAATTAGGAAAGATTTCTTAGGGGATAATGATCCTCCATGTGAATCTTAAAAGATAATTAGGGATTTTCTAGGTTTGAGCCAAGCATTTATGGGGAAACAATTTCCTGCATTAAGGAATAGAGAACTTTTTAGATAGAGCAAGGGGATATGCAAAAGCTGAGCAGCAAGTAACTAAACACGGCTAGCACACAGGGAGCTGACAAGAGCATAGGAAGTGGAGCCAGACTGTGAAGGGTATTCCTGTTAAAGCTTTGGAGTTATCTTGTCATGATAGAGAACTTCTGAAGGGTCTTAAATGGGGTAGAATGTTAAAATGACCACTCAGACAACAGTGATGCTTGAAAGGGGCTAAGTCTAGCAGACAGTTAGAAGGCTACTGCAATAGTCCAAGGGAAAAAAGATGGACTGAGCCAAGGCAAAAGCAGTGAGAGCAAGGGGAACATTTGAGAGAGAACTTTCAGAGGCAAAATTATAAGAACTTAACAAAAAGTATCAGAGGTCCCTTAAATGTTTCCAGTTTGAGTTATGGGTAAAGATATTTACCGAGGTGGGATGATTGTCATTTGAGTTATTCATCAAATATTTCCAACTCTCTCCCATTCTACTAGGACACATGCTGGTTTACATTCTCTGCCCTCATTCTCTGTCTCTTGACATCTTTGATGCTGATCAAAGTGTACAGACTTCCAGTTATAAGATGAGTATATTCTGGGGGTTTAATGTACTGCATTGTGATTTAGTTAATGATGCCACATTACATACTTTTAAAAAAGAACCTCTAGGGCTCTTTTTCTTTCTCTCTGACACAATAACCACAAGGTTTAAGATGATGGCTAGTCCATCAATTTAGTCCCTGTGTGACCTGAATGAGCACAGCCCCCCTGCCATCTTGTAAAGCACGTGCTGCAAATGAGAAACTTACTTTCAGTGTTGTTAAACCACTAATATATTATGATTATTTTTGTTACACAGCATAGCATAGCCTGCCCTGACTGATAAAATAGATAATAAAGAATGAAAAATAGACATTGTAGAAGTTTCCTTTTGTTATTGTAATTATTATGAATACATTGAGTGTAAAATGCGATGAAACACACAAGGGGAAAGAAATCTAAATCCAAAGCAATCTAAACATTTCTTCCAGAAGGTCTTACCAGACTTCCCCACAAGTGTGCATCTTCTTTGTGTTCCCTGATCACACTGCCTATATCACTAACACACTCAAGTGAAATTGGCTGTTTCTTGTCTGCCTCTTCCAAGTTAAGAAGGTATAGTATTCATGACTGCATTTCAAGCACACAGTAGAATGCTTGGCACCAGTGTAGGCCTCAATAAACACTTGCTGAATGCATGAATGATGAAAGAAGTCATGGGAGAGCACAATACTGTCTAGAGAAGTATGGGTGCTAAGTGAGAAGAGAGCTAAGGTAGACACTCCCAAATTTACTGGCTAGGTACAGAAAGGTGGTGCTAGTGGTAAAGAACCCTTCTGCCAATGCAGAAGACATAAGAGATGAGGGTTCGATCCCTAGGTTGGGAATAACCCAGTATTCTTGCCTGGAGCATCCTACTGACAGAGGAGCCTGGTGGGCTACAGGTCGCAAAGATTTGGACATGACTGAAGCGACTTAGCACATAGAGAAAGACGAGCTTAAGGACACAGAGAAAGACCAGACAGAAATAGAACGAAAATTAGAAATGATAATATCCAGGCAAAGCAGAAGAGCATTTCAAGAAGAAAGGAGTAGTCAAAGCTGAGCATGCTCATTGTGACCAAATATAAACAAACACAGAGGGAAAGCAGAGGCTCTCCAAAATCTTGTTCAAACACACACAGGTTCCAAATGCTGCTCTTCAATGAAAGGACATTGGGGCCCTGGGGCAGAACAGATATAGTAGTATGAAAAGAAGAGAAAGAAGAAAAGATCAGATTACAGTGGATTAAGGACTGGATGAAGCACAGAAATGACCTGGGAAGCTTGTGTGAAAGTAGATTTGGCAGGTCTGGAGAGGGGCCCAGGATTCCAGATTTTGCATTTCATACAAACTCCCAAGTGATGCTGATGCTGCTGGTCCACTGACTACACTTTGAATACAAGACTTTAGACGGCCTTTTCCAAAACATCACACATTATGCATAACCTCAGACCCGAGGAATTAAAGAAAAAATATTCTCAAGTTTGAGAACTGCATAGAAAAATCTTAAGGTTCTGGTGGAAAAAAAACTAAGGATCTGAGAGGTTTGCCCTTTTAAAATGATATTCAAAACCCAACATTGTACGTTACGAAGTTCAGATTCTCATCATTCCAAATTCTTATAAAAGCCACAGCTGCTAAGAAATTTGGTAAGAGAAAAGCTATATTTAAATCCAATGATCTCTAGCTCATCTAGAAGTTTTGAAGAGGAAAGTCACTTGAATTCAAGAAAAACAGACTACTTATATTTCCTATACTTCCATGATAATTTCTTTCTTCTTCACTGAGTGACAAAAATTAAAAAATTAATAGGCCCCACATAGGTTTTTTGTAGTTTTGAGAAAACTAGGATAGTAACCTTAGGCTATTCTTCATAAGCGTAAGGCTGGAACAGTTTGTTTTAGATGTGGATGAATGGATAAAACTTTGAAACCAAGTCTTCAGCTATTAGCAAGAAAAAGTTAAGAGCATTTTAAAGAGATTTTTTTTTGGACTTTAATTTTAGTGAAATAAATTGAGATGAATAAATTTTGCAAAAATCAGTGTAGATCATATTCTAAAGCACCACATTTGCAGGACTCTTGCAATAACTGTATTTCTTCTCCCTGTCACATACTCTACCCACTTCAACCCTTTCTCCAGACAAGTGTTAAAGGGACTTCTTAACAGCCCCAACCAGATCAATTATTCCACTCCCCTACTCCAATATCCCCATGGTTGAGGTCATGGGTAAAGCGCTCCCCCATCAACGAAGGCTTCTCAGGCTGGGTTCATACCCTGTCTCAAAGAAACTGTCTCTTCCCACATAGGAGCTACCTCTGTGATAATTAATCAATTATGTGATCATTTTCTATGTGCCCCTCCCTCACTGAACTGGGAGCCCCATGGAGGAAGCTTGATTTAGGGCTGTGCCCAAGACCCATAGGTTATCACTTTGCATTTAGCAAAAGTGAACGTTGCTCAGTCATGTCCAACTCTTTGCAACCCCATGGACTATTCAGTCCATGGAATTCTCCAGGCCAGAATATTGGAGTGGGCACCCTTCTCCAGAAGATCTCCCCAAACCAGGGATCGAACCCAGGTCACCCACACAGCAGGAGGATTTTTTACTGGCTGAGTCACCGGGGAAGCCTGCTTTGCACTTAACAGTCACTCAATAAATGCCTGTTCAAGGAATGAATGGTATCAGATTATACCTACAATTTTATGCTTGTTCAATGTCACTCAACATGTCAATATAATTTTACTTAAAGTGTTGCATATGTAATATGTTGCTATATGATTTATAAATAATTTGTTAGGCATTGGTTCAAGCTCTGATAAAGCATCTCATGGCACAGGCTGACTCCTGCGGTCATGTGATGGCAGCACAGCCCACTGCCAGTTCAAGCTCTTATACGAGGAATGAAAGTAGCTCTCAGGCATAAGCAGAAGAGTCAAGTGAAACTTGGCATCATATCACAAATCCAACAGTCTACCAACTTTATTTCTTCCTAGTTACTTTATTGGCAATTAAACTATACTATGGCAATGGCTTGCTTATAGGGTTATGGGGTTATGGAATATGAGATTACTAAAATGATGGCCATAATACACAGACTTCAGTTCTTATAGAGTTAAAATGAGATAAGAACAATTTTGGCCAATTTTTGAGTGTTGTTCAGTCACACAGTCATGTCTGACTCTTTGCCACCTCATGGACTGCAGCACACCAGGCTTCCCTGTCCATCACCATCTCCCAGAGCTTGCTCAAACTCATGTCCATTGAGTCAGTAATGCCATCCAACTATCTCATTCTCTGTCGTCCCCTTCTCCTCCTGCTGTCAATTTTTCCCAGCATCAGGGTCTTTTCTAATCCATTGACTCTTTGCATCAGGTGACCAAAGTATTGGAGTTTCAGCTTCAGCATCAGTCCTTCCAATGAATATTCAGGATAGATTTCCTTTAGGATGGACTGGTTGGATCTCCTTGCAGTCCAAGGGACTCTCAAGAGTCTTCTCCAACACCACAGCTCAAAAGCATCATTCTTTGGCACTCATCCTTCTTTTTGGTCCAACTCTCACATCTATACATGACTACTGGAAAAACCATAGCTTTGATTAAACAGAACTTTGTTGGCAAAGTAACGTCTCAGCTTTTTAATACGCTGTCTAGGTTTGTTCATAGCTTTTCTTCCAAGGAGCAAGCATCTTTTAATTTCATGGCTGTAGTCACCATCTGCAGTGATTTTGGAGCCCAAGAAAATAAACTCAGCCACTGTTTCCATTGTTTACCTATCTACTGGCCATGAAGTGATGGGACCAGATGCCATGATCTTAGTTGTCTGAATGTTGAGCTTTAAGCCAACTTTTTCACTCTCCTCTTTCACTTTTATCAAGAGGCTTTTTAGTTCCTCTTCACTTTCTGCCATAAGTGTGGTGTCATTTGCATATCTGAGGTTATTGATATTTCTCCCAGCAATCTTGATTCCAGTTTGTGCTTCATCCAGCCCAGTGTTTCTCGTGATGTACTCTGCATATAACTTAAATAAGCAGGGTGACAATATACAGCCTTGACGTACTCCTTTTCCTATTTGGAACCACTCTGTTGTTCCACGTCCAGTTCTAACTGTTGCATCCTGACCTGCATACAGGTTTCTCAAGAGGCAGGTCAGGTGGTTTTGTATTCCCATCTCTTTCAGAATTTTCCACAGTTTATTGTGATCCACACAGTCAAAGGCTTTGGCATAGTCAATAAAGCAGAAATAGATGTATTTTGGAACTCTCTTTCTTTTTCGATGATCCAGCGGATGTTGGCCATTTGATCTCTGGTTCCTCTGCCTTTTCTAAAACCAGCTTGAACATCTGGAAGTTCACAGTTTACGTATTGTTGAAGCCTGGCTTGGAGAATTTTGAGCATTACTTTACTAGCGTGTGAGATGAGTGCAATTGTGTGGTAGTTTGAGCATTCTTTGGCATTGCCTTTCTTTGGGATTGGAATGAAAACTGACCTTTTCCAGTTCAAACTAGAATAAATTAAACTGAACAAAACCTTTGTAGCTCCAACTTCAGTTTAAGGGTTGAGGAGAGAAACAATTTGCTATTGCTCTTTTCCATAGCCTGCTGCAGAAATAATTATTCAGAAAGTCTAACTCTCTTATCTTCAGAAATCTCTTTGCCATCTTGACTTTATGCATGCCAGAAGCCCAAACAGACAAAATTAGAGAGGCACAATGCATCTGTGTTTGTAAGCACAAGGCTTTTACTATCTTTTCCTAGTCAATAATCCTCTCACTATCATCTCTTCACCTTTTGAAGCCAAAGCTCCTGCTATTTGTACACGGCATTCCAGCATCTCTTAGAGACCCAGAAATAACTGCAAAACTTTGAAAGAGCACAAATTATAAACTCAAATCAAACAGAACATTCTTAAAAGCAAGCAGAATCTAGTGAGGTTTTTTTAAACAGAGATATAAGATGATTTTATTGCTCACTACAACAGTAAATATCTCAGTTATAAAACAGGAAATGTTTATCTGGGCAGAGATTACTTAATGTATCTACATGAAATCATCTGGTTCAGAACATATGAAAAGAATGTTTTTGAAGACAGTGCCAGAAAACACCCACTTTCTAAAAGTTACCTACATAACAGCCAAAATAGTACTAAGAAATGGTTTCAAATTGGTCAGTTTCCTAATTTCATACTGCTACTGCTGCTGCTGCTGCTGCTGCTGCTGCTAAGTGGCTTCAGTCGTGTCCAACTCTGTGCGACCCCACAGACGCCAGCCCACCAGGCTCCCCCATCCATGGGATTCTCCAGGCAAGAACAATGGAGTGGGTTGCCATTTCCTTCTCCAATGCATGAAAGTGAAAAGTGAAAGTGAAGTCGCTCAGTTGTGCCCAACTCTTAGTGACCCTATGGACTGGAGCCTACCAGGCTCCTCCATCCATGGGATTTTCCAGGCAAGAGTACTGGAGTGGGGTGCCATTGCCTTCTCTGGTTATGACAATGAGAGCATTCCAAATGACAGATGTATGACCAAGGGAGCCTCTACCAGACAGATTCTCCCAGATGTAACAACTACAAACTCTGGACAAAATATAAAAAAGCAACTACTGGAAGGCACAGGAAAGGAAACAAAAGCAGGCCAAGGCTGGAGGGGAGGGAGTCCTGGCAGAAGAGAGGGGCACAGGTCAGTTTCAGGGTTTGTCCTGCCTCTAGCCCAGAGCAGACCACAGCGGGCACAATGTGGGGCAGGGCGACTGAAACTCCAACAGAAACCTGCGGTTTTCCTGCCCTCTTCTTACTTGTCACCCTGTGACCTCTGACCATCTCTGCCCTAGGCTTCTATGAAACCCAGCATCTCTGGGATCCTTTCCTTGTTGTCCAACAACTTGGGTATCTCTTGATCCTTCCTCTTTTCTCATCTCCCCTGAACACCAGCATCCCCCAAGGCTTTGTCCTCAGCTTTGAATCAGAGCACTTTCTCCTCAGTTCATCTACCCCTGCTACTTCCACTGAGACTCCCACCTTCACAGATACAGGCAGGCTAGGCTCCCTTCTCAGCTTCCCTTCCTGATGGTTCCAGCTTCCAAGCAGTAACAGCAGGGTGAGAGTTAAATTCTAAAGTGTACAGAAGCCAAAAAATCACACAGACTCACAATTTTCCTTGAAATTTTCTTAGGAAGGAAGAAATTCTTACAGTCCATTTCTTGGCCCAGCCTGCACTGCTGAATTTGCTCATGATAAACGCATTTAAACTATGGTTCTACTGTATTTAGTTGTCCCATAAAAATCTCCAACTTAACATGTCCTAACTGAACCTCCAGCCTGACCTCCATCTACCTGCATCTCACTCCTCTGCTTTTTCTTGCCATGTTAACAGATGGCACCAAAGCCAACCTGGTTGCCCAAGCTAGAAATCCGAGAGTCAACCTTGACTCCTCTTTCTCCTTCATGCCAAAATCCTAAGCAGTTTGATTTCCATTGATTTTCATGCACCAAATGCTTTAATTCAAGCTCTTGCTATCTTTTACTCAGATGATAGCCAGTCACCAAATTGATCTCCCTGCCTTCCTTTCTTTCTACCGTCAATTCCCTATAATGTATCCAGGTCTTTTGTCTTTTATAAATGCAAAAGCAATCAGATTTCTCCTTGCCCAGAAAGATCCTCCAGTAGTAAACCATCCAGAGCAGCAGAAACCACTCTTACAAATCATACTAATGTTAATTTTAACTTCATTTTTCTTTAATAATGGCATCACTCACCAACAAAGGAGAGCAGGATCACCAGCAAGACAATGAGAGCACAGATACATGGAATCAGGACCAGCAAGAGGAAACGAAGAATATTCACAGTGGTCAGCTTCCGAGAGCAGCCACCACCCATGTTATCATCATCAGCTCCCAAGACCTAAAGTAGAAGATGAAAATGAAACATGGTTTTAATATTGCAAAGCAATTCAATATACTGCATGACATTTTAGAGGACAGCTGTCCATTTAGAGCAGTAGCATGCCTAAATTTTCCTCTGTGTACTACATAGCATGAAATGAGTTTAGTCACCAAATCCCTCTAATAAATAAACAAATAACTGTACAAACCATATTCAGGACAGAGCAAACCATCTATTTCTGAAATGTTTTTCAGGAGTATATGGACTTACAACCATATTCCATCTTAAATTTGTTTAAACTTATCTGCTAATTTGGTATTATTCCACAGAAGAACTCACCTTGACCTAGAGCTCTAAGCAAACTGCCTAATGCAGTGATTAAATACTGGTGAGTAGTGTGGACAAGGCATCATCCAGATTTCATTCTTGTTTGTCTCCTTAGTCCTAACCCAAATGTGAATGAGTCTGGATAAAATCAAGCTTTTAACCATTAATAATTTAGCAAGATTGAATATTACTTACTATGTATTAAGTGGCAGGCTCAGTAATGAAAGACAGCCTGTTCTGCTGGCCACTGACAATCTCTCTGCTGTCCACACCACCCCTTCAGCCCATCCATGTGAGAGAGAATGATGAGGTACAACAGTGATGATTCAGGTTGGAATTCTTATCTTCAAACTTTAAATTTTCCTAGCTCAATCTCTTGTCAGAAACAACGTCTGGAAATTCATGTATGTTACATCCACTGTTCCCACAGCCAAAGCTGTTTTCAAGGATGCAGCCTTGAGCGAGCAATGCACTGCTGAGACCATCCAGATGGTACACATGACTGAATCCTATTATATGATTCTGGCAGGTGTGGAGATCTAATGACCTTGTAGTCACCCAAGACAAACCTTGCAAGTAAGTTACCTTGGTTATTAAAACTGCCACCTAGTAATCTGGAATGATCTACCTCTTTCTTCAGTCTCTCCTTGTCCTCCGTATATGGGGGCCAGTTTCAGATTTCACTCAACGTGAATTAACAGAATGACACAATATAATATCTTTATAACACACTGATTATAACAGTGATGGGTGGTATCCTTTGAGGCTTGGACATAACATTTACCTGCAAAAAAAACCAGTGTGGAACTACAGCTCAGAGACCATAGTAGAACTGACTTTTTTGCTTCATTTACTCAAGAAGTGGTTATTGATACATCTACTAATTATAATAAGCACAGTGATGAATTTAACAATAATCTAAGACCAACTGTTCCTCCAAAGTTCACAGTCTTGTAGGAGAGGTAAGATATGGACATAAATAACTACATTTTGAGATAGCAAATGATCAGCACTGTGAGGCTTACAGGAATTGAAAAGACAGGAAAACAATTTCTTGCTAGAAGATCACTTAAGACATTGTACAGAACTAGCACTTGAACTAGCCATGATTCTCAGAAAAGTATCACTGAAAAGTCCTGTTATAATTTAAAAGAGTGATAAAATACACCCAGAGAGGTAAGGAGTTATGAATTTTCTTTGGCTTCCACAACAATGGAAAAGATTTCTTTGTTAAGGAGGTCACAAGAGCGGTGTAGGAGTGATCTTCTTGGGTGGCAAATGCACAGTGGCCTCAGTGCTATCTGAAATCCTATGGCCAAATACATCCCAGTTAGTATTCATAAGTGAAGAATCAGCAGGGAAAGTGCCAGTGGCTCGTTTTATTATCTTATATAAGTATATCAACAAGTGCCTGATCTCCAGAAACCATATTCATGATTAGTGCAAATGCTTTCTCCAGTGACTAGGAAATTGATTCCTTTTATGGAGGGGAGAAGAGGAAGAAATACTTAGAAGAAATTTAGAACTAAGAAATACTCAGAGGAAACCTCAGCCCTTTCCTCAGGTGTTTAACTTTTCTCTAGCATTCATAGCCACTTAAGACTATTACTGCAAATGCTGCATTAGTCAGAGGCCCTTTGAAAAGTGAAAGTGTTAGTCACTCAGTCTTTTTTTTTCTTTCTTTTTTTTTTTTTTTACTTTTTTTAAATTTTATTTTATTTTTAAACTTTACAAATTGTATCAGTTTTGCCAAATATCAAAATGAATCCGCCACAGGTATACATGTGTTCCCCATCCTGAACCCTCCTCCCTCCTCCCTCCCCATACCATCCCCCTGGGTCGTCCCAGTGCACTAGCCCCAAGCATCCAGTATCTTGCATCGAACCTGGACTGGCAACTCGTTTCATACATGATATTATACATGTTTCAATGCCATTCTCCCAAATCTTCCCACCCTCTCCCTCTGCAACAGAGTCCATAAGACTGTTCTATACATCTGACTCTTTGTGATCTCTTGGACTGTAGCTCACCAGGCTCCTCTGTCCATGGGATTTTCCAGGCAAAAATACTGGAGTGGGTTGCCATTTTCTTCTCTAGGGGATCTTCCCAGCCCAAGGATCAAGCCCAGATCTCCTGCACTGCAGGCAGATTCTTTACCATCTGAGCCACTGGGGAAGCCCCTGAGGTTCCTCTGAATATAATGCAACTTTCAGACTTTACTGTTGGGAGAATGAGGCCGGATGAGCTAAACCACTAAGACAATTCCTAAGTTTTATTTAGGTGGACTCAACAACCCTCTCTGCAGAAGGTACCCTCTTCAAGAATCTACCCTGCACATACTTGAAACTGTAAGCCAAGCATTCCAACAGTGCAAGTAGGGAGCAGTGCAACTGGTTGACCTGCACATATTTCAAATATGTAGCTCTTATGGTTTACTAATCTTGTTGGTAAAGATTCATTTCTTATGTCTTAAAGACTACATTTATTTTAAAAGGTATCATGCTGGCTTACACATGCTGAATATAATCTACCTAACTAGAATATCTCGAGTCTCTGGTTCCATTGGGATATCTTCTCATTCATCTCTTTTACACTTTTAATTCTATTACGCTTGCCTCCTGGCATACTGATTAAACTATTTTCACAACAGCCATTCTGTCTCTTTTTTAAAGCATATAGTTTGCTTATAATGTGTAAGTTTCATATGTATAGCACAGTGACTCAGTTAATTGTGTGTATATACACACATACATATTCTTTTTCAGATTCTTTTCCCTTATCATTATTACTAAATATTGAGTATAGATCCTTGTATTATCTATAAAATAGATAACCAACAAGGACCTAGCTGTTGGTTATCTATTTCATATAAAGTAGTTTGGCTATGTTAATCCCAAACTCCTAATTTATCCCTACCCACCCCCTTCCCCTTTGGTAACCATAAGCTTGTTTTCTATGTCTGTGAGTTCATTTCTGTTTTGTAAATAAGTTCATTTGTATTTTTTTAGCTTCCACTTAGGAGCAATATCATATGATATTTGTCTTTGGCTTAATTATCATACTTGGTATGATAATTTCTAGGTCCATATGTTTGCTGCATGTGGCATTATTTCATTCTTTATGTCTGAGTAATATTCCATTGTGTGTGCATGTTGAGAGATAGATATCACATCTTTATCCCTTCATCACAATAGCCATTCTCTGACACTTGAATCTCTCTTCTGCCACTCTATCAACTCTCTCCTTTCTTCATTTCCCCTACATACCTTCTTTAAAATCTTTGGATTGTTATTTCAATGATACTCTTGCTAATGCCCTGAACCACTTTGCCCCCACTGGATTTTCTTCTCTCTAATCTTATAAAGGTCAACATGAGATGAATTCAACAATCTTCTCTATATATCTACACCTGGACAACTGAATGTGTGGCTGTAAAAAGTTACTCAACGGGACTAACTGATTGCTAGTTTAAAGTCTTCTCTATTCTCCTCAAACTATCTTTCTCTACTCTTCTGCCTTCTGCCCTCACTTTCAGAAAAGGATCCATCCCAATTCCCACCGAATGGAGAAAATAAAAACCATCAAATGGGAATTGCCTCAACACTGCCTGTTTTTACCATAAAGTTTTATTAGCAGACAGCTCTGTTCATGCATGTGTACACTGTTACAGCCGCTTTCCTGCTACAGCAACAGCACTGAATGGTTGCAACAAACCCATGTGGCCCACAAGGCCAAAAATATTTAGTATCAGGCCCTTTATAGGCAAAGTTTGCCAACTCCTGATACAGAGTATCACTGTATCCCTGCATCCATGGCCATTTTAATTATTATAAATCTTAATATGTTAGCCAAATCAAATTATAAATTCTTTTAAGAAAATCACATTATCTCTTACTAGGGCCCTTAGTAAAACCTGATACAATTGTACTGGTGGCAAACTGGCAATAAAAAAAGAAATTGCATAATTATTGCTGTAATACATGGTTATTTCATAAAAACGTTCAAAGATAATACTTCAAAAAAAAATTATCCAGACTTTTAATAGCATTAAACTTGAAGAAGAAAGGAAAGCACTAAGTTTCAGGGACGTTCAAACTTAAATAGGACTGCAACATGCATTATAAACTCTAAGGACCAACAGATATTCAGAAGATTATAAAGGAGAAAGTACAAATTTATTCCTGCTTCTGCAAAAACAGACAAAAATAATAGCATACAATGTTCTTAATGTGCTTAGTCACTCAGTCATGTCCGACTCTTTGCTACCCTTTGGACTGTAGCCCGCCAGGCTCCTCTGTCCATGGGATTTTCCAGGCAAGAATACTGGAGTGGTTTACCATTTCCTTCTCCAGGGGATCTTCCTGACCCAGGATCGAACCCACATCTCCTGTGTCTCCTGCATTGCAGGTGGATTCTTTTCCCACCGAGGCACTGGAGAAGCCTCAAATAATAGCATAAATAATACTAACTCAGTTGTATCTCTCTATATGTAAGCAAATATTGCCCTTTCTCATTAGTGTATGCCCAGCATTTAGAACAGTCAGGAATAGATTAATACCTGTTGAATAAATAGCTGAACTCAACCACCTAAACAAAAATTCTCTGTACATAACTATGTAAATAATCCCTCTTTAAAAAATGATATATGCCACATAAGGCCTTCTTAAATCATCCAAAAACACTTTAGGGAAGAGAATATATTTGATAAAATAATAAAAAATATTTCCTTTCAGGGAAAATATACTGAAATTTATAACATCAGTTTTTACTAGGACTATTTATTAGTACTTCTCCATACTCAAATTTCCTATCATGAACTTTGAAGTCAGTTAGAAAATGTTGTTTTAAAGTAAATCGTCATGGATTTTATTATCAGTCAGTTCAGTTCAGTCGCTTAGTCGTGTCTGACTCTTTGAGACCCCATGAATAGCAGCACGCCAGGCCTCCCTGTCCATCACCAACTCCCGGATTGCACTCACTCTCACGTCCATCGAGTCAGTGATGCCATCCAGCCATCTCATCCTCTGTTGTCCCCTTCTCCTCCTGCCCCCAATCCCTCCCAGCATCAGAGTCTTTTCCAATGAGTCAACTCTTCGCATGAGGTGGCCAAAGTATTGGAGTTTCAGCTTTAGCATCATTCCTTCCAAAGAAATCCCAGGGCTGATCTCCTTCAGAATGGACTGGTTGGATCTCCTTGCAGTCCAAGGGACTCTCAAGAGTCTTCTCCAACACCACAGTTCAAAAGCATCAATTCTTCAGTGCTCAGCCTTCTTCACAGTCCAACTCTCACATCCATACATGACTACTGGAAAAACCATAGCCTTGACTAGATGGACCTCTGTTAGCAAAGTAATGTCTCTGCTTTTGAATATGCTATCTAGGTTGGTCATAACTTTCCTTCCAAGGAGTAAGCGTCTTTTAATTTCATG
>NW_011495013.1:7543285-7550022 GCF_000754665.1 Bison bison bison
CAGTGATTTTGGAGCCCAGAAAAATCAAGTCTGACACTGTTTCCACTGGTTCCCCATCTATTTCCCATGAAGTGATGGGACTGGATGCCATGATCTTCATTTTCTGAATGTTGAGCTTTAAGCCAACTTTTTCACTCTCCTCTTTCACTTTCATCAAGAGGCTTTTTAGTTCCTCTTCACTTTCTGCCATAAGTGTGGTGTCATCTGCATATGTGAGGTTATTGATATTTCTCCCAGCAATCTTGATTCCAGCTTGTGTTTCTTCCAGTCCAGCGTTTCTCATGATGTACTCTGCATATAAGTTAAATAAGCAGGGTGACAATATACAGCCTTGACGTACTCCTTTTCCTATTTGGAACCACTCTGTTGTTCCATGTCCAGTTCTAACTGTTGCTTCCTGACCTGCATACAGATTTCTCAAGAGGCAGGTCAGGTGCTTTGGTATTCCCATCTCTTTTAGAATTTTCCACAGTTTATTGTGATCCACACAGTCAAAGGCTTTGGCATAGTCAATAAAGCAGAAATAGATGTTTTTCTGGAACACTCTTACTTTTTCCATGATCCAGCAGATGTTGGCAATTTAATCTCTGGTTCCTCTGCCTTTTCTAAAACCAGCTTGAACATCATGAAGTTCACCGTTCATGTATTGCTGAAGCCTGGCTTGGAGAATTTTGAGCATTACTTTACTAGCATGTAAATATTTTTCAACACTACCTATGTTAAGGACATTAAAAGAAGTAGCCTTGTAACTCTGTTAACCCCATACATCAGTGATCCCCAGACATTCTATGTTCATGGTACCATCAGTGTCTAGATACTATTTTCAGTGGACCTAGGCCAAAAGAAGTGCCTAATGGTTCCATTTGTTAAGTAGCTTCATCCAACAATTTTGTAAGTACTTATATCCTAAAAATTTGGTAAACATTTGAAAAACTACTACACATAAGTTAAAATTTTTAAATATTTTCATGCCATTCTTAACCACGATTACTTCCCATCTTGGGATGTATGCATCTGTTGAGCACTGCTCAACACTTTAACCTCAGAATCAGATTGAAAAACACCCCCACACATTGCCTGTTCCAAGTCGATTCTTGCCTGGTACAACTTTCTACACAGCAACCACCAAGAACCCAGATTTACGAAGATAGAATGACCTCAAAAGGAATAAAGCACAATCCCACATTGAAAGTGTGAACTATGTCAAGCTAGTATTTCATTTGGTAACAAAAAAATGTCAAGTATCACCAGTTTTCCCTGAAAAATTGAAAACTACCAGCAGCCTCTGTGAATCACTGCAGTGTCACGGGGTACTTTATCACATAGTTTCAAAATCATGGTTCAAGACTATTTCTCCCACATCAATCTACATAAATCCCAATCCTTAAAGAAGTAACTCAAACTCCATCTCATTCAGGAAGCCTTCCTTGACTACCCAGACAGAAGCAATCTCTCTCTGCCTCATCTGAGTTTCTGGTAGAGAAAGAGACTGACTCCCAGCATCTATTCTTTCCTTTGATCTTAGAAACAGAACCCTACATTTAGAATAAAGACACCATTTCCCAGTCTCTTCTAGAGTTGTGTGAGGCCATGTGGTCAAGCTCTGGACCATGGGATGAATTTTGAAATGGTCAATGTGACTTCCAGGAAGTATTTTCCAAGACAGGGGTATTGTCTTTCCTCTTTCCTGTTGGCTGGAATAAGACGAGCTACCCACTCCAGTATTCTTGGGCTTCCCTAGTGGTTCAGATAGTAAAGAATCCACAAGCAATGTGGGAGACCTGGGTTTGATCCCTGGGTTGTGAAGGTCCCCTGGAGGAGGGCATGGCAACCCACTCCAGTATTCTTGCCTGGAGAATCCCCATGAACAGAGGAGTCTGGCGGGCTACAGTCCATGGGGTCACAAAGAGTCAGACACGACTGAACAACTAAGCACAGCACTTATGTCATCAATTGGGATAAGTCAAGAAGAAAAATTTACAACTTAGTGATTTGTAAATGAAAATTGCAAATCTGTAATGTACTAAGTAAAGTGTGACAGCCAAAATGTTTTCAAATAGGGATTAGTAGACAGCAAACCATACAAAATAAGGTTGGTCCTACCTTCTTTCCCCACATCCTCACCTTTCCCCTTCAAAATGCCACACTGACCCAAATGATCTTTTCAAAACGCTCATGTGGATGCGTCACCTGCCTACATAAAACCCTCCAGAGACCTGAAAGACAAAAACCAGTTTTCCTAACATGTTCTGGAAGACAGTGCTTCTCAGACTTCAATGGGCACATGAATCACATGCAGAGAGTCTGATCCAGTAGCTTTGGGGGTGGTGGGGCGGGGCTTGAGATTCTGCATCTCTTACCAGCTCCCAGATGATGCTGATGAGGGTGGTGTGAGGACCACACTTTGAGTATCAGGATATGGAGACTCTCTAGGTGTGCCCTGCCTACACCAGGTTAATTACAGCAGTTCATTACTTTACACCACTCAAGCCCATCCCCTTCTCTCCATACCAGCCACCTGGGTCCTCTCAGTTCCCCATTATCACTCTTTGCCTGGACTGGCCTCCCTCCATCCCCAACCTTTGGTAGTCACACAGCAGTCACCCTTACACATCAACTCATGACCCACGCTGGTTCTGGTCTTTCTGTCCTATATCCCAGTTATCATTTACATTTATTTGTTTGAATATTAGATTATGTTGATTATTCCTGGTAGACTGTAGACTCTATGAGGTCAGGGACCAAGTTGGGTTTTGCTTCTCATTGTAGCCCCAGTATTTTTAAAGGACCTGGCTTATAGCACATACTTCATAAAAATATCAAAAATAATGGATAAACTCTTCTACTACACCTGCCCATTGTCAGAAGAGTCTTAAAAATACAAGGAATTGAATGCTGCTGCTCCATGTGTGAATAACTATTACAGTAATTATAATAGTAATAGTATAGGCAGAAACCCATTGACCTTTTTCCGTGAGCCAGGCATTCCTCTAAATGTGTCAGATACAGAAATACTCAGGACAGCTCTACTGAGTGGGTGCTATCACCATACCCATTTACAGAAGAGGAATGTGAGGGTCTTTGTAAGTAATTAAAATAATTCATGCTAATCAACAAAAACTGCAGAATCTAAACGGATTCCCTTTGCTGAAATTCTGAAGGTGGCTAGAGATCCATGGTTTTTAATTTGGCTTGAATTCTAGATCACAGCTTTTGGAGCTTCCTGGAACACATCATCTACCCTCCAGATCTGTCTACAAAGACAGACTGAGGTTTTCCCCACTGAGCCACGCAGAGCTGACCTCAGGTGACCCCAAACCTACGCAGGACCAGATCTCATAATGTAGCCATTGCAGGGTAAGCAAGACTTCTTCCTGAGTCTCCATGCTTCTGCCCCTCCTTGCAAGTCAGACACAGCCTGATGGAGGATGACCACTCACGGCAGTTGGACAATGAGAGCTACGTCTTAGAAACGGCCTCTCTGTGGTATTATTTCTAGAGCTCACATTTCAAAATTATTTTTAAAACTAATCTAATTATCTAATAAAGTCTTAATTATGTGGAATCTTTACAGAAGTTTACTATTCTCCACCTTTTGTAGACATGGAAAATAAGAAAATAAGCAAATTATAAAGAATTTATAAAATACTGCCAGAGAATGAAATGGAATTCCAGAAAATGTGAAATCTTCTACAACTTCCACAGCTTCAAATGTTTTGCCCTGAGAATGACATGTAAGTACTGGCCTTGATCATCAGTTCCCAAAGATGCTGGATGCTTTAAGACAGTGCAAGAAAAATCATTTTCAATAGCAAAGATTGAAACAGAAAAGAGGTTCAAGTTTATATTTAATAACATCAACAACAATTAACAACAACAACAAAAATTCCAAAGTTTGGCTAAACATATGCAATTTCAGCCTACAAGAGCTCTAGAATTTATAATATTCACCAAATGATACCATCCACAAAGAGATTAACATCAGCTTACTACTTTTAAGGTACAGCATCAAATATAAGAGATATGCTAATATTTTTATTTCAAATAGGACATGTTTAAATTACAAAGATCAGACAAACTTGAAGTTGTATATAAACTGTTTCTCATCAACAGAATATTTAAAAATGTGAAGGGTAATTCTACCTTTATAATGTGATGCTATATTATGGATTTTATGAAATAAATGATTATATTCTTAAATCCAATTGTGAAATTATGTATACTTGGTTAATACAGGATGATTAAGTAACAGTCTGAACTTCAGGTGCACAAATATTACTGCACAAAGTTTATCCTAATCCATACATCAATCTGGATTTAGTAAAATTCTATTCATAGCTGTCAACTTTATGATATGGTCAAGTCAAAATAAGAAAATATTCTTAAACCAAAATGAATGTGCACATTTTAATGGATGGGGTTGTATGTAAAATCATGGTAGAATTCTGTGACCATCTGTCCTACACAAAAAATTTGCTTACAATGTTAAAAACAATTAAGAACAATACATCCAAAGGCCATACCATGTACTTGGTTTGAGGCTCACTGAGCACCCTGATTCTTTAGACAGGAAGGTGGTGGACTGCACAGGCCTTCATACTTGCTGTTACCAGAGAACAGCCTGCCATGAGCACAAGGTCACTCCAGCTGGTGTAGCCTGCACCAGGCAGGGAGCTCCCTCTAAACTCTGTGGAGATGTTACACTGTCACATCATGGTCCTCATGGTCATGGTCCTGAGAAAAGGCAGACACTAAGACTCCCCCAGCTGCCAGCCAGCCTGGAACAGTATCCTGCACACAATCACCAGTCCCAAATGTGATGTGAATTGTTGTTTCAGTGTTAGAGATGGAGTTTCTCCAAACTACCTCCACTCTCTGTACATGGAGTAAAAATGAGCCAATGTTATCCACTTATTTTAGAAAGGAAAATCTTCCCCTGCTAGATGCTTTCCTCTGTCCTCAATAAACTGAAACCACTCCTTACATGAATCAAGAGTAGATTTGCTGAATATAAGATCAATCATCTAGCTATTTCTCAAACCAGGCATCTCTCAATCCTCGCTTCCACTGTCAAGAAGCAAAAGGTCTCCCAAATCACCCATCAGTGAAGCACACCAAACCCAAATGTCTTTTGTTGTGATGTTTGTTTTTAATGCCCCAAGAGGCCTGAAGAACAAGCATCTGGTTTCTGGTTTTTAGTAAGTCTTTTCATCCCATTTTCTGGCATTTAATTGAAGTATATAAAGTTCAAATAACTCATGCACTCTTTCAAAATGGAATTACTCAATTCACACCAGAACACATGGTTCTGCAAGCCAATCCTGCCCACATTTTCTCCTTTGAAAATTAACAGCATCAACTGGTCCTCCCTCGAGTTTCCTAGTCACACATCCCAGAATAGTTGTTCAATATGGAGACTAAATATCAACACGATATTTTTCCTGTCAAGAAGACCTGGTGATAATAATCCCATATCCAGACAGCATATCAATTCAGTGTTTGTTTGGAGGGCAGTGCTATTTAGCTCAAGTCTGAAACATAAGAGAAAAGACTGGAATGCTTCAGAAGCAATTTCTATGATACTGTCTCCACCACTGAAAATCTAGGTGAGCTTATAAAGTCATCGCCCTGTCCCAACCATATATTCATATCTGTAAATAAAGGATAAAAAATAAATGCCTTGCTCCAACCACAAATATTCCAACAATAAAATGACATTGACAAAGCAAAAGAAAAGTAAGGAAATAGTGATAATAACATTTCTTTCAACTTTAGAAAGCTGTAGGAGTCTTGATTTTTCTTGAACACACAGCATGAAATTTGTTCAAATCAGTCTCCCTGGAGGAAAGTTATAACCTTTGTTAAAGTGAGGCGATGTCTTCAAAGGCAACATGAGAACTTTGAAGGTAAACCCCATTTTCTTTAGAGCCCAGTGGGAGGGTCACATGCCTGTGATAGTTTCTGAAGATGATCTTGGAAAGAAACAGCAGGCAACCCCCCACCTAGATGAGGCAGATAAATGAGACCCCATGTCCTCTTTTGAGATGGCTTTGCCCCCAATCTCAAATATGTCAATGATATCATTTTATAGCAGATACAAATCTTGAAGTAATAAAAGGCTCCTTTTAAGACAGATACAATATCAGAACTCTTTCTGCATATATTGCAGAGTCTTAAAGGTCCCTCCTTTTTTTCAGTATGTATTTTTTGAAACAATGAAGACTACAGAGTGGGGGGGAAAAGGAGAGTTGTGCTTTCCATCCTTCAGGAAATTAAATATTTGACATTTACTAATTAAAATATTCTGAATTTCACATCCTGATTACAAGTTATTTCATTTCTAAGGAAGCTGTGGCATAATTCAGAGGAACCTCAGATTTCCAAATGAAGCCAAACCTATCTTTTGTGTAGCATGAAGGAAGCTATTGAATTTGTGCCCATTGTAGACACCGAATTGACTCGCTGATCTAATAATGATGGAAATCTTGTGACTTTCAAAAATTGAAACTGATTGGCAGAGTGGAGAACTACAAACCTAACTTTCTACAGCTGAAAACAATCAGGGAATGCATATAAGACAAAATAGATTTATACTCTACAACAATTCATTTCAGGCATTTCAATGCAAAGTAAAACATAAACAGATGTTGAAGACAACCTACTGAACCTACCTGCTGAATTTTGTAGTAAAGAAAAAAAAAAAGTACAAGTAAGGTTCTTTTTTTTTTTTTTTTTTT
>NW_011495013.1:7550122-7552288 GCF_000754665.1 Bison bison bison
GGAAGTAATATAGGGCACATAATGTATTTGATGTAATATTCTGAGTTGGGTCTGAAGCAGCAATGTTCATATTTCTGCAGCAAACATATGAATATTTACAATAAATCTGATCAAATATCCAAATAGTTTCAAGCAATTTGGATCAACTTCTATGTTTAAACAAGTTTTGGTGTCAAACCTACTTAAAAACTCAGTCTCCAGAAATTTTGGATTTTAAAAGTACAAGTGAGAATACCACAGTAGCATGGAGTGTGACCTCATGGAGACTGACATCTTGGAGTCGTTGGAAGATCTCGGTTACAAGGGTCCATTGTTAGAAGATGGAGCTCTGTCTCAGGCCGTCACTGCTGGAGCCAGTTCCCCTGAGTTTACCAAACTCTGTGCTTGGTTGGTGTCTGAATTAAGAGTACTCTGTAAACTAGAGGAAAATGTGCAAGCAACTAACAGCCCAAGTGAAGCTGAAGAATTCCAGCTTGAGGTGAGTGGGCTACTAGGGGAGATGAACTGTCCATATCTTTCACTGACATCTGGGGATGTGACCAAGCGCCTTCTCATTCAGAAGAACTGCCTCCTTTTGCTCACATACCTCATCTCAGAACTAGAAGCTGCCAGAATGCTCTGTGTGAATACTCTTCCAAAAAAAGCTCAAGAAGGAGGCGGTAGTGAGGTCTTTCAAGAGTTGAAAGGCATATGTATTGCTCTAGGAATGTCCAAACCTCCAGCCAATATAACTATGTTCCAATTCTTCAGCGGGATTGAAAAAAAAGTAAAGGAAACATTAGCAAAAGTTCTACCTAATCATGTGGGAAAGCCTTTACTGAAGAAGCCAATGGGACCGGCCCACTGGGAAAAGATAGAAGCAATTAACCAAGCTGTGGCCAATGAATATGAAGTTCGGAGAAAGCTGCTAATAAAACGTTTGGACGTCACCGTCCAGTCTTTTGGCTGGTCTGACAGAGCTAAGAGTCAAACAGAAAAACTGGCGAAGGTTTACCAGCCAAAACGCTCAGTCTTATCTCCTAAAAGTACTATTTCTGTTGCCCACCTTTTGGCTGCAAGACAAGACTTGTCAAAGATCTTAAGGACGAGCAGTGGCTCTATAAGAGAAAAGACTGCCTGTGCCATCAATAAGGTGTTGATGGGCAGAGTTCCTGACAGAGGAGGTAGGCCCAATGAAATCGAACCTCCACCCCCAGAGATGCCACCGTGGCAGAAGAGGCAAGATGGCCCCCAGCAACCAGCAGGAGGACGAGGAGGCGGGAGAGGGGGCTATGAACATTCCTCATACGGAGGACGAGGAGGTCATGAACAGCAAACAGGAGGCAGAGGTGGACGCGGCGGCTACGACCACAAGTAAGGTTCTTATGCATTAGATGGAGCAGCAATTTCTTTCTGAATACCTGGAGCAAAAGGGTGGATTTCAAACTCAACATTCATCATATATGTTGCTGTATTTCATGAAGATCTAATTGGACAATATAGACATGGTATGCACGGAGGTTTCCATTACCAAAAAAAAAAAGGCCTGTTTCATGTTAGAAATCTCATGAATTTGGTTTAGTCCATTCATGCTTATTGAGCACCTATTTTGTGCACAGCCAAGCTGTAAGTATAGAAGACAAGAAAGACAGTCCTCACCCTCTGGGAGCTGACAGCCTACTTCCACCATATACAGCATCATGGGTAACTTCAAGACAGTATGACAGGACAGTCACACGGTTTGCAGAAAGGACTACGAGTTAACCATGGGGCAGAGGGAACCAGGACATGCTTAGTCCACGTTGTTATAAGCTGCATGGAAAGAAATTAACAAGAAGTGGAACCAATTCTTCAGATACCCAGAGCTTGTTTACAAGTGTTGCAGTCCTCCATTAGTTCAGTTCAGTCGCCCAGTCCTGTCCAACTTTGAGACCCCATGAACTGCAGCATGCCAGGCTTCCCTGTCCATCACCAACTCCTGGAGCTTACTCAAATTCATGTCCATTGAGTCTGTGATGCCATCCAACCATCTCATCCTCCATCAGACCCTTCTCCTCCCACATTCCATCTTTCCCAGCATCAGGGTCTTTTCAAATGAGTCAGTTCTTTGCACCAGGTGGCCAAAGTACTGGAGTTTCAGCTTCAGCATCAGTCCTTCCAATGAATATTCAGGACTGATTTCCTTTA
>NW_011495013.1:7552388-7553065 GCF_000754665.1 Bison bison bison
CCTTTAGGATGGACTGGTTGGATCTCCTTGCAGTCCAAGGGACTCTCAAAGTCTTCTCCGACACTACAGTTCAAAAGCATCAATTCTTTAGCGCTCAGCTTTCTTTATAGTCGAACTCTCACGTCCATATATGACTACTGGAAAAACCATAACTTTGACTAGACAGACCTTTGTTGGCAAAGTAATGTCTCTGCTTTTTAACATGTTGTCTACGTTGGTCATAACTTTTCTTCCAATGAGCAAGCGTCTTTTAATTTCATAGCTGCAGTCACCATCTGCAGTGATTTTGGAGCCCAGAAAAATAGTCTCTCACTGTTCCCATTGTTTCCCCATCTACTTGCCATGAAGTGATGGGACCAGATGCCATGATCTTAGGTTTCTGAATGTTGAACTTTAAGCCAACTTTTTACTCTCCTCTTTCAATTTCATCAAGAGGCTCTTTAGTTCTTCTTTGCTTTCTGCCATAAGGGTGGTGTCATCTATATATCTGAGGTTATTGATATTTCTCCCGGCAATCTTGATTCCAGCTTTTACTTCATCCAGCCCAGTGTTTCTCATGATGTACTCTGTATACAAGTTAAATAAACAGATTGACAATATATAGCTTTGATGTACTCCTTTCCTGATCTGGAACCAGTCTGTTGTTCCATAGCCAGTTCTAACTGTTGCTTCTTGAC
>NW_011495013.1:7553165-7564591 GCF_000754665.1 Bison bison bison
AGCTTGAACATCTGGAAGTTCGTGGTTCACATACTGTTGAAGCCTAGCTTGGAGAATTTTGAGCATTACTTTGCTAGTGTGTGAGGTGAGTGCAATTGTGCAGTAGTTTGAGCATTCTTTGGCATTGCCTTTCTTTGGAATTGGAATGAAAACTGATCTTTTCCAGTCCTGTGGCCACTGCTGTGTTTTCCAAATTTGCTGGCATATTGAGTGCGGCACTTTCACAGCATTATCTTTTAGGATCTAAAATAGGTTAACTGGAATTCCATCACCTCCACTAGCTTTATTTGTAGTGATGCTTCGTAAGGCCCACTTACTTCACATTCCAGGATGTCTGGCTCTAGGTGTGTGATCACACTGTTGTGATTATCTGGGTCATGAAGATCTTTTTTGTATAGTTCTGTGTATTCTTGACACCTCTTCTTAATATCTTCTACTTCTGTTAGCTCCATTTTTGTCCTTTATTGAGCCCATCTTTGCATGAAATGTTCCCTTGGTATCTCTAATTTTCTTGAAGAGATCTCTAGTCTTTCACATTCTATTGTCCTCCATCTCATGGTTCTAATTCACTCTAAATGTGTTCATTAACCTCTGACACTGGTTCTAGATTTTAGAGACCTAATTCATCGATTTCATCAGAGAATGGCAGTTGGTTTTGCTACAAAACAAACAAAAGAGAATGCAAGCCTTTATCTTCATGTAGTCCATCTTCTTGACGTGAAGTTAAGAATACAATTCAACAAAACTTTTGCAAATACAAAGCTAAAAGAGCAATTCAAAAGGCCTGTGCAATTGAATGTCCTGACTCTACAGAAGCAGTTTAACTCAGGAAGTCAATGTGGAATGGTTTGAAAAACACACTTCAGTCTTATCTTCAGACCAACGAATTGATGAAGTGAAGGAAGAGATTTCCTTAAGAGAAAGACTGAGGTTTGAGCAGATAGGCGGAGCAGATAGGAAGGAGAAAATGTGACTCTAAAGATCTAAACATATCAATATAGAAAGACAAAGAGTTATAACCAATCTAATACCCTTAGACTGTTAGAAAGAGGAGATGTTCTTAGCAGTTACTAGATGATAATATATGGCTGGAACCTGAAGAAATCAAACAGAGGAGGAAGGGCAGGCTCTCAAAGAATAAATGAATTGACTGCCCCCAAGGAGGCAAGAACCTGAGAAATTACTGAAAGCCTCTTAAAGCTTCCCTCGTAGCTCAGATGATAAAGGATCTGCCTGCAATGCAGGAGACCTGGGTTCGATCCCTGGGTTAGGAAGACCCTGTGGAGAAGGGAACAGCAACTCACCCCAGTATTCTTGCCTGGAGAATTCCACAGACAGAGGAGTTTGGTGGGCAATAGTCCATGGGGTTGGAAAGAGTTGGACACGACTGAGTGACTAACACTTTCACACTTTCTTAAAGCTGCAGATAGTTCATTACAAGAATAATTAGGTGGCTTTCCCAGTGGCTCAATGGTAAAGAATCTGCCTGCCAATGTAGGAGATTTGATCCTTAATCAGTGAAGATCGTACATGTTCCAGAGTAACTAAGCCCACACGCCACAACTATTGAGCCTTTGCTCTAGAGCTCAGGAGCCACAACTACTGAGCCCATGTGCCACAACTATTGAAGTCCACATGCCCTAGAGCCCATGCTCCACAACAAGAGAAAACACTGCAATGAGAAGCCTGTGTGCTGCAACTAGAGAGCAGCCCCTCACCCCTACCCTGCTCTTTGCATCTAGAGAAAAGCCCCGTGCCCCAGTCATGATCTAGCACAGCCAAAAATAAAATTATTTTTTAATAAAGAATAATTAGGGAACCAAGCCTTCAAGACTGGACAGCTAAGTCAAGCAGCTATTGAAAATCTAGATATACTGGATGGGGTAAGATTTAGAAAATCCAGATAACATATATCCTTCTAAAAGTCTTTAGCATCAAGTTTCAGTCTGACAGAATTATTATAGGTGAGTACATAAATATTGTGTATATACTTACTGAATGTTATAGAAAATTGATAGAAATAAGAGAAAACACAGCGAAGATGAAACACTTTAAAAGGGAGCTGGGCAGTCCATAACAGACTGAGTCCAAGCCTAGTTTAGAAGAGGACCATCGAAGAACACCTCTTGGATAGAAATTAATGAACTGGGGAGGTTTATTTGAAATGGAAGGTTTTGGCAGACCCTGAATTCACTGAGCATATTTCTGGCTATGGGAGTCCTTGTAGGGGAAAGTTTAGAAGAGTAAGAAAGGGAGAAAGTGTTGGCCAGGAAGCAAAAAGCAAGCCCAGCAAGGAGTACAGACCCACATGAAATACAAATGAAGAATAACCAAACTCAAACAGGTTGAAGGCTTTCAAACTTAGTGAGGTCTCCCTAGAAGAGGAGGGAACAAACAGAGACAAAAACAGTCTAGGAAAGAAAATATCTTTCTAATTAGTAACATAGACTCTAATATGAGGAAATGACCATTCCTAGCAAGCAATACCGGAGAAGGCAATGGCACCCCACTCCAGTACACACAGATGGAGGAGCCTGGTGGGCGCAATCCATGGGGTCACTAAGAGTCAGACATGACTGAGCAACTTCACTTTCACTTTTCACTTTCACACATTGGAGAAGGAAATGGCAACCCACTCCAGTGTTCTTGCCTGGAGAATCCCAGGGATGGGGGAGCCTGGTGGGCTGCCGTCTCAGGGGTCGCACAGAGTCAGACATAACTGAAGCAACTTAGCAGCAGCAGCAAGCAATACAATGATAAGGGAGGGATAAGGAGGGAATCAGAGTCCTTAAAAAATGTGAAAGATGATGGGAGAGGAGAAATGATCCCATCAACCTTACCCCGATGAAGGGTTTCACATGGTCCTGATACAGAAGCAAAGACCAGAGGCACAACACATGTTATCTGTGGACACTGAATACCCACAACTGAGTGTGTTCTTTTTTGTAAGATCCCACCAGCCTCTAGTTCATCATTCTGGCTGGCTTTCCTGCCCTTAGCATCTGTGAAACACCAAGGAAACCCAACACAGTCATGTCCTCTTTGGTTTAGCCAGTTCTAGGTTTTCCACTTTGGAGAAGGAAATGGCAACCCACTCCAGTGTTCTTGCCTGGAGAGTCCCAGGGACGGGGGAGCCTGGTGGGCTGCCGTCTACGGGGTCACATAGAGTCAGACACGACTGAAGCAACTTAGCAGCAGCAGCAGAGAAGGCAATGGCACTTCAATCCAGTACTCTTGCCCGGAAAATCCCATGGACAGAGAAGGCTGGTAGGCTGCAGTCCATGGGGTCGCTAGGAGTCGGACACGACTGAGCGACTTCACTTTCACTTTTCACTTTCATGCATTGGAGAGGGAAATGGCAACCCACTCCAAGGTTCTTGCCTGGAGAATCCCAGGGATGGGAGAGCCTGGTGGGCTGCCATCTATGGGGTCACACAGAGTCAGACAGGACTGAAGGGACTTAGCAGCTTAGCAGCAAGTTTTCCGCAACTTATAAGCAACGGAGTCCTATCAAATATAGAATACCTCCCAAAAATTTTAGACACAGTCCAGGAGATTCCAACTGCCATGACCACCTCAAGGCTAGAAAAGTAGTCTCTCTCAGGATGTTTTCTGAGTCTACAAAGTACAAAAGTGGAACCAAGAGTGTGGACTCCCAGAAGTATAACTTCCCTCCCAAATCTAACCACCAATGGTTCCTTCAACTATTGTTTAGGCCAAAATTAGGCTAATTTAAATATATAGCTGCATTCACAAGAAAGAATGAAATCCTTTAGGGCAAGAAAAGACAAGGAAACTGAAATCCAGGGCATGAAGTGTGAAAATTGAGGCTGAGAGTTCTGGCAATTAGGAGTGCAGGGAGAAATGGGTTCTGGACCTCAAAATAGGCCCAGTTCACTTGGGTCTTTGGTTTGGATGCTAAGGAAGGAACCTGAGAAAAGGTCTAGGCTGAGAGTTGGAACTGAGAGCCTTGACTCAAGCCAGGATGCCCAGAGGAAACGTTTCTAGAACACATTCTAGAAACGTTTCCTCTTGGTTAGCCCAAGAAAAGGACCAAAAGAAATATACCTGTAAAAGGGAAACAAGTTAAAAGCTCTTATGAAAATATAAAAAAATTCCTAGCCTGTCTCATGAGCAGGGCTTGGCATCAAATTTATATGATAGTCAAGGTGTACAATTCTGAAGCTATGAAACTAATATAAAAATATATTAGACTGGAGATTCTACTAGGTGCCTGTCAGAAGAAAACTAAAACCACTCTGATATCCATGTAACCCTTCCCCATCCTGAAAAATTAGCTCATTAAAAAAAAAAAAAAAAAATGACTAGCTCATGAGAAAGTGATCTTCCAAATTGTGTTAAGATGTGAAGGTAGAGAAATGGGCAAGCAAATAGCTCCTGTCCTCATGGAACACACACTCAACCAGAGAAGAAACAGTAAATAGCTATACAAATAGTCACCTAATTCCAATTGTGATAAGTGCTATATAGACAAAACACTAGGTACAGAATTTGTGGTAATACAAAAAAAAAAAAAATCCCCAAACTTGCCTTTTTTGTTAAAATGTAATATGTTCTTTGTAAATGACATGACTAATAAGGGAGTTAATATTTAAAATATATAAACAGCTCAACATCAAAATAACAAGCAACCTGATTTAAAAATGGGCAGAAAGACCTGAATAGACATTTTTTCCAAAGAGGACATGCCAATGGCCAACAGGTACATGAAATGATGTGCCACATTGTTAATCATCAGGGAACTGCAAATCAAAACCTCAATGAAAAGAAAAAAAACCCACAATGCAATATCACCTCACTCCTGTCACAACGGTTATCATCAAAAATAACAAATGTTGGCAAGGATGAGGAGAAAAAGAGACCCTCGTACACTGTTGGTAAAATATAAATTGTTGCAGCCACTGTGGAGAATAGCATGAAAGTTTCTCAAAAAACTAAAAAAGAACTACCATGCTGCTGCTGCTAAGTCGCTTCAGTCGTGTTCGACTCTGTGTGACCCCAGAGACGGCCATCAGTTCAGTTCAGTCACTCAGTTGTGTCCGACTCTTTGCGACCCCATGAATCGCAGCACACCAGACCTCCCTGTCCATCACCAACTCCAGGAGTTCACTCAAACTCACGTCCATCGAGTCAGTGATGCCATCCAGCCATCTCATCCTCTGTCATCCCCTTCTCATCTCATCCTCTGTCATCCCCTTCTCCCCCTCCCAGCATCAGAGTCTTTTCCAATGAGTCAACTCTTCGAATGAGGTGGCCAAAGTACTGGAGTTTCAGCTTTAGCATCATTCCTTCTAAAGAACACCCAGGACTGATCTCCTTTAGAATGGACTGGTTGGATCTCCTTGCAGTCCAAGAGACTCTCAAGAGTCTTCTCCAACACCACAGTTCAAAAGCATCAATTCTTTAGCACTCAGCTCTCTTCACAGTCCAACTCTCACATCCATACATGACTACTGGAAAAACCATAGCCTTGACTAGACGGACCTTTGTTGGCAAAGTAATGTCTCTGCTTTTCAATATGCTATCTAGGAGACGGCCATATGACCCAGCAATTTCACTTCTGGGTATATATCTGACAGAAACAAAAACACTAATACTAAAAGATACAAGCATCCCAATGTTCATAGCAGCAGTGTGTATAAACGCCAAGATACAGAAGTAACCTAAGCATCCAGCAACAGATGAATGGATACAGTGGTATATGTATATGGGAATATTACTCACCCATAAAAAAGAATGAAATAATGTCATTTGCAGCAAGATGGATGGACTTGGAGGGTATAATGCTAAGCGAAATAAGTCAGAGAGAAAAACAAATACTGTATGTATTCACTTATATGTAGAATCTAAAAAATACAACAAACTAGTGAATATTGACACTAATGAAGCCAACTTACGGCAAACAAACTAGTGGTTACCATGGGGACAGGGAAGGGAGGAGGGGAAGTGCAGGGGTGGGGAATTAAGAGGTACAAACTATTATGTATAACACAAGCTACAAGGATATTTAAAAGTGGAGTATAACCTTTAAAATTGTGAATCTATATACTGTATAGATTCTATATACAGGTGTACTATATAATATTGTACATCAATTATACCTCAGAAAAAACAAGACCAAAAAACATGTTCAACTTAACTACAAGAGGGAGCAGTCTAATAATGAAAATATTTCAACGACAAGTAATATTAATGATGCTTACATATAGACATTCAAAACTGAATTACTAGAATTATGATTTCATTTATAGTCATTTACCTTCTCAGATTCTTTCCACATGTTTCCCAATGTGTTTTTTTAATAGATTTACTTATTTTTAATTAAACGACAATTGCTTCACAATATTGTGCTGGACTCTTCTATGCATCAACAGGACTCAGTCACTCAGGACATAGGTTTACATATGTCCCCACCCTCTTGAAACTCCATCCCATCTCCCATCTCTTCCCTCATCTTTTGGTTGTTACAGAGCCCTGGTTTGGGGTCCTGGAGTCATACAGCAAATTCCCATTGGTTATCTATTTCTCATATGGTAGTGTATATGCTTCCATGTTACTCTCCATTCGTCCCATTCACTTCTCCCTCCCCTCCAATGCTTTTAATATGTTAATACATACATTATAAACTGTGCTAAATGTTTAATATTGATCATGAGAGTCCTAAGAAAAGGGAACCCTCTTACACTGTTGGTGGGAATGTAAACTAGTACAGCCACTATGGAGAACAGTGTGGAGATTCCTTAAAAAACTGGAAATAGAACTGCCATATGACCCAGCAATCCCACTGCTGGGCATACACACTGAGGAAACCAGAATTGAAAGAGACATGTGTACCCCAATGTTCATCACAGCACTGTTTATAATAGCCAGGACATGGAAGCAACCTAGATGTCCATCAGCAGATGAATGGATAAGAAAGCTGTGGTACATATACACAATGGAATATTACTCAGCCATTAAAAAGAATACATTAGAATCAGTTCTAATGAGGTGGATGAAACTGGAGCTGATTATACACAGTGAAGTAAGCCAGAAAGAAAAAAAATGATAACCCTGTATGCGAGACAGCAAAAGAGACACAGATGTATAGAACAGTCTTTTGGACTCTGTGGGAGAGGGAGGGGGGGGAATGATTTGGGAGAATGGCATTGAAACATGTATAATATCATACAAGAAACGAATCACCAGTCCAGGTTCGATGCAGGATACAGGAAGCTTGGGGCTGGTGCACTGGGATGACCCAGAGGGATGGTATGGGGAGGGAGGTGGGAGGGGGGTTCAGGATGGGGAACACATGTACACCCATGGTGGATTCATGTTGATGTATGGCAAAACCAATACAATATTGTAAAGTAATTAGCCTCTAATTAAAATAAATAAATTTAATTAAAAAAAATAATTACTTAACATTTCCTAAAATTATAAGTTGTTATTTTAAAAAGGCTTTTGAGAGTACAGATTTCATTGGTATATGCATACTTTTAAATTTTGTTTTGATATCTTTCCACAGTTAGTATTCCCAAGTAAAAAAGCATTTTAAAAATCAAAATGCAGTATTTCACAAAGAATAACACCTTTCAAGTCTCTGGACTTTCTTTTCAATGCTAAAGTCATCTGTACTTTGAAACAAAAGAAAACACATAATTGACAATTTTTTTTTAATGTACAATATTGTGGATATGGGCTTCTCAGGTGTCATAGTGGTAAAGAACCTGCCTGCCAATGCAGGAGACATAAGAGATATGCGTTCAATCCCTGGATCAGGAATATCCCCTGGAGGAGGTCATGGCACCCCACTCCAGTAATCTTGCTGGGAGAATCCCATGGTCAGAGGAGCCTGGTGGGCTACAGTCCATGGGGTCATAAAGAGTTGGACACAAATGATGTGACTTAGCACACACTGTGGATATATCTAATTTGCCCATGATGAAGCAAACCTCTGGATCCCAATTAAGGCAGTCTAATCTAATGAAGCTGCTGCTAAGTCGCTTCAGTCGTGTCCGACTCTGTGCGACCCCATACACGGCAGCCCACTAGGTTCCCCCGTCCCTGGGATTCTCCAGGCAAGAACACTGGAGTAGGTTGCCATTTCCTTCTCCAATGCATGAAAGTGAAAAGTGAAAATGAAGTCGCTCAGTCGTGTCCGACTCTTAGCGACCCCGTTGATTGCAGCCTACCAGGCTCCTCCATCCATGGGATTTTCCAGGCAAGAGTACTGGAGTGGGGTGCCATTGCCTTCTCTAATCTAATGAAGAGATGTCTTTAAATGTTTGTGTATGCTCAGCCACCTCAGACTCTTTCTGGCCCATGGACTGTAGCCTACCAGGCTTCTTTGTCCATGGAATTTTCCAGGCAAGAATACTGGAGCAGGTTGCCATTTCCTATTTCAGGGGATCCTCCTGACTGAGGGATCGAACCAGGGTCACCTGCATTGCAAGCAGATTATTTACCTTTAAATGTTTAATAATCACCTAATCTTGATACATTTATTTTTTTAATGGAAAGGATAAAAAACAATATATCATCAAGATTAGATGATTATTAAACATTTAAACAATATATCAAGATTGATTATACATGTTAAATAATATATCAAGATTGACAGGAGAAATAACAATAATCTCAGATACACAGGTAATACCACCCTCATGGCAGAAAGCAAAGAATTAAAGAGCCTCTTAATGAAAGGGGAAAAAGCGCCATCTCCTGACTGCCATTGGCCGCACGTGGTGGGGTGTTGCTCCAGAATATTGCTTCAGAAAAAGATCAAGCTCTGAGCCTTTGGAGTGGGAGCAATGACTCCAAGACCCTAGACTACCAGAGAACTAACCCTAGGGAATATCAAATAGTGAGAACTCACAGAAAGGAAACCACTTGAATACAAGAGCCAGTATCACCCAACCACCAGTAGCACCCTGTGCAGGATGCCTCATCTAAATAACAAACAAAACAAAAATACAAACCCAATCATCAGCAGACAGGATTACCACCTCACTCAGCCTTGCCCATCAGAGGTAAAACAAACAAACAAAAACTAAGCACAAATCTCACCCTATAGGAAGCTCACACAAACCACTGGACCAACTTTAGGAGGGCAGAAACCAAAAGGAAGAAAGAATTCAACCTTCTTCAAGGAAAGAATTCAACTTTCCTTGAAGCCGGGGAAAAGGAGACCTCAAACACAATAAGTTAAAAAAAATAATGAAAAGGCACAGAAATACTGCACAAATGAAGGAACAAACTAGAACACAGAAGTCCAAATAAATGAAGAGGAAATATGCAAACTACCTGAAAAAGAATTCAGAATAATGATAGTAAAGATGATCAAAAACCTTGAAAACAAAATGGAGAAAATGCAAGAATCAATTAACAAAGACCTAGAAGAATTATAGAATAAACATACAGAGACAAACAACATAATTACTGAAATTAAAAATAGAAGGTATCAATAGCAGAATATCTGAAGCAGGAGAACGAATCAGTGAGCTGGATGATAAAATGCTGGAAATAACTTCTGAAGAGCAGAATAAAGTAAAAAGAATGAAAAGAATTGAGGACAGTCTCAGAGATGTCCAGGACCATATTAAATGCACCAACATTCAAATTATAGGGGTCCCAGAAGAATAAGTGAAAAAGAAAGGGTATGAGAAAATTTTTGAAGAGATTATAGTTGAAAACTTGCCCAGCATGGAAAAGAAAATAGTCAATCAAGTCCAAGAGGCACAGAGAGTCCCACACAGGACAAACCCAAGGAGAAACATGCCAAGACACATACTAATCAAAGTAACAAAGACTAAACACAAAGAAAGAATATTAAAAGCAGCAAGGGAGAAGCAACAAGTAACATACAAGGGAAAATCCCATACACTTAACAGCTGATCTTTCAGCAGAAACTCTGCAGGCCAGAAGGGAATGGCAGGATATATTTAAAGTACTGAGAAGGAAAAATCTACAACCAAGATTACTATACCCAGCAAGAATCTCATTCAGAATTGATGGAGAAATAAAGCTTTTCAGACAAGCAAAAGTTAAGAGAATTCAGTATCACCAAACCAGCTTCATAACAAATGTTAAATGGACTTATATAGTCAAGAAATACAAGAGAAGAAAAAAGATCTACAAAATCAACCCTAAACAATTAATAAAATGGCAACAGGAACATATATATCAATAATTACTTTAAATGTAAATGGATTAAATGCTCCAACCAAAAAATACAGACTTGCTGAATGGATACAAAAACAAGACACATATATATGCTGTCTATAAGAAATCCACTTTAAACCTAAAGACACATACAGACTGAAAGTGAGAGGATGGAAAAATTTATTCCATGCAAATGGGAAGCAAAAGAAAGCTGGAGTAGCAATCCTCATATCAGACAAAATAGACCTTAAAGATAATTACAAGAGATAAGGAAGGACACTACATAATGCTCAAGGGATCAATCCAAGAGGAAGACATAACGATTGTAAATATCTATGCACCTAACATAGGAGCAGCTCAGTACATAAGACAAACACTAACAGACATAAAAGGAGAAATTGACAGTAACACAGTAATAGTAGGAGACTTTAACACCCCACCCACACCAATGGACAGATCATCAAAACAGAAAATTAATAAGGAAACACAAGTCCTAAATACATTAGATGAGATGGATCTCATTGATATCTTCAGGACATTCCATCCAAATGCAGAAGAATCCACCTTCTTTTCAAGTGCACATGGAACATTCTCCAGGATAGACCACATCTTGGGTCACAAATCAAACCTCAATAAATTTAAGAAAACTGAAATTGTATCAAGCATCTTCTCTGACCACAATGCTGAGACTAGATATCATTTACAAGGAAAAAAATGTAGGAAACACAAACACATGGAGATTAAATCACACATTTCTAAATAACCAATAGGGTACTGAAGACATCAAAAGGGATATGAGAAAATTTCTAGAAACAAATGACAAAGGAAACATGACAACTTAAAACCTATGGGATGCAGCAAAAGCAGTTCTAAGAAGGAAGTTTATAGCAATACAATCCTACCTCAAGAAGCAAGAAAAAGATCAAATAGACAACCTAAAATAACTGGAAAAAGGAGGGAAAATAAAACAACCCAAAATTAGTAGAAGGAAAGAAATCATAAAGGTCCAAGCAGAAATAAATGAAAAAGAAATGAAACAAACAATAGCAAAGATTAATAAAACTAAAAGCTGGTTCTTTGAGAAGATAAAGAAAATTGACAAACCTTTAGCCAGACTCATCAAAGGAAAGAGAGAAGAATCAAATCAACAAAATTAGAAATGAAAAAGGAGAGGTTACAACAGACAATTCAGAAATACAAAGGATTATAAGAGACTATTATGAACAACTATATGGCAATAAAATAGATAACCCTGGAAG
>NW_011495013.1:7564691-7565300 GCF_000754665.1 Bison bison bison
AAAAAAAAAAAACAGTAAAAACAGGAATAGATAGACCAGGTTCTTAATATGATAAAATAAAGAAGTAATACTTATTCCTAACTATGAGAATAGTAACCAAAAAAGTCATAGTAAAACAGAAATAAATATTTCTGTCTGTGTGTTCAAACCAAAAGTCAGTATCATATTTAGAGAAAGCTAGTAGAAATGTTTCCTTTAAAACTAGGAATGAAACAAAGACAATATCATAATTACTATCTAATAATTTGCTAAAAGTATTAGCTGTTTTAACAAGACAAGAGAAAAAATAAGAGATACAAATGCTTAAAAGAAAGTGGTGACTTTGTTATTTTTAGACATATAATTATAGACTCAGAAAATATATGATACTTTAAAACCCACTTCAAACCTAAAGACACATTTAGATTGAAAGTGGGAGGATGGAAAAGTATATTTCATGCAAATGGGAAGCAAAAGAAAGCTGGAGTAGCAATCCTCATATCAGACAAAATAGACCTTAAAGATAATTACAAGAGATAAGGAAGGACACTACATAATGCTCAAGGGATCAATCCAAGAGGAAGACATAACGATTGTAAATATCTATGCACCTAACATAGGAGCAGCTCA
>NW_011495013.1:7565400-7579079 GCF_000754665.1 Bison bison bison
ATACAAAGGATTATAAGAGACTATTATGAACAACTATATGGCAATAAAATAGATAACCTGGAAGAAATGGACAGATTCTCAGAAAAGTTCAATCTTCCAAGACTAAACCAGGAAGAAATAGAAATTATGAACAAGCAAACTACAAGAACTGAAATTGAAGCTGGGGTCAAAAATCTCTCAAAAAACAAAAGCCTAGGACTAGATGGTTTCACAGGAGAATTTTATCAAACACTTAGAGAAGAGCTAATGCTTACCCTTCCAAAACTCTTTCCAAAAACTGCAGAGGAAGGACTCAATGACATAAATCAAAGCAAGATCCTCTATGACCCACCTTCTAGAGTAACAGAAATAAAAACAAAAGTAAACAAGTGGAACCTGATTAAACTTAAAAGCTTCTGCACAGCAAAGGAAACTATAAGCAAGGTGAAAAGACAACCCTCAGAATGGGAGAAAATAATAGCAAATGAAACAACTGACAAAGGATTAATTTCCAAAATACACAAACAGCTCATACAACTCAAGAAAAACAAACAACCCAATCAAAAAGTGGGGAAAAGATCTCAGCAGGCATTTCTCCAAAGAAGACAGATGGCTAACAAACACCTGAAAAGATGCTCAACATCACTCATTATTAGAGAAATGCAAATCAAAACTACAATGAGATGTCACCTCACACTGGTCAGAATGGCCATCATCAAAAAGTCTACAAACAATAAATGCTGGAGAGGGTGTGCAGAAGAGGGAATGCTCTTGTACTGTTGGTGAGAATGTAAATTGATACAGCCACTATGGAAGACGGTATGGAGACTCCTTAGAACACTAGGAATAAAACAACCATATGACCCAGCAATCCCACTCCTAGGCATATACCCTGAGGAAACCAAAATTGAAAGAGACACATATATCCCATTGCTCATTGCAGCACTATTTACAATAGCTAAATGTCCATCAACAGATGAATGGATAAAGAAGTTGTGGTACATATACACAATGGACTATTACTCAGCCATAAAAAGGAATGCATTTGAGTCAGTTCTAACGAGGTGGATGAACCTAGAACCTATAATACAGAGTGAAGTGAGTCAGAAAGAGAAAGATAAATACTGTATTCTAATGCATATATATGGAATCTAGAAAAATGGTACTGAAGAATTTATTTACAGGGCAACAGTTCAGAAAGAGACATAGAGAATAGACTTATGGACCAACCTAGACAGCATATTAAATAGCAGAGACATTACTTTGCTAACAAAGGTCCGTATAGTCAAAACTATGGTTTTTCCTGTAGTCATGTATGGATGTGAAGTGAAGTGCAAGTCGCTCAGTCATATCTGACTCTTTGCGATCCCATGGACTATTCAATCCATGGAATTCTCCAGGATACTTCGGGATACTGGAGTGGGTAGCCTTTCCCTTCTCCAGGGGATCTTCCCAACCCAGGGATCAAACCCAGGTCTCCCACATTGCGAGCAGATTCTTTACCAGCTGAGCCACAAGGGAAGCCCTTGTGTCTCTTTCAATTTTGGTTGCCTCAGGGTATATGCCTAGGAGCTAGGAGTGGGATTGCTGGTTCATATGGTGGTTTTATTCCTGGTTTTTAAAAGAATCTCCATATCGTCTTCCATAATGGTTGTATCAATTTACATTCCCACCAACAGGGCAATGGATGTGAGAGCTGAACTATAAAGAAGGCTGAGATGGTTGAGTTCAGTTATTTATTCAACAGGTATTAATCCATTCCATTCCTGACTGTGTTCTAGATGCTGGGCATACACTAAAGAGAAAGGGCAATATTTGCTTACATATAGAGAGATACAACTGAGTTAGTATTATTTATGCTATGATTTGAGGCTTCTCCAATGGCTCAGTGAGAAAAGAATCCACCTGCAATGCAGGAGACACAGGAGATGCGGGTTCAATCCTGGGTCAGGAAGATTCCCCTGGAGAAGGCTGAAAGACGAAGAATTGATGCTTTTGAACTGTGGTGTTGGAGAAGACTCTTGAGAGTCCCTTGGACTGCAAGGAGATCAAACAGTCAATCCTAAAGGAAATCAGTCCTGAATATCCATTGGAAGGACTGATGCTGAAACTGAAGCTCCAATACTTTGACCACCTGATGCAAAGAACTGACTCATTGGAAAAGACCCTGATGCTGGGAAAGATTGAAGGCAGGTGGAGAAGGGGACGACAGAGGATGAGATGGTTGAATGGCATCACTGACTTGATGGACATGAATTTGAACAAGCTCCGGGAGTTGGTGATGGACAGGAAAGCCTGGCATACTGCAGTCCATTGGACATGACTGAGCAACTGAACTGATCCAAAAAACTGCAGTGAAGGATGATAATTGTGAGTAAAATGATTATAAAATAATCCTGTTTCAATTGTAAAAGATAAAAAATATTCTACTTTTGGAAATATAAGAGCAAACTGTATGTTAAACATATACTAATTGTTTACAGATTTCAAAAACAAAGAAAGGTTGCCAAAAGGTTAGTGATTACAAATAAACTTTGTTAGTGTAGATACAAACATAAAATTCTTGAAATCATCAAAATTTCTTTCCCTTTTATAAAACTTTGAAACAACTACATATTTATAGAAAAGTTGGAAATATGATAAATACAAAGAGTTTGTTTTTTGAACCATTTGACACTAAGTTGCTAACTGGATGCCCCAACTCTCTAGGATCGGTTTCTCCTATGAACAAGGACATCTCCTACATAGCCAGAGGAAATTCCATGGACACATCGTGCTGTGCTTCGTCGCTCAGTCCTGTCCGATTGTTTGTAACCATTTGTGATCCTGTGGACTGTAGCCCTCCAGGCTTCTCTGTCCATGTGGATTCTCTGGGCAAGAATACTAGAGTGGGTTGCCATGCCCTCCTCCAGGGGATCTTCCCAATCCAGAGATCGAACCCAGGTCTCCTGCATTGTGGGCGGACTCCTTACTGTCTGAACCACCAGGGAACCCCAAGAATACTGGAGTGGTAGCCTGTCCCTTCTCCAGGGGATCTTCCCAACCCAGGAATTGAACCAGGGTCTCCTGCATTGCAGATGGATTCTTTACCAGCTGAGCTACCAGGGGAGCCCATGGACACATTGCCACCATCTAATTCTCAGAACCCTTTCCAATCTTGCCAATGCCCAATACTACCCCTTAAACGAAAATGATCTAACTTAGAATCAGGTATTGCATCTAACTCTCATGGTTCTTTGGTTTCCTTCTGTCTTCCTTCCATTTCCTTGACTTTGACACTTTGAAAATTACAGGTCAGTTATTTTATAGAATATTCCTTAGTTGTGGTTTAAGGCTAAATTATGATACCTTTAGCAGAAATATCACAAAAGTAATAGTACATTCTTCTCATTGCCTCCTATTGATTTGTCCCTTTGCTGATGATAATTCCATTAATCACATGATAAAGATGATGACTGCCCTGTCCCCCTGTAATACTATTCTCCTCTACTATCCATGTAATCAGTAAATATCCCAGCTTATTCTTTTGTGGACATATGCATGGGCCATGTCTTCATTTATGGACAAATGAAGACATATACATCTTCATTTTCTATTTTATTTAACACTTTGTCACCTGTACTATCATTATTTATTCTGATGCTCAAATCTCACTCTGTTTAGCCAGTGGGAGCCAATTCAAGCTAGCTTCTGTGTTTTGAACATGCCTACATCATTCTTTGAGCACTTTCTTGCTTTCTGGAATAAGATGTTTTGGACTCATCTTGTACTTTCCTTGTCTCACCCTTGGAATTAGCCATCTCTCTGAGGAGCCTGGTTTCTTTTGGTAGAAAATGTTATTTGAAACCAAGATCTGGGGGCCCCGTGTTTCTCACAGGGCATGCGCAATGCTCTTCGCCTGTGGCTATTCCCAGTCTCTTCTCAGCTGACAGAGTTGAAGGGAAAATGTATTTATACAGTGTGTACCCTCATGTGTGCATGTGCGTGCACACATATAGACATTGACATCTACACTTATTTCTATATCTCTACCTTTGTATGTTGAAACATATACGTTTATATCCATATTTCCAATTCCAATCCCATCAGGGTTATAAGTCTAGCTTTCTGCCTTTCCCTATTTTTAACCTTTTTTTCCCCAACAATAAGAAACCTGGCTTGTTCTGAGCTTATTCTATCGGTCACCCAGACTGTAAAGAATCCCCCAACTTCATCACCTGCAGGGGTGCCATGCTCACCCTGCAGGGAACGCTGACATTCCTCCCCGGCTACTCCGTGTCTACGCCTTCCTCATCCTGCTCAACTCTGACCGCTCCCCACCCCAGGCCCCCCTCCCTCACACCCTCTTCACCTTACCTGGACTCAAACATCCCACTGGCCACCCCTCCACGGTGATGCTGTCCTCAACCGACGGGTTCTAAGCCACTGTGCTGCCCCTCAGGGCACCTTGCTCCACCCACCGACCAGATTCCAGACTCAGCTACTCAGCACAGAACCAGGAAAAGGAAAATCCACAGAATGGTCTGAGGCCTACAGAAAGCAACCCATGTTATTTTTTCACTCTTTTCTCACTTATAACACCCAGAGAAGAGGAATAAAATGCCAGATCTGGCTCTTGCAGACTTCTCAGCTACTTTTCAGTCAGTCTTTGTGAGGATGTGTGTTTTGTGTGTGTGTGTGTAATGTTTTCTGCTACAGCAGCCAGACCATGACAAAAGCTCTGCGCTCATTACTTCCCATCAGAGTTGACCTATTTCCCCACCTCACAAGAAGCATCTAGAAAAGGCAAATTTGGATAATTTGTTGTATTTCTTTTTGTCTTGGGGAAACAAGGCCTATTAAGGAGTAAAAGGCTAAGTAGGATAATTTGTTATATTTTCCCTTTGCCTTGGAGAAATGTGAGTGGAGAAGCAAACATTTAAAAAGAAAAGCCTACTTTGGCGAATTAAAAGTTTCTAAAAATGTAATTAAAAAATTAAAATAGTTATTGTTAATTTCCAATAAAAGTGATGAAAGTGAATCGCTGTCGTGTCGGACTCTTAGGGATCCCATGGACTGTAGGTCTCCAGGCTCCTCTGTCCATGGAATTCTGTAGGCAAGAATACTGGAGTGGGTTGCCATTTCCTCTCCTTCTTCTTACTTCCCATAGGGAAAGTAATTTTTTCTGGAAAGAAGATATTTCTCATCTGTTAAGAAAACTTTAAGGAAGGAAGGAGGGGAGAGGTGCCAGTTTTTTGGAGTTTCTGACCCAAAATGATTAAAGAATATTGTTGCTGCTGCTACTGCTGCTAAGTCGCTTCAGTCGTGTCCGACTCTGTGCGACCCCATAGACAGCAGCCCATGAGGCTCCCCCGTCCCTGGGATTCTCCAGGCAAGAACACTGGAGTGGGTTGCCATTTCCTTCTCCAATGCATGAAAGTGAAAAGTGAAAGTGAAGTCACTGAGTCTTGTCCGACTCTTAGTGACCCTATGGACTGCGGCCCAGCAGGCTCCTCCACCCATGGGATTTTCCAGGCAAGAGTACTGGAGTGGGGTGCCATTGCCTTCTCCGAAAGAGTATTGCTAGGAGTATCTATTTCTTATCCAGAGAGCATTTTTGTTCCTGTTACTGACATTCAGCTAACAGAGGTAAAGTTAAAACAATACAAGTAAAACTTGGTGCACAATGTTCATTGCAGCACTATTCATCTGCAACTGCCAAGACAGAGAAGCAACCTAAATGCCCATTAAAAGATGAATGGATACATCTTTGTGAAAGAAGAAACAAAAACTCCTAAAAATAAAAAACAGATTTGGAAACCTCAGGTGAATCCATCAAAGACAGGAATATGCAACTGGGTTCCCAGTGCAAACATATACTGATTTCAACTTTGATTCAATTACTGTAATTTATCTTTCCAATACTAAGTCCTCCTCTTTAAATCAGCACATTAGAATTGAAAGTTCATTGAGTTTTGGCCAAAATTTTGTTAATCAACTTTGTATCACAGCCATTGTTGCAAGGTTCCTGTCCAAATCAGCTTTTATTAGGGTGCTTTCTGGTGCAGTGAGTTGGCCTTAAATAAGGCCACATCAGGAAAAAAAAAAGAATGGATAAATATGTGATATATATATAACAATGGAATATTACTCAGCCATAAAAAGGAATGAAATAAAGACATTTGCAGCAACATTGATAGACCTAGAGACTATCATACTAACTGAAACAGTAAGTCAGAAAGCTATCATAGGCTATCACTCCTATATGAAGTCTAAAATATGATACAAATAAACTTATTTATGAAACAGAAATAGATCCACAGACATAGAAAACAAAATTATTGCCAAAGGAGAAAACGGAAGGATAAATGAGGAGTTTGGGAGTAACAAACTACTATACATAAAGCAGATAACCAACAAGGACCTACCATAACGACACAAGGAACTATACTCAATACTTTGTAATAACCTATAAGGGAAAATAATCTGAAAAAAAATAGATATACACGTATGTATAGCTAAATCACTTTGCTGTATACCTGAAACTAATACAACATACTAAATGAACCATATTTTAATTAAAAAAAAACCCATGACTCAGACAGTAAAGAATCTGCCTGCAATTCAGAAGACCTGGGTTTGATCCCTAGGTTGGGAAGATCTCCTGGAGGAGGGCATGGCAACCCACTCCAACGTTCTTGCCTGGAGAATCCCCAGAGACATAGGAGACTGGCAGGCCACAGTCCATAGGGTCGCAAAGAGTCAGACACGACTGAGCGACTAAGCACACACAAAAAACAAAACAAATTAAACAAAATGAGCAAAAATGTTGGTTCCATGGGGAAAGAGTCAATAGGCAAGCTGGGGTTGTCCCCAGGGACCCAGACCTCAGACCTGGGCACATACTAATCTGCTCCTTCCAAGGGACCACTCCATTTTTAACCAAGGACACCTTCAGAAATGTTCATCTTCATTTTAATTTCAGGAAGGTCAGGGAGCTCAATTGTTATTCAGAAAAAGGCAGAATAAAAATCAGGATAGGCCAGGTTTAGAATGATAGTTACCAAGTCTAGAATTTACATTTAAAAAAACCAAAAACACAAAGACCAGAGGAGAAAGGGAGCTGGTCTCTCGAGTTTGGCAGAACTTTCTACAGAATGAAACTGAACAAACACAGCCGCTCCTGGCTTAATCCTCCCATGTCCACCCTCGGGGCCTGGAATTGGCCACCCCAAGTAGGCAGCTGGGGTGAGAGCTTTCAGGGGCCTCCCCAGAGCTTTTTTTAACCTGGCATTTTCTGCTTATGGACTTTCCACTAGGGCAACCCTAGGTCTGGGGATTCACTTCGGCTGGGAAATCTGAGACGTCAGCTGGTTTGTGGCAAAGGAGGTATTTTTAGCTGAGACTTGGGGATTTCAGGATTGATACCTACTTTAGACCTCAGGGTGGGAGGCAGAAGACAGAGCCAAGGAAGAGCAGTGGGTGACTCTGCAGTTTCGTGGCCACGACTGCAGAGCTTACCTTGGAAGAGGAGGTTGTGTGCGTCCTGATTGGGGAGGGCAGGCCGGCCTGGGAGGTCTCAGCAATGATGCTGCACCTTCCCAAGGAGATGAGGCCTAGAAGTCTTACCTTCATGCTAATATTCAGAGAGACTCTCCCAATACCTACCTGCCCACCCATCTTCCTCCCTGCCTGCTGCATTGGCATCACATGAAACCTATTAGAAATGCACATTTGGGGCCCCATCAACTAAGTTAGAAATTCTGGCAGCAGGATCCAGCAGTGTTGCATCCGGCCCTGCAGGTGATTCTCATGCACACTAAACCTTACTGATCTAATCACACCCTCACAAACATTCCTGGATAAAGGTACAAGAGCAAATTTTGACCCCTATCAAACCTACACAACAGTACATCTTTTTTAATTGACATTATTTTTAGCATATTTTTAGATTACAGCATTGAACAGATCAGTAAAGACAGCCAGTAATTCTTTCTAAACCATTTTTTTTTCTCCAGCATGTGCTGTCCTAAGTCACTTCAGTTGTGTCTGACTCTTTGTGAACCTAGGGACCATAACCTGCCAGGCTCTACTGTCCGTGGGATTCTCCAGGCAAGCATACTGGAGTGGGTAGCCATGCCCTCCTCCAGGGGATCTTCCCAACCCAGGGATCAAACCCACGTCTCTTACGTTTCGTGCATTGCCAGTTGGGTTCTTTACCACTAGCGCCACCCCTTACCCTAATGTGAAAAGACTTTTTCCCTTGTGCTTTCTTCCAGGGCAGTGACAAGACACCAGGTGAGTTTCGTTATCAAAGGTTGCAAATTGAGTCAGAGTAAGACATAGCCCCCAGTGCTTGGGGAGGAGAGCTGTCCCATGCAGCAGCCCTAGAAAGGGGCAGGGGAAGCTGGGGGAAGCCAACTGAAATTATCTAAGATGCTGTAGCCAGGGGAACACCCCCTCAAAAGAGCCTGGGAAATAATATTTGAGCATTCCTAATGAAGTAGCTTCCTATGGCTGCTGTAACAAATTACCACCATAATTACAACAACACAAATTTATTTCCCTCACATTTATGAAGCTCAGAAGTCTGAAATTGGTTCCACGGGCTAAGTCAAGGTGTCAAGGTATCATCAGAGTCACTTCCTTCTGATCGCTTTGAGGAGAGGATATATTATTTCCTTGCCTTTTCCAGCTGTTAGTGGCCGGCTGCCTGTATTCCTTGGCTGGTAGCCCTTTCTGCATCTTCAGAGCACGTCTCTCCAGGCTCTACATCCATTGCCTTCTCCTCTGACTGACCCTCTTGCCTCCCTCCTATAAAGACACCATGGTCTCATCAGTTCCTTCCAGATATCCAGGACAATCTTCCCATCTTAAAATCTTAGCTAGTCACAGTTGCAAAACCCCTTTGGCCTTAAAAATGGTATTCACAGGTCATGGGGATCAGGTCGTGGCTATACTTGGGGGTCCATTATGCAACTTACTACACTCCACATGGCCCTGTACTGTCTAATAAGGTAGAGACATTGGCCACATGTGGGTATTGAGCACTGGAAAATGCAACTCATCTGGATTGCTGTGCACTGTAAGAATATTGAAATTTGAAGACAGTCTGAAAATAATAAGGTAATATATTGCATTCATAACTTTTATATCGAATTCCATATTAGAATTGGGCTTCCCATGTGGCTCAGTGGTAAAAAATCTGCCCTCCAACACAGAAAACACAAGAGATGCAGGTTCGATCTCTGGGTTGGGAAGATCCCCTGTAGGAGGAAATGGCAACCCACTCCAGTATTCTTGCCTGGAGAATCCCATGGACAGAGGAGCCTGGCGGACTGTAGTCCATGGGGTCACAAGGAGTCAGCCACAACTGAGCACACAGGCACTGTACACATGTTTGAATTACAAAATCTTGGACAAAGTGAGTTAAATAAGACATATTATTAAAATTAATCTGGACCAGCCCATCCTCTGCCAGAGGCAAGGAGGCAGGCAGGTGACAGCCAGAGCTGGAAGGCAAGGGGCAAACTCTGCCCCAGAGACGGCATGTACTACCAAACTGCGAGCAGGCTCCCAGTTGCTAACCAAGTCTTCCTGGGATCCTGGACGGTTGACATCTGCCAGGAGGGTCGCAGCCAGAGATCAGCTCCACAGAGGAGACACACGACACACCTGAGAAGGCACTCCCACTGCAGCACCCAGGAAACCAAGCAGCTGGGATGGGGGAGGTGATAAGATGTACCCCTCTACCCAGGGAGAGTGCTCTTGCCAAGCACCTGGTCGCCTGAGCTGCTCTGACCTGGGAAGGGCACAAAGTACAGGCCCAACCGAGTCTGTGCCTTTGTGGAGTACCCCAGAACCTGAACCTGAGTGGCTTAGACCTGGGAAATGCACGCAACCCAGAGCCCGCTTTAGACTGTAGAGCAACCTGGAACCTGAGCAGTGTAGACCGGGAAAGCACAGGCGCCGTGAGCTGGGGCAAACCCAGTGTGGTCCATACACTGCGAGCACTCCCTACACATGCCAGTGATATTTGTTTGCAGTGTTCCTCTCTCCCCGCAGCACAGTTGAACAAGTGAGCCTAAATAAATGACCATCTTCGCACCCTTGTGTCAGAGTGGAAATTAGACACTGAAGAGACTTGCAAACAGAGGAAGCCAAAATAAACAGAGGGAACTGCTTTGGAAATGACAGGTGCAACAGATTAAAACCCTGTAGTTAGCATTGACCACATTGGAAGGGGCCTATAGACCTTGAGAAGAAGTATAAGCTGGAACAAGGAACCATCTGAAACTGAAATGATCACACACTGCCCTCAACAGCTCCAGAGAAATTCCTGCTAAGTCACTTCAGTCATGTCCGACTCTGTGCTACCCCATAGATGGCAGCCCATCAGGCTCCACCGTCCCTGGGATTCTCCAGGCAAGAACACTGGAGCAGGTTGCCATTTCCTTCTCCAATTCATGAAAGTAAAAAGTGAAAGTGAAGTCACTCAGTCATGTCTGACTCTTAGCAACCCCATGGACTGCAGCCTACCAGGCTCCTCCGTCCAGGGGATTTTCCAGGCAAGAGTACTGGAGTGGGGTGCCATTGCCTTCTCCGAGAGAAATTCCTAGATATATTTTAATACTATCATTTTTTAATTAAAAAAAATTTTATTTTTAAGTTCTTTATTACTCCTTTCATTTTCACTTTTAAAACCTATTACCTTGCAAAAAAAAAAAGACCCTATTTTTAAAGCAAATTTCATATATATATTTTTTTAATTTTTGCGATTTTCTCTGGTTTTTTTAATATTGTATTTTTGAGAGTCTAACCTCTACTCTTGATTTTTAATCTTTGCTTTTTGGTATTTGTTATCAATTTTGTACCTTTAAGAATGCAATGGGAGAAGGCAATGGCACCCTACTCCAGTACTCTTGCCTGGAAAATCCCACGGATGGAGGAGCCTGGTAGGCTGCAGTCCATGGGGTCACTAAGAGTTGGACACGACTGAGCGACTTCACTTTCACTTTTCACTTTCACGCATTGGAGAAGGAAATGGCAACCCACTCCAGTGTTCTTGCTTGGAGAATCCCAGAGATGGGGGAGCCTGGTGGGCTGCCGCCTATGGGGTAACACAGAGTCGGACACGACTGAAACAACTTAGCAGCAGCAAGAATGCAATCTTCAGTACCCGTTTTTACTTAGAAGTGTGATTACTGGCTTGAGTGCACTCCAGAGAGGAGATCCAGCTCTACCCACCAGAACACTGATGCAAGCTTCCCTAATCAGGAAACCTTGACAAGCCACTTGTCCAAACCCATCCACAGGGAGGAACCTCCACAATAAAGACTTTTTCTCTCCCAGGTGACCTCTATCTCCTCCCTCCCCCTTCTCTTCTCTACTTAACCCTGTGAATCTCTTTGGGTGTTCCAGGCTGTGGAGAACACTTAGAGAACTGATTACTGGCTAGATTGGTCTCTCTTCCTTTTGACTCCCCGTTCTCCTCTCCTGGTCACCTCTATCTCCTTCCTCCCTTTTCTCTTCTCTATTTAACTCAGTGAACCTCTCTGAGTATACCAGACTATGGAGAGAAAATAGGGAATTGGTTACTAGATGGATTGTTCTTTTCCCTTTTGATCCCCGCCTTCTCCTCCTGGTCACCTCTATCTCCCTCCTCCCTCTTCTCTTCTCCATGTAACTCTGTGAACCTCTCTGGGTGTCCCTCACTGTGGAGAACCTTTTCACCATTAACCTAGATGTTTTATCATCAGTCAGTGATGTATGGATGGAGAAGTCGTGAGGCTACTGTAAGAATAAGACTGAAAGCCAGAGGCAGGAGGCTTAAATCCTAAACTTGAGAACACCAGAAAACTCATGACTCCAGGGAACATTAATTGACAAGAGCTCATCCAAAAGCCTCCATACCTACACCGAAACCAAGCTCTACCCAAGAGCCAACATGTTTCAAAGCAAGACATACCAAGCTACTTCTCCAACAATGCAGGAACATAACCCTGAGCTTTTAAAATATAGGTGGCCAAAAGTCACACCAAATCCACAGACACCTCAAAACTCACTACTGGACACTTCATTGCACTCCAGAGAGAAGAGATCCAGCTCCACCGACCAGAACACTGATGCAAGCTTCCCTAATCAGGAAACCTTGACAAGCCACTTGTCCAACCCCACCCACAGGGAGGAACCTCCCCAATAAAAAGGAACCACAAACTTCCAGCATACAGAAAGTCCACCCCAAACACAGTGATCTAAACAAAATGAAAAGGCAGAGAAATATTCAGCAGGTAAAGGAACATGATAAATGCTCACCAAACCAAACAAAAGAGGAGGAGATAGGGAGTCTACCTGAAAAAGAATTCAGATTAATGATAGTAAAAAAGATCCAAAATTTTGAAAACAGAATAGAGCTACAGATAAATAGTCTGGAGACAAGGTTTGAGAAGATGGAAGAAATGTTTAACAAGGACCTAGAAGAAATAAAAAAGAGTCAATCAATAATGAATAATGCAATAACTGAGATCAAAAACACTCTGGAGGGAACCAACAGTAGAATAACAGGGGCAGAAGATAGGATAAGTGAGGTGGAAGATAGAATGGTGGAAATAAATGAAGCAGAGAGGAAAAAAGAAAAAAAGAATTAAAAGAAATGAGGACAGCCTCAGAGACCTCTGGGACAATGTCAAACGCCCCAACATTTGAAACATAGGAGTCCCAGAAGAAGACAAAAAGAAAGGCCATGAGAAAGTACTTGAGGAGATAATAGTTGGAAACTTCCCTAAAATGGGGAGGGAAATAGCCACCCAAGTCCAAGAAACCCAGAGAGTCCCAAACAGGATAAACCCAAGGTGAAACACCCCAAGACACATATTAATCAAATTAATGAAGATCCAACACAAAGAACAAATATTAAAAGCAGCAAGGGAAAAACAACAAATAACACACAAGGAGATTCCCCTAAGGATAACAGCTGAACTCTCAATAGAAACTCTTCAGGCCAGAAGGGAATGTCAGGACATATTTAAAGGGATGAAAGAGAAAAACCTACAACCCAGATTACTGTACCCAGAAAGGATCTCATTCAAATACGAAGGAGAAATCAAAAGCTTTACAGACAAGCAAAATCTGAGAGAATTCAGCACCACCAAACCAGCTCTTCAACAAATGCTAAAGGATCTTCTCTAGGTGGGAAACACAGAAAAGGTTTATAAACTTGAACCCAAAACAACAAAGTAAACGGCAACAGGATCATACTTATTGATAATTACCTTAAATGTAAATGGGTTGAATGCCCCAACCAAAGACTAAGACTGGCTTAATGGATACAAAAACAAGACCCCTATATATGCTGTCTACAAGAGACCCACCTCAAAACAAGGGGCACAAAAAGACTTGAAAGTGAAGGTCTGGAAAAAGATATTTCATGCAAATGGAGACCAAAAGAAAGCAGTAGCAATACTCACATCAGATAAAATACACTTTGAAATAAAGGCCATGAAAAGAGACAAAGAAGGACACTATATAATGATCAAAGGATCAATCCAAGAAGGAGATATAACAATTATAAATATATATGCACCCAAAATAGGAGCACTGCAATATGTAAGGCAAATGCTAACAAGTATGAAAGGGGAAATTAACAGTAACATGATAATAGTGGGAGACTTTAATACCCCACTCACACCTATGGCTAGATCAACTAAACAGAAAATTAACAA
>NW_011495013.1:7579195-7580287 GCF_000754665.1 Bison bison bison
CATAAATCTAGCCTCGGTAAATTCAAAAAAATTGAAATCATTCCAAGCATCTTTTCTGATCACAATGCAGTAACATTAGATGTCAACTACAGGAAAAAAACTATTAAAAATACAAACATATGGAGGCTAAACAACACACTTCTGAATAACCAACAAATCATAGAAGAAATCAAAAAAGAAATCAAAATATGCATAGAAACGAATGAAAATGAAAACACAACAACCTAAAACCTATGGGATTCAGTAAAAGCAGTGCTAAGGGGAAAGTTCATAGCAATACAAGCCAACCTCAAGAAACAGGAGAAAAATCAAATAAATAACCTAACTCTACACCTAAAGGAACTAGGAAAAGAAGAAATGAAGAACTCCAGGGTTAGTAGAAGAAAAGAAATCATAAAAATTAGGGCAGAAATAAATGCAAAAGAAACAAAAGAGACCATAGCAAAAATCAACAAAGCTAAAAGTTGGTTCTTTGAGAAGATAAATAAAATGGACAAACCATTAGCCAGACTCATCAAGAAAAAAAGGGAGAAGAATCAAATCAACAAAATTAGAAATGAAAATGGAGAAATCACCACAGACAGAAATACAAAGGATCATAAGAGAGTACTATCATCAACTATATGCCAATAAAATGGACAACTTGGAAGAAATGGACAAATTCTTAGAAAAGTACAGCTTTCCAAAACTGAACCAGGAAGAAATAGAAAATCTTAACAGACCCATCACAAGCATGGAAATTGAAACTGTAATCAAAAATCTTCCAGCAAACAAAAGCCCAGGTCCAGACGGCTTCACAGCTGAATTCTACCAAAAATTTAGAGAAGAGCTAACACGTATCCTGCTCAAACTCTTCCAGAAAATTGCAGAGGAAGGTAAACTTCCAAACTCATTCTATGAGGCCACCATCACCCTAATACCAAAACCTGACAAAGATCCCACAAAAAAAGAAAACTACAGGCCAATATCACTGACAAACATAGATGCAAAAATCCTTAACAAAATTCTAGCAATCAGAATCCAACAACACATTAAAAAGATCATACACCATGACCAAGTGGGCTTTATCCCAGGGATGCAAGGATTCTTCAA
>NW_011495013.1:7580387-7582686 GCF_000754665.1 Bison bison bison
GAGAAAAGACAATCTCTTTAACTAGTGGTGCTGGGAAAACTGGTCAACCACTTGTAAAAGAATGAAACTAGAACACTTTCTAACACCATACACAAAAATAAACTCAAAATGGATTAAAGATCTAAACGTAAGACCAGAAACTATAAAACTCCTAGAGGAAAACATAGGCAAAACACTCTTACAGAGGAAAGTAAACGTCCAAACTCATTCTATGAGGCCACCATCACCCTAATACCAAAACCTGACAAAGATCCCACAAAAAAAGAAAACTACAGGCCAATATCACTGATGAACATAGATGCAAAAATCCTTAACAAAATTCTAGCAATCAGAATCCAACAACACATTAAAAAGATCATACACCATGACCAAGTGGGCTTTATCCCAGGGATGCAAGGATTCTTCAATATTCGCAAATCAGCAATGTGATACACCACATTAACAAACTGAAAGATAAAAACCATATGATTATTTCAATAGATGCAGAGAAAGCCTTTGACAAAATTCAACATCCATTTATGATAAAAAAAAAAAAAACTTCCAGAAAGCAGGCATAGAAGGAACATACCTCAACATAATAAAAACCATATATGATAAACCCACAGCAAACATTATCCTCAATGGTGGAAAATTGAAAGCATTTCCTCTAAAGTCAGGAACAAGACAAGGACATCCACTGTCACCACTACTATTCAACATAGTTTTGGAAGTTTTAGCCACAGCAATTACAGCAGAAAAAGAAAAGGAATCCAGATTAGAAAAGAAGAAGTAAAACTCTCACTGTTTGCAGATGACATGATCCTCTACACAGAAAGCCGTAAAGACTCCACCAGAAAATCACTGGAGCTAATCAATGAATAGTAAAGTTGCAGGATATAAAATTAACACACAGAAATCCCTTGTTTTCCTATACACTGACAATGAGAAAACAGAAAGAGAAACTAAGGAAACAATTCCATTCACCATTGCAACGAAAAGAATAAAATACTTAGGAATAAATCTACCTAAAGAAACAAAAGACCTATATATAGAAAACTATAGAACACCAATGAAAGAAATCAAAGATGACACAAATATATGGAGAAATATACCATGTTCATGGATCAGAAGAATCAATATAGTGAAAATGAGTATACTACCCAAAGCAATCTATAGATCCAATGCAATCCCTATCAAGCTACCAACGGCATTTTTCAGAGAAGTAGAACAAATAATTTCACAATTTGTATGGAAATACAAAAAACCTCGAAGAGCCAAAGCAATCTTGAGAAAGATGAATGGAACTGGAGGAATCAACCTGCCTGGCTGGCTATACTACAAAGCTACAGTCATCAAGACAGTATGGTACTGGCACAAAGACAGAAATATAGATCAATGGAACAAAATAGTCCAGAGATAAATCCACGCACCTATGGACACCTTATGGAGAAGGCAATGGCACCCCACTCCAGTACTCTTGCCTGGAAAATCCCATGGGCGGAGGAGCCTGGTAGGCTGTAGTCCATGGGGTCACTAAAAGTCAGACACGACTGAGCAACTTCACTTTCACTTTTTACTTTCCTGCATTGGAGAAGGAAATGGCAACCCACTCCAGTGTTCTTGCCTGGGGAATCCCAGGGACAGGGGAGCCTGGTGGGCTGCTGTCTATGGGGTCGCACAGAGTCGGACATGACTGAAGCGACTTAGCAGCAGCAGCAGCAGCAGCATGGACACCTTATCTTTGACAAAGGAAGCAAGAATATACAATGGATTAAAGACAATCTCTTTAACAAGTGGTGCTGGGAAATCTGGTCAACCACTTGTAAAAGAATGAAACTAGAACACTTTCTAACACCATACACAAAAATAAACTCAAAATGGATTAAAGATCTAAACGTAAGACCAGAAACTATAAAACTCCTAGAGGAGAACATAGGCAAAACACTCTCTGACATACATCACAGCAGGATCCTCTATGACCCACTTCCCAGAATATTGGAAATAAAAGCAAAAATAAACAAATGGGACCTAATTAAACTTAAAAGCTTCTGCACAACAAAGGAAACTATTAGCAAGGTGAAAAGGCAGCCTTCAGAATGGGAGAAAATAATAGGAAATGAAGCAACTGACAAACAACTAATCTCAAAAATATACAAGCAACTCCTACAGCTCAACTCCAGAAAAATAAATGACCCAATCAAAAAATGGGCCAAAGAACTAAATAGACATTTCTCCAAAGAAGACATGCAGATGGCTAACAAACACATGAAAAGATGCTCAACATCACTCATTATCAGAGAAATGCAAATCAGAACCACTA
>NW_011495013.1:7583929-7599093 GCF_000754665.1 Bison bison bison
ATGGCTGCAATCCAAAAGTCTACAAATAATAAATGCTGGAGAGGGTGTGGAGAAAAGGGAACCCTCTTACACTGTTGGTGGGAATGCAAACTAGTACAGCCACTATGGAGAACAGTGTGGAGATTCCTTAAAAAACTGGAAATAGAACTGCCTTATGATCCAGCAATCCCACTGCTGGGCATACACACTGAGGAAACCAGAAGGGAAAGAGACACGTGTACCCCAGTGTTCATCGCAGCACTGTTTATAATAGCCAGGACATGGAAGCAACCTAGATGTCCATCAGCAGATGAATGGATAAGAAAGCTGTGGCACATATACACAATGGAGTATTACTCAGCCATTAAAAAGAATACATTTGAATCAGTTTTAATGAGGTGGATGAAACTGGAGCCTATTATACAGAGTGAAGTAAGCCAGAAGGAAAAACATCAATACAGTATACTAACGCATATATATGGAATTTAGAAAGATGGTAACAATAACCCGGTGTACGAGACAGCAAAAGAGACACTGATGTATAGAACAGTCTTATGGACTCTGTGGGAGAGGGAGAGGGTGGGAAGATTTGGGAGAATGACATTGAAACACGTAAAATATCATGTAAGATATATTCATATATATATGTAGCAACTTGTGTTCTTACAAAGCACTTTCATAAAGCATTATTTCACTGAGCCATCAATCAGAATCCTGAGAGAGGAATATTGTTCCCATTCTTCCAAGAAAGAAATCGAGCCTAATGGGAATTTACCTGTTACAGTGGCCCCCAGCTAATAAGTGATGGGAAAGTACCTGAGCCAGGTCTGTGTGCCACAGCATCCAGGGCTGCCCTGAGCTTATCTTGGCTCAGGTTTAATGATTTAATCAAGCTTACTCTACTTCCTGAGTTCTTTTATATCTAATTCTTTCCAAATTTCAGAGATCTCAGAATTCTCTTCACCTGGAAATTTTGTTCCCTTGCCACTCTGAACCTATTTTTATTATTATTTTTTTAACTGTGAACACAGAGGAGTGTGTATCCTACCTACCCAGGTGAGAAAGGACTTTATCCTGTGTTAAACTCCTGCTCAGCTAGAGGCATACCTGGAATCAAAGACACTACCAAAAGTCAAACTACAGACCAATATCTTTGATGTTATAGATGCAAAAACTCTCAACAAAATGTTAACAAACTGAATCCAGCAACACATTAAAAAACAAATCATACATCACAATCAAGTTAGATTCATCCCAGGGTCAAAAAGATAGTTCAACATACACAAATCAATATGATACAGCGGATCAACAAATGAAAAGACAAAAACCACATGATCAACTCAACATGCAGAAAAAGCATTTGATAAAATTCAACATCCAATCATGATGCCACTCTTGCCAAAGTAGGCGTAGAGGGAACACACCTCAACATAACAAAAGCTGTTTCTGATAAACCGGCAGCCAACAACAGAGGCATGCCTGGCTCCCAGCTTGATGTGGACCACCTGTTGCGAGGCCCTCAACACCAATGACTGTCTCTCTACACCTTTTCTACCATGCACAAGCTGCATGCCTGGGTGAAACACAGATCTGACTTAGAACCAAAGAAGATATCCCCAGACAAACCTGGCTTCTGGTGAGCAAATTTCCTTTGCTCAGTCTTCCTTGGAGTTGAACAGGCCATCCTGCACTTTGGCAGAGGTCGCTGTGAAAAGAAATGGCAAAGACCCACAAAGAGAGAAGCAGATACCAGCATCGGTTCAGATGCCCTTCACCCAGCAGCACTTCTCAATTGAAAGGGAGGAGAGAAAGAAAAAGGATAAGGGTACAATGAGCTCCTCGTTTTTTCTGCAACATGAAAATCTAGTTTTTAGATCTAGAAAGGCCCTTGGAGAGTGTCTAGTCCTCATTTTACACATGAGGAAACCAGGATCAAAAAGTTAATTGACTTTTGTAAAGTCTCACAGCAACTCAGTATCAGATAAAGACTAGAGCTCCCATTTCTGATGGTGTCAAATTAAACAAAATTGCTTTAAAGGATCCACAGAGAAACATTAAGTGCAATCATACAGTTTTGATTTCCAAACTGCCCTACAGAGGAGTGGCACCTTGCTTGCAGGATGAGACTCTGAAAAAGGTACTGCTGCTGCTGAGTTGCCTCAGTCGTGTCCAACACTGTGCGACCCCATAGACGGCAGCCCACTAGGCTCCTCTGTCCCTGGGATTCTCCAGGCAAGAATACTGGAGTGGGTTGCCATTTACTTCTCCAGAAATAGGTACACAACCCTGAAAATCATGTAGTATCGAAATAATCCTTGAAAATCCTTAAGAAAGTGCCACGTTGGAGACCAATATAACGTCTGTCAATCAATCCCACATGGTTAGTTTTTCCAGAGATGGATCAAGCTCAACAGTTGAGTACCAGATTAATTAATTGGCCTGAGGTTAGAAGAAAAAAAAAAGGCATTGATCTTTAAACACAGGATCACTTGTAGGCCCGCAAGCTGGATACATATAAAAGGCACTGGAGTTCTGAAATTAATAGCAGATTCCCTTCTCTTCATTTGTGCTCTCACTCCAGGGCACTGAGCAGAACAACAGGCAAAGTGACTCATACAACATCAATAGTTCTCTCTTCCCTGCGCTCCTGATAATAGTGTTTACCATGTAATTAGAAACGAATTTGCTTCACACACACATGAATCTCTGTTTGTTCATTGGTGCATCCCAAGTGCCGAGTACTGTGCCTGGCACATAAATGTTTGTTGAATAAATGGATGAATCTGCTCCTCTTTCTGTCCAGGTGATGCAACTGAATTCTTACAAGGTTATCTTGTTCTAGCATGTGGCTCTTAAGTTCTCAGAGAGTTATATTGCCCTGGCCAGAAAAATTCACATTGAACTGTTCATAGAGATTGTTCAGTACTCATGGGGTTCATGGACACATGATTAAAATTTTCTGGTGCTATCAACCTTTAGGATGCAGCTGTGACACTTTAGCAGAATGACCTTCATGGTTCTGGAGAGCCTAGCATCGTTTACTTTCATAGCTGCATAAGAACTTTTCTTTAAAGCTCTCTCAAGCGCTAGAAACAAAAGGTATTCTCTAAATGCTGTCAGCCCAAAAGTTCAAAGGAGAGCCAAGCTAAGCTCAAACTAGTGGCACCAAAACAACCTTTACAACCCATAGCTATATTTTCTGCCCTACTCTTAAGCCAGAGTAGGCCCTTTTTCACAGACGTCCTCTTGAGCTGCTTGTAAGTTTCAGTACTGATACTGAATGGCCAGATGGATGATGCCCAGGAGCACCCTGGATCCCCAGCTAGCCCCAACCAGCTCTGATACTGCACTTGTCACTACCAGCTCTGATGGTTTGAACATGGAGAAATGTACAGCAGGAGAATATTCAAACAGCTGCTGAAAGGTGAGCTAAGGGAGGTCACTGCCAGCAGACTCAGAGGAAAACATAATTTATAGGCATCCTTGAGCAGAGCTCAGAGCTGAGCAAACACGGCTACAGAGTCCTCAGCAATGTGGCCACCAGATACACCTGTGCTCTGGGACAACAGCAGCTCTTTCTGAGCAAAGAGAAAGAAGTAGAGACAGGAGGCTGGGCTGGGGACAGTGACAGGCTTAGGAAAGGGCAGCTGACTCAGCGAGCCAGCCCATGTACTCTACACCCATGTGGAAAGCACACATACTCTCCCAACCTGCATGGTGGTTGCCTATAAGAATAATGAATATTATGGACTATGCACTAAAGCAGATTTAGCAAAGTCCTAGGAACAGAATAAACTTAAGGCAGGGAAAGGATTACCTGTCTGCATATCTGCACTGGCTTGAATAATGTCCCTCAAAAATTCATGTCTACCAGAACTGATGCTTCTGAATTGTGGTGCTAGAAAAGACTCTTGGGAGTCCCTTGGACAGCAAGGAGATCAAACTAGTCAGTCCTAAAGGAAATCAATCCTGAATATTCATTGGAAGGACTGATGCTGAAGCTGAAGCTCCAATATTCTGGCCACCTGATGTGACGAGCCGACTCATTGAAAAAGACCCCGATGCTGGGAAAGATTGAGGGCAGGAGGAGAAGGGGGCCACAGAGGATGAGATGGTTGGATGGCATCAACAACTCAATGGATACGAGTTAGGGCAAACTCTGGGAGATGGTGAAGGACAGGGAAGGCTGGCGTGCTGCAGTCCATGGGGTGGCAAAGAGTCAGACACGACTAAGTGACTAAAAAACAACAAAATGAAGGGTTATTGGGACATAACCCCACTGTAAGTGAAAATAGATCAATATTGTTATTCTTATGGAAAATCATACAACACATAAGGGTACATATGGGTACATATGGAGAGGGAAATGGCAACCCACTCTAGTGTTCTTGCTTGGAGAACCCTATGGATGGAGGAGCCTGGAGTGCCTCAGTCCATGGGGTTGTAAAGAGTCAGACATGACTTAGCAACTGAACAATGGGTACTTAAGAGTGAGAAGCTGCTGCTGCTAAGTCGCTTCAGTCGTGTCCGACTCTGTGCGACCCCATAGACAGCAGCCCACCAGGCTCCTCTGTCCATGGGATTTTCCAGGCAAGAGTACTGGAGTGGGGTGCCATTGCCTTCTCCAGAGTGAGAAGAGCCTCCCTCTATTATATCAGAATTTCTGCTCTAAAACCAGGAAAACCATCAGCCATAAATCTCACTGTGAAAGGAAAAGGATGCTACATTAGCAAAAATCATCAGCGATGGGAGACTTTCTAAGGATTTTGTAACTAATACACACTCTTGACTGATTTATAATAAAAATACTATGTATCATTTATTCTATAATTATATAAATTATGCCAATTATAAACAGCCATCTACCGTTCAACAAATGCTCTGGCTGTGACACAATAGAAGGGATTCAGCTATACAAAACAAAAGGAAAAGCAAAGGGAAGTGATGGACAGAAAAACCTTTATCATCTAAGAGTCTCATTAAATTATCACTCAAGCAAAGAGCTCTAGAACTAAGAAAATACTCCTCAGTGAATTAGATGTTCTGTCTACACTATCTAATACAGTAACCACTGGTCACATATGATTACTGAGCACTTGAAATGTGGCCAGTGAGACTGGAAAACTAAATTTTTAATTTAATTTTGATTCATTTAAATGACCATAATAATTAAATAATCACATGTGGCCAGCAGCTACTCTATTGGAGGGCACTGCTCTAGAATCACAGAAGGCTGGCTGTGGAGACAAATCTGAGAGCCTCAGAAATCTGAGATGTGACCAGCCCCACAAGTAAAAACAGGGGAGGAAGCCTTCACAGAAGATACAGCTGTATGTAGAGTATTTCTAGGACATATTTGGGCTTCCTTGGTGGCTCAGATGGTAGAGTCTGCCTGCAATGCAGGAGACCCAGGTTTGATCCCTGGGTCAGGAAGATCCCCTGAAGGAGGAAAAAGTAGCCTACTCCAGTGGTCTTACTTGGGAAATCCCATGGACAAAGAAGCCTGGTGGGTTGGCTACAGGACATATTTATTTCCTTAATCTTCACATGCTCTTATAGTCAGTGATCATCCCCATCGGTTGGATGAGGAAATCAGGGTTCAGCAAGATTCTCTGACTTGCCCAGGGCCTTACAGCTTTTACAGGCTAGGGCCAGAGATCTGAATATGGCTTTGACACCAAAATCCATACTCTAGTCATCAAGGCACTCCATTTACAGCACCTTTCACTCTTGTGATGTCTTCCATTTCCATCCTCTCTGAAGGGTCTGAAACACAAAAGTGGGTATGCATGGATGAGTGCATATATGTGTGTCTGAGTAGATTTTGCAGAATAGGTACAGGTCTGAGAATTACTTGAGTGTTTAGTGTGGATCTAGTATTCCATACAACAAATCAGTATCCTCTAAGCAACCAGCCCCATTTTCCACTTAATCAGGAAGAACAGGAGGCAAGAATGAGTACCTGCTGACTAACTTATTAAGGCCAAATTGGCAGATTAAATAAACCTTCTTCCTGGGACACATTTAGCACTATTACTATCATCCAGCTTTCCTGGTCCTCAGGGAGCCCCCATTTCCCTGGCCATAGTGACACTTAGAAACCCCAAGACTACAGGTCTTCACATCAGGGGAGGCTGGAGGTAAGGGAATGAGGAAAACGGAGAGACAGGATACCTAAGAAATGGTATGTAGGTTTGAAAATAACTCGTTTCAAATCAAGAGTGACAATGTTAAATCTGGGCTGCTCAGCTTCTCCCCCAATCTATTTGTCTCCAGCAGTGGAAAAGGGCAAGTGCGGGTCATTAGATACTGCAAGTGTGGAAGTCAGGTGAAGCCATGGTGGGAAAGATGGCCCTCCCAAGACAAAACCACAGGTCGATGTGGATGGCTGCTGTGCTAATAATAAGATTTCTGCAGTATTATGAAGAATGTTTCTAATGGAACTAATTGTGCCTCCCTTTAAAAAGTTTCATTATGCCTGGAAATAACACTTGATGAGATTAATAAAACAATTCTTATTTGTCTAACCTCCTGGAAGTTTAACTGAGCCTTTCATCCTTGTCCTGTGCTCTGATCCTGCAAGGAACCCTCTGGGAAGAGCCCCTTCCCCCTAAATAAAGCTTTACAGCATTTTGAGGTTGTGAGACTTATGTAATTCCACACCCAAATAACTCTGAAAATAGTTTATCCCGTGCAACCCTTGGTGTGTTCTGGGAAGAATTCTATGGAAAACCAGCTTAGCCCAGTAATCACATTTGTCTACCCAGACAGCTAGTCTAACCTCTCAAGCTCCAGGAACCTGGCTGTGGGGAATGATTTCTAGCCTAAGTTTACACAACAAAACTATTAACACCAAATAATACAACCTAGCAGGTGATTGTTGTGTTGTGACAAAAACTGATTTTATACCTTTTTTAAAAGCCATTGTTTCCTCTCATTTTCTCTGGGCTATTCCCAAAAGTGGGGCTTCCCTCATAGCTCAGTCGGTAAATCATCTGACTGCAATGCAGGAGACCTGAGTTTGATTCCTGGGTAGGGAAGATCCCCTTCAGAAGGAAATGGCAACCTACTCCAGTATTCTTGCCTGGAGAATTCCATGGACAGTGGAGCCTGGCGGGCTACAGTCCATGAGGTTACATGGGGTCGCAAGAGTCAGACACGACTTAGTGACTAAACCACCACCATTCATTCCCAAAAGTAATGTGTTGTGACGTCTTTAATTTCTAAAACCTTCAGCTAAAATATATGTGTCTTTGGGAAATGACCACCACTAAGTCCTGACTTCACTCCCTTTCTGGTGGCAGTCGGCATTCCTTTGCAGAGTTTTGCTTCCAAGGGTAAATTACTTTACCAAGGAGGGGTCAGGGGAGACTACAAACTACAAATGCACACAGAGAAATCGTCTGGTCTTATTCAAGAGTGAGTTTGTCTTTGTGGTACATTGTTCTCAGAATTTTCCCGCGGGAGGAAAGCTCCACTTTGAATTGACAGGATAGCTTCCCTGGGAATGTCCCGCCGGGCGGCTTCCCTTATGAGCTCCTAGCTCTGAGCGCGCAGAACTGTCCTGGGAATACCGAGTAGTGCGAAAAAGCGCCTACATCGCCATCCATCGGCCGGGAGAGGGTGGCATCCGGAATGCAGAGCTCGCCGCAAGACCTGGGGACGAGTCCTGGCAGGATCCGACCCAATAACACCTAACCCGCGCAGCCCTCCATCCCCGCCCAGAGAACAGTCTCTGGTACCCGGCTCTGCGCTGCCGGGACCCCGCAGCAGCAAATGGACTCCGGGACCCTCCTGACATCGAACAAGAACAGCGCGAGAGATCCAGTTCCTGGGGAATCAGGCCAGTGAGGACCTTCCGTGTTCCTCTTCCCTACCTTTCTTCTCCCAAATCAGGGGCAACGCTGTCCCTTCCCAGGACAGGATCAGAGCCCGCCGAGCCCAAAGTAGCTGGAACCTGCGTCCCCCGGCGGCCCCGCGCTCCTTGCGCCCAGGGCCGGTACACGCCGCCAAGTTTGCGCACAGGGGATGCAGGAGTTGCCAGCACCCTGCAAGTCAGACCAGTCCTAGGATACCCACGCTCAGATGGTCCCGTGATCACCGGCACCACTGGTGGCAGGGGAACTGAGGGTGAATCCGGGAGCTCGGAGGGACGGAGACTCAGGCGCGCGCAGTTGAGAGAGGAGGCTTACGTCTGGGACTTGCGATGCTGCGCGCTCCTTCCAGATGCACAGAAAAGAAGCCTTGGACCCCCAAGGGGTTGTTTCCAACGGCTCCTTCAGCAGCCTCCTCAGGAGCCCGGACGCCACCGAGGCCACTTGATGCGTGGAGGACTCCGTGTTGAAGAGGGGCAGTTGGGGGTGGGGGGTGTGTACCTGGGACATGACGATGCCCCTGGCAAGGAGAGCGTGGTCTCTGGACCGACCTGGCTCGAGGGCTAAAGGAAACCCTATCCATGACCCTGCGCCCAAGGACTGGTTATAGCGTGGGGCTGGGACAGCTGAAGCTCACCGACGGTGGGGGAAGGTGGCACCCAAGGGGAGGAGGGGGCGGGACAGGAAGGATAGACCCTGAATCCATCCGGACTGAGAGGTCATCCGACCTATCTGGCGGCAGGATCTTACCCGCTCCGGGGCCAGGGCTGGGCGGTAGCGCTCTTCCGGAGCCAGGGCAGGGGACTGTTTCGTGGAGAGCATGTCTCGCTTTTTCCTCCGTCCACTCTTGGTCTGTTTTCTCTCCTCTGCGTGCCCCTGGGAGAGGCACTACGGATTCCTTGCTCCTCGCTCAGGAAGAGACAAGTTGCCCTTCAAGGGACAGGGGCCCCACATTTTGTCTGCTCGTCAGATCCTACCCGCGGACCACTCCCTCCCTTCCCTCGTGTCCCTAGGCCCCACCCATAAAAAACCCTTGATGACAGATCCTCCGCAACCCCACCTCTTCTAGGCTGTTATTCAAATAAGTTATTCTTCAGGGGCTGGGGGCGAAGCCAAGTGGACTGCTGGTCCCCTACCCAAACCCTCCCCCACACTTAGGACCCGCGACGGCAGCATGGAGAGGGCGAGACCTGAGTGTTTGGGCTGGGGGAGACAGAGTGAGAGTAAAGGAATTGCTTCTCATCCCTCCCAGATCTCATCACAACTAGACCAGTCTCTTGGCCCCAGCGTAGCCAAGTAAAAATCAAAATAACGGCAGCCACTGGCAATTAAGGGCCAAGTTTGTTATCTCAACAAAAACGTATGTTTTCTAGGGTAAGCATTGTTTGCTTTAGGCAAATAGAATCGAGATTCTATGTTTAGGGAAGAAACTGCTTTTGCAAGACTGCCTGAGACTTTGCTAAGGCTGCAGGGACCCAGGAGTAAAGCAGAGTCAGCTTCCAAACGCCTGGTGGCAATTTCATGCCCAGGGCTTCCACAAGCTGAACCCTAGAGGCCAACAACTCTGTGCGTTTCGGCCACTTATCGTCAGGCAGCTTCCAGGAGAGCACCGCAGGTATTTACAATGATAAACACTATCACCTGAAGCCCAAGAGAGTTGTCATAGGCTTAGCAGAAAAGCACTACATTGAGTTTTGCTGAGAAATATTTTTTTGTATCCAACCTCAGTCAAGATCTAATGAAAATTTCACAAATCACTCATGAGGTTATTGAATAAATTCATCTCTGGTATTCTGGAGGCAGCTATGAATAGTCAATAAAAATAAGTACCATGCACCTGTTCCCCCAATATTACAACTGGAGAGGAGGATAACTTGTAAAACTGGGGGTGGGGGAATCAGTATTTTGCTTCTGAAGTGAAATGAGAAAGTAGAAAATGTAATAAGTGCATCATACAATAGTTGAAATCGGGAGAGAATCAAAGTAACCAGACTAATTTTAAGTTTACACAGTTTTAAGTTTAGCAAATACGGAGCTGGAATTCTGCAGAGGCAGGGTAAATTCAGGACTGCGTTCTAAAATATTGTCTCATCACACATCATCACCATAGGAACACCAGCCTGAAATCAAGAGCCTGAACAATTGTCCATTAGCAACCCCCTTAGTCTTTCATTTCAGTCAACTCCATCTATAAAATGAGGGTTGGATTCAATCCTCAATGTTTCTACCGGCATTCTGAAGCCAAGGATGGACTGTTTATTCATCGTTCATTCCTCTTTTCGCTTCCACTTTCTGCCCTCTGGTGGAGGTGCTACAGAAACTGACATTCAAGTAGCTACATTAGGGAATCTGAACTAGCCACTACTATACAGGACCATCCTTCAGAGAACTAAAGCTGACTGCACTGATAGTGTAAAACAGCATTTTCTAAGCTTCCTTTTAGCAAGAAAACCCAACAAATTCTAGGTACCAGTGGCAACAGAGTAAATATCTGAGGTAGTCTGCATGAAGGTAAACAGCTATTTTTATATGCTTTGTAACAAACTTCTTTGATGTAAGGAATCATAGCAAATGTTAGAAACCTCATAACATAGGTTATATTATGAACCAACTTGAATTTGCAGCAAGCTCACAATAATATTCAATGACCTATGAATTATTCCTTTTTAAAAAATTTGCCACATTTGCTTTTCAACTTAGAGTGAAAACCATCACCTAGTTTCTTATACTTTTCATTGTACATAAAGAAGTATTTACAGCCTTTTGAAATTTTTATTGTCTAATATTTCAAACATATATCTATTTGGATGGCTTAAAAGAAAAAATCTTAATGGGATTTGTGGGCAAATTAACTTAAAAGTAGAGTATACCTCTGGAAAGGGTGACTTTACAGATCAAACGTGGGTCACATTGCATATTACAGACTAATTTCAGTGCTTAGTACTACAAATGAAGGCCATTTGAGAACAGGAAAGAGACATTTCAGAGAAGCAGCCAGTACTCCAGGATGAAAACAGGAAAGCAGCAGCTAAAATAAATATGTTATCCCAAGACTTACCAATTTATCTATTCATTCAACTAACACTCTAAGATTTGTTAGCTGCCAGATGAACAAAATCGAGTTCCTGCCCTTAGAGAACTTTCTGAAATAATAAATACATTAAACAAACACACAAATGTAAATAAACTATGGAAAAATACTTGCAAGTAAGTTAAGAATGTATTTTAGGGAGTTTAAGCTGAGATCTAAAGATACAAAGCCTTTAAAATAAAAAATATATGAAGAACACAGCAAGAAATAGGCAAACTGGACATTTACCTACTGCAGGGAGAGTTTACTTAAGAGGCAAAAACAACATACCCGTATCTGGAGTAATATATTCCAGCATTCTGAAATGAATGTTCTGTATATGATAAAAATAGCCCATGGAGATACTGTTTGCTGTATATACTATTTCTGGGGTATTAATCCTTTATTCTATAAAGTAGTCCCTGGGAAGAAGGTAGTAAGAACTGGCCCATAAAACGTTTCAAGGGACTTTTATTTCTAACACCCTCACATACCTAGTGTTAGTCTTCCCCACCTCTAGGGCTGCCATTTGACTGCCCACATCCTGTCTAGTTTTCCTAAGAATGCGCGTTTATTCTCACTCAGTTGTGTCTCTGCAACCCAATGGACTGTCGTCTTCCAGGCTCCTCTGTCCATGGCATTTTCCAGGCAAGAATACTGGAGTTGACATTTCCTTCTCCAAGGGATCTTCCTGACCCAGGGATCGAACGTGAATTCCTGCACTGCAGGCGGATTCTTTACTGCTGAGCCCCTGGGGAAACCCCTTCCTGAGGATACCCCCTCAATGATAATGACCACATGAGCAAAAACTGAGATGTCCCAGTTTACAATTCATTTTTCTGATTTGTGAATCAATCTGTAAGAGAACTCACGACATTAAGTCACATTTATCTATCATCATAGTTAAGAATTTCTAAGCACTGTATGCCAGACACTTCACAAAGTAACGTGTATTTTTTCAGTTTTGAATTCTTGAAGCAAACCTATTTCCTCTGTTGTAAAATAAGAACAGCCCCACTGCCTAAGTTGTCATGGGGGTTAAACAAACATAAGAAGTGCTTTAAACAGTTGTAGACATAGCTAATGGGAACCTGCTGTATAGCACAGGGAATTCAGCTTGGTGCTCTGTGATGACCTAGATAGGTAGGATGGAGCAGGACAGGGGGAGAGAGGTCTAAGAGGAGGATATATGTATACATATAGCTGATTCATTTCACTGTACAGCAGAAACTAATGCAACATTGTAAAGCAATGATACTCCAATAAAAAAAAAAACACACATTTAAAATAGTTGTAGACACATAATCATCTACTATTTCTCCTTGTTTCTGTTTTACAGATGAGGAGTAAATGAAGTCTAAGAGAAGTTAAGTAATTGCCCAAGACCTCACAACTAGAAAAGGACAGAACCAGAACTGGAGTACAAGCAATCTGGAACTACACCGACCTCTTAACCCCTACCTCCTGCAGTACATTAAGACAGTGATGAAAAATGCCCCCAAAGTTTACAGCCCAGAATTACACTCTGAATCCACTCATTCATCCATCAAATGTTTACTGAGCACTGCAGTGAGTTAAACAGTGTCCCCCCCCCACCCCCCGCAAAATTAATGTCCACCTGGAACTAAATATATAACTTTCCTTATTTGGAAGTAGGGTCTTTGCGGGTGTAATTGGGTAGAATGAGATTATACTGGAGTAGCATGGGCCCTAACTACAGAGTGTTCTAAGGAGTCAGAAAAGGACACACATAGACAAGAAGGCCATGCGGAAACGGGGGTGACACACTGATGTATCCACGAACCAAGAAACGCCAAGGACTGTTGCCCTAAACTGGAAGCTAAGAGAGAGGTGTGCAAGGCTTTCTTTCTCTGAGTCTCCAGAAGGAGCCAACCCTGCTGACATTTTGATTTTGTACATCTGACCTCCTAAACTGTGAGAGAATAAATTTCTGTTGCTTCAAGCCACTCTGTTTGTGATAATTTGTCATGGCAGCCCTAGAGAACTAAAACCAGCATCTGCTATGTGGCTAGGCACGGTTTCCCATTCTACAGTTACAGCAGTAAGCAAAACTGCACCCCTGGCCTTGTGGAGCTTTCCTGCTAGTGAAGGAGACAGATAATAAACAAATAGAGAATTCAAAGATAGGTAATGTGCAGCGTTACGAGGAAAAAACATTCTGTGAGGATACACAACAGCCAAATGAAGTTAGTTAGGGATGTCTAGGAAATTTCTCCCTACAAATGTTTTAACTCAGATGAGTCTAGACTGTGGAATTTCAGGCTATATTGGATAATTCCTCATAGTACCACTGAAATACATGTCTTTGCGTTAATTGGAAAGAAAACTTAGCAAGAACAGCAGCTTGGCGAGCAACAGACCTAAACTTGCTCAACAGACCAAGATTCTGAAACACAAGAAAAGGATGGACACCCTTAAGAGAAAGCAGAGCGGTTTCTGGCTTCTCTCAACCCTCCCAAATTCACCTCTCTTCTCAGAGGTAGTCACCAGTATTCTGCCCTTTCCTCCTCCTACCTCCCAGGAAGACCCTAAGGTCCAAGGCTTCGCGAGGTCTAAAGCACTGTCACTCAAAAGAGAGGCACCTTCCACAGACCAAAGAGACGCAGCAACTTTTACATCAACTCTAGCTCCAGAGCTCAGGCTTCTGTTTCACTTCCTAGCACGCAGGTATGGGCAATCCTAACAGCTGGAGCCGTCCTTGGGTCATCAGAAATAACATGAAGAGTCAAAAATTCCTACAGGATATCTTTAAACACTAACACGGACGCTTACCTCTGTTTACAAAGTTTAACATTCATAGCCATGAAGTTCAAGCATCAGACTTCTTGGCAAAAAGCAAATATTCTCCATGTTTTGCTTCAATAAAGTTCATTTGGCAATTTAGCAAAGATTTTACCAACTTATTTGTGATTGAAAGTGAAATTGAAGTTGCTCAGTCGTATTTGACTCTTTGCGACCTCATTGACTGTGGCCTGCCAAGCTCGTTCCTCTGTCCATGGGATTCTCCAGGCCAAGAGTACAGGAGTGTGTTGCCATTTCCTTCTCCAGGGGACCTTCCCCACCCAGGGATCGAACCTGGGTCTCCCACATTGCAGGCAGACTTTACAGTCTGAGCCACCAGGGAAGCCCTTATTTGAGATTTTCTGAATTTAACTTAGATTTGAGGAGTGAAATTAACTGAAATACAAACATTAGGTGTTGCTCAATCCCTAAAACTGTTTAAACTGAAAAACTAAAAGATTTCAACATAAATATGCCTCAAATTTCAAAAAGTAAACTAATAAACTTTTATAAGGACCCAAGTAAATAGGAAAATAAGACCATCACATTCACATTTTTATTTGTGTCATTCTGAGTGGCTATTTGGTAACTTTTCCATTCCTTCTCTAATTAGCTCAGGCTGAAGCAAAAAGGTCAACATGTACCACTCTAATAACTTCAAAACAAATTAGCGTTAAGCATTTGGACAAAATTTAATTTTGACCTTAAAGAATTTATTTCCTCCCCTTTGACTCACTGCACAGCAGTTTCTGCAGTGTCCTCAGGTCACTCCTCCAGGGCAACAGGGAACCGTGGGAACTGCAGGCCTGCATCACTGAATCCCAACATAACAGCCCTTCCAGCCTCGGCTGCCTCTCACCTACCTTGCTCCCTGCTTTCACCCTCGTCTGCATAGTCTTTTCTCCACACAGAAGACAGTTATCTTAAAAGAACAGTAACAAATTATTCAGTTCAGTTCAGTCACTCAGTCACATCTGAATCTTTGCAACCCCATGGACTGCAGCACGCCAGGCCTCCCTGTCTATCACCAACTCCCTGAGTTTACTCAAACTCATGTTTGAGTCGGTGATGCCATCCAACCATCTCATCCTCTATCGGCCCCTTCTCCTCACGCCTTTAATCTGTCCCAGCATCAGGGTCTTTTCAAATGAGTCAGCTCTTTGCATGAGGTGGCCAAAGTACTGGAATTTCAGCTTCAACATCAGTCTTTCCAAAGAACACTCAGGACTCATCTCCTTTAGGATGGACTAGTTGGATCTCTCTGCAATCCAAGGGACTCCCAACAGTCTTCTCCAGCACCACAGTTCAAAAGCATCAATTCCTTGGCGCTCAGCTTTCTTTATAGTCCAACTCTCACATCCATACATGACTTACTGGAAAAACCATAGCTTTGACTAGATGGACCTTTGTTGGCAAAGTAATGTCTCTGCTTTTTAATA
>NW_011495013.1:7599193-7608875 GCF_000754665.1 Bison bison bison
GCTGCAATCGCCATCTGCAGTGATTTTGGAGCCCAGAAAAATAAAGTCAGCCACTGTTTCCCCATCTATTTGCCATGAAGTGATGGGACCAGATGCCATCTTCATTTTCTGAATGTTGAGCTTTAAGCCAACTTTTTCACTCTCCTGTTTCACTTTCATCAAGAGGCTCTTTAGTTCCTCTTCACTTTCTGCCATAAGGGTGGTGTCATCTGCATATCTGAAGTTATTGCTATTTCTCCCAGTAATCTTGATTCCAGCTTGTGCTTCATCCAGCCCAGTGTTTCTCATGATGTACTCTGCACAGCCTTGATATACTCCTTTTCCTATTTGGAACCAGTCTGTTGTTCCATGTCCAGTTCTAACTGTTGCTTCCTGACCTGCATACAGATTTCTCAAAAGACAGGTCAGGTGCTCTGGTATTCCCATCTCTTTCAGAATTTTCCACAGTTTACTGTGATCCACACAGTCAAAGGCTTTGGCATAGTCAATAAAGCAGAAATAGATGTTTTTCTGGAACTCTCTTGCTTTTTCCATGATCCAGCGGCTGTTGGCAATTTGATGTCTGGTTCCTCTGCCTTTTCTAAAACCAGCTTGAATATATGGAAGTTCACGGTTCACATATTGTTGAAGCCTCACTTGGAGAATTTTAAGCATTACTTTACTAGTGTGTGAGGTGAGTGTAACTGTGTGGTAGTTTGAGCATTCTTTGGCACTGACTTTCTTTGGGATTGGAATGAAAACTGACCTTTTCCAGTGCTGTGGCCACTGCTGAGTTTTCCAAATTTGCTGGCATATTGAGTGCAGCACTTTCGCAGCATCATCTTTTAGGATTTGAAATAGCTCAGCTGGAATTCCATCACCTCCACTAGCTTTGTTCGTAGCGATGCTTCCTAAGGCCCACTGGACTTCGCATTCCAGGATGTCTGGCTCTAGGGGAGTGATCACACCATCATGATTATCTGGATCGTGAAGATCTTTTTTGTACAGTTCTGGGTATTCTTGCCACCTCTTCTTAATATCTTCTGCTTCTGTTAGGCCCATACCATTTCTGTCCTTTATCAAGCCCATCTTTGCATGAAATGTTCCCTTGGTATCTCTAATTTTCTTGACGAGATCTCTAGTCTTTCCCATTCTATTGTTTTCCTCTATTTCTTTGCATTGATCACTGAGGAAGGCTTTCTTATCTCTTCTTGCTATTCTTTGGAACTCTGCATTCAGATGCTTGTATCTTTCCTTTTCTCCTTTGCTTTTCGCTTCCCTTCTTTTCAAAGCTATTTGTAAGGCCTCCCCAGACAGCCATTTTGCTTTTTTGCATTTCTTTTCCACAGGGATGGTCTTGATCCCTGCCTGCTGTACAATGTCATGAACCTCTGTCCATAGTTCATCAGGCACTCTGTCTATCAGATCTAGTCCCTTAAATCTATTCCTCACTTCTACTGTATAATCATAAGGAATTTGATTTAGGTTATACCTGAATGGTCTAGTGGTTTTCCCTACTTTCTTCAATTTAAGTCTGAATTAACAAATAATTATTCCCCACTTAAAACCTCCAATGGCTGCCCACTGCAACTAGAAATAAACTCCAATTCCATACCACGGTCTATCAACCCTGCTAGGAACTGGCCCTGGATCCTCTTTCCCTGTCACTCACTAAGCTCCAGACACACTGGCTCTTCCACCTATTCCTCAGCCAGGCCAAGCATCTCCCAACTTAAAGACTTTCTTCTTGCTGCTTTCTCTCACTCACAGACTCTTCCCTCAGAACATCAACTGAAGGTCATTCAGGTCACAACTCAAATGTCCCCACCTCAGAGGGGCTTTTTCAATTTAAGTAGTTAGTGCCTTTACACGCTCCCCGCGCTCCCCCAACCCCATCACTTTCTGTAACATTTCTCTCATTTTTTTAACACCACTTACCATACATGAAATCACGTTCATTTTATTGTGTATCTATTTCCTGCCTGCTTTCTTCTACTCTTTAGCAGGTCCCTGAAAGGACCACCATTATTTCCAGTACCTAAAAAGTACCCATCACACAGTAAAAGCATCTGTTGATTGAATAAATGAATGCACAGCTGTGTGACTCTGGGCTAATTAAGCTCTGAGCTACTAGCCAATCAAATAAAAAACAGCAAACTGTGTTATTCACTGTCTTCTTCTGCTCACTAAATTATTCTGCAAAACTTGGAAAGAAAACTTAGCAAGAACAGAAACCCAGCAAACAGACGTAAACTAATCTTCAGGTCTGTTTATTAGGCCAAGATCTTGAAATACATGAAAAGAGCTTCCAATGTGGACACCTAATCATTTAATTAATATTCATTTTAGATTAGAGTAAGGTAATGACTTGAGTGTAAGAGCTCTGAATTAGAGCTTCTAAGACACCAACCCAGTAACTCTAACATTGGGAAAGATAAAAAAGAAATCTAAAATTAAAACAAAAATACAATAAAGAAAGGAATGACTGCCTTCCCACTTTAGACACCAGCTAATACTTGACTCAGGAACGCAACATTAAACAAACTGAGTTAAAGGAAGCAAAATTTTAAAATCCTTCTGAGTACTTCTACCACTTTTTAGTACCTGTCGATTACTATGTTTTGTAACAAGCAAGAGTTTTATATATTGATAAAATTATAGGCTCCTGAATGCTTTAAATAGTAAATATTCTACATTAAAAATTTGGTATGAAAAATTTTAATGAAAACATTAATCGTACAAAAATTAAATATCAAAACCATTTAAAATGACTTATAATTCAAAGAGATTCAGCTTATTGATACTTCTCTATTAGCTTGTTTTCATAAGAATTGATTATTTCCAGCTGAAAAAAAAAAATCTACCAATAGGACTGTGGTAAGAAGAAATGAGAATAACATACATAAAGCTTATAAGCCTGTGCTCAGCATATTTTGCTCATAAATACTAGTTTTTCTTTTATTATTACTTTGAGAAAAACACATAAAAGTTTTACAGAACATGCCAACTTCAGATAGAAGCTTCTTACATGAGAAATAACCACATGTAAGGAATCTAGCCTAGCATTTTTTTTAAACAATTACATTTTCTTCTGAGGAATATACTACATAAAATTGTAATAACTGATAAAAATTCCTCATTAATAAACCAACTTCTAGAGTCTAATTATATAGCTTCATGTTATAATTTAAGAGGCCCTTTAGAGAATATATATTTTTTAAAAAGTACAAAGTTACATGATCAGGAAAAGTACCTTTTAATAAGTAACCACAACATTGTGAAATATTCCTCTAATTACACATATGGCTCAGTTTCATCTTAATTTTGCCAAAAAAGAAAAAGATGGCTTGAAACAGTAAATGAAATAGGTATGTTAATACAAGGAAGCACAACAAACAACTGACATGTTGCCTTGCCACTATCCACATCTTATGAAATATTTTACAATTTCAGTCATGCTTTTACTATTAAATACTGTTATAGTGCCACTTTTAGGATGTTACTTAAGGTAAAGCTTAACATTCTATCCTTCTAACAAGAGTTCAAAGAGAATACAGAGATGAATGTGAATATATATTGTGTTCTACAGCATCTGCTTTCTAATATTCCAAATTTAACAAATTATCTAAATCTAATCTGAGGTATATTAACAAGTCAAACATTTTTTAATCCACAGCATTGGCTATGTACCATGCAAACACTACTACCACAATTGCACACAGTGGAAAGAGGTAATATTGATATTTCTGCCATAGGGTTAGCTCAACTGCCACTTCATCTCTCTTTCTGTTCTTCTTCCGACGACCCTTCAGTCTGTTTTCAAAAGCTTCCAGTTCAGCCTAAATCAAAACAGTATCATTTTTATTAAATTCAATACACACACTGACTTGAATTTTTCCACTCAGACAAAAATAAATTGGGGAAATGTTTTAATAGTAATGGTATATAATTAATATACAGATTTGATTTTTTTAAAATACTATCTTTCCACTACTGACCTTATTCAACAAATTCAGAGTTGAGGTAAGAACTGGAACTAGAGAGTGGTGAAAGAGACTATTTCAGACTGATGGCCTGCTTTTGATACTAAATACAGAAACATCTGATTTAAAATATAGACATTAGTTTTATATAGCACCATTAATCTGTAGTTAATGGGGCTCTATAATACAGAGCTTCCAGCTAGTGCAAACAGACAACCCATTAGGATAAAGATACCTCTAATTCTAGTTTTACACAATGCTGGTAACAAATATTAACGACTTGTATGGAAGACATTCAAGTGAGTGAATAGAAAAAGCTGCTAGAAATTGATTCCTCTCAATCAAATACATTTAAAAACAGAGTAAAAATTCTTCAGGGGAAAAATGTTTCATACTTTAAACCAAAATGACTCCTTTAGAAAGTAGAATTACATAAAATTCATTCTAAAAAATAATTTTAAAAAAAGGATACCTAGATGACACTCATTATAAAGTGCAGATTTTTAGTCTATTGTAAAGAACTTACTTATTAAGCTTTAATGCATGACAATATAATATTATACACTGCACTGTTATTAACTAAAGCCTGGTACTTATTAACATATATGTAATATTCATGAAAATCTATATATGTTCATTTAAAAGAAGGAAATAGAAACTTCAGTTAACATATTCATAACTTTTCTCATAAACTGCATCTGAAGACCTAACATATATTCAATACTTAATTTAACACAAAGTGACATTCTTCAATGAACCAAAATATCAAAATATTCTCAAGTAGTTGTGATATACAGCAAAAGGTCAAAATATATTAAAAGCAGTCAAACTTGAGAAGCACTGACACAGTAAAATAACTGATGCATAAATGATGACTCGCAGTTTTCAAAAGTGGTTTAAATTATGTTCTATACACTGTTTAAAAGGCAGTAAATAGAGACTATATTTAAGATTTCTCTCCATAATGGCTTATAAAAAGGAGAAGAAGGGACACTCCGGACTATTAATAATAATCTCCAGGATTCCAGTCAACCCATGTTTTATTGCATTAGCTCTGATAATTTATTTTTTGATATTAGGCAAATCAACTTTACAGAACATAAAACACGAGAGGTTATTTTATCCCACCTTGCTACATGAGTTATTTTTAATGCCCTCTCTCAAGACATGGAAATTTCAGTTTCTTCATTCATAATGGTGGTAGTTTACATACAATGTATACTACTTGCTAAGCACTGAAGTATCTCAAAATGCAAACTGACAAAAAATTGTATGTCACTATTAGAAAGTTAAGCCACTGTTTGGAATATATGATCAATAAATATAGTATTTGAGCAAACAGGAGGTACAAGAATATACTTGTTATCTAGGTAACACATTTTATCTTGAATGCAGATAAAAATTTAAGAATTCTTGAAGGCATTCAAGAGTCTAATGGGGAAATAAGAAGGTGTATTATTAAAACAAATGCATTGGTTAGTAAACAGCACTTGTCTGTCACAGACAACCTACAACTCAGTAACATGAGTGAAGACGTGCACTCCAGGGGATGCCTTAAAACGGATGCTGCCATGTCCTGACCCCCCGTCACTCAAACCAAAAGAGGCATTATCTCTGGAGAATGGATGAAATCAACAAGGAAGTAATTGGGAATACACAAAATACACAGAATATCTGGGCACATACAAGGTCCCATGCTTCCTTCAGAGGTTCAGGATACCTGGACTGAAACAAACAGATAATTTTTGTTTTACAAGGAACTATAGTTTCAGTCCAGAATTGAGCTGACCTAGTTTATATGTTATATGTTTCCACGTATCTTGTATTTGCATAAAAACTAACAATTATGCAAAAAGACCTAAGTTTGGGTGTTTTCTGTTACCTGTTGTCTTCGTTTTTCCTCTTCAAGGGCAGCTTTGGCTTCTGCTTCTTTTAACTGTTTATAGACATTTAAAACTAAATTAACATTGCAATCACCAAGTTTTATACAGAATTTTAACATCTTTCCTTCCAGGCTCCACTAACCTATAACAACTTCTGAGAGCTTCATACTGAAAATTATTTAAAGAACCATAAATGTTATACACTGAGAAGTGTTACTAGGGTACTATCTAACAGGGTGTGAGCAGAAGTAGAGTGTTATATCTTATTCAGCTGAACAACTATAAGATACTAGATCATAATACACAGAGTTACATCACTGTAAACTGAAACACTTTTAAAACTGGACTTTTACTCTTAAGTTACCACATTAAGATTATGATCAATTATTAAATATTACTGTTTGCCTAGGGATGAAATTGACCATTTTCCTAAAACGCCCTCTCTGGAGGGGAATCCTTCGTTTCAAACAAAACCAAAAGTTTATGCACTGATTGGGTTAATGGAGGGAAATAGTGACACTTAAAGTAACCCAAACAGCAAAGAATCCTAAAATTTTATTTTTGTATTACTTTAACATAATTTTCAGGAAGCTTAAACTAACATTAAGATGAGTAACTATGTTCCAGAGTACATCCACTCACTGGTACAGAGTATGGGAAAATCTAGTACATCCCAGACAATAAAGATTATATCTAGCACACACCAGCACATCTCAGAGTTTTAAAAAAGCCTACACACTAGGCTTTTATCACAAAAACAAAAAAGGATGAGATTTCAAGTTCTTCATAATAAGCATCTAAATTTAATGTACAAAATAAATAAGGAAAGGTCACTAACACATTAAAAATGACATTTAACGTGACATTACCTCAGATGCTTTCTGCTTCATTTCTTTGCATGTTGTGTCACATTCTATGGAAATCTGATTTTCACGTACTTTGTTGCACTGCACTTCCTACAAATAAAATTTTTAAAATTTTTACTTCAAAAGATGTCCCTCAAAGTTGTAGTAACTGCATGCCATAAAAAAGCAAAATTTATCTAGCAGCTTAAGATTATGCCTATTATTTCATTTTTATTCTTCATTTCTCTTTATCGCTTCCTATTACTCTTCTGAAGCCTCCAGGGAGGTGTTAGAGTAGTGCCATCCAACACAGCTAGCCGAGGCAATGGAAATGTTCTATACTCACAGGGGTAGCGATTCCCACAGGTGGTGCCTGAGTACTCAAAGTGTAGTGAAATCAAGGAACTGAATGTCATGTCACATATTATTTAATGTTGATTCATTAAAATTCTAATTTAAATAGCCATAAGTGGCTAGTGGCTATCACCACAGTGTAGCTCTAGAGAGTCTTTTGGAGAACTACAAGTTTTTCTCTCAACCATTTATCTTTTTAAAAAAATCTGAGGTGAAAATCATTCTAAACTTTCTGTACCTCACTGACTCCTTAATGAAATAATAAAAAATACAGTTTTATTGATGAGGTGACATCAAGACTATAATCAATTTGTGCACTAGTCAAGTAATGGTTAAAATTCTCCAAGCCAGGCTTCAGCAATACGTGAACCGTGAACTTCCAGATATTCAAGCTGGTTTTAGAAAAGGCAGAGGAACCAGAGATCAAATTGTCAACATCCACTGGATCATGGAAAAAGCAAGAGAGTTCCAGAAAAACATCTATTTCTGCTTTATTGATTATGCCAAAGCCTTTGACTGTGCGAATCACAGTAAACTGGAAAATTCTGAAAGAGATGGGAATACCAGACCACCTGACCTGCCTCTTGAGAACCTGTATGCAGGTCAGGAAGCAACAGTTAGAACTGGACATGGAACAACAGACTGGTTCCAAATAGGAAAAGGAGTACGTCAAGGCTGTATACTGTCACCCTGCTTATTTAACTTATATGCAGAGTACATCATGAGAAACGCTGAGCTGGAGGAAGCACAAGCTGGAATCAAGATTGCCGGGAGAAATATCAATAACCTCAGATATGCAGATGACACCACCCTTATGGCAGAAAAGTGAAGAAGAACTAAAGAGCCTCTTGATGAAAGTGAAAGAGGAAGAGTGAAAAAGTTGGCTTAAAGCTCAACATTCAGAAAACGAAGATCATGGCATCTGGGCCCATCACTTCATGGCAAATAGATGGGGAAACAGTGGGTGACTTCATTTTTCTGGGCTCCAAAATCACTGCAGATGGTGACTGCAGCCATGAAATTAAAAGACGCTTACTCCTTGGAAGGAAAGTTATGACCAACCTAGACAGCATATTCAAAAGCAGAGACATTACTTTGTCAACAAAGGTCCATCTAGTCAAGGCTATGGTTTTTCCAGTGGTCATGTATGGATGTGAGAGTTGGACTATAAAGAAAGCTGAGCACCGAAGAATTGATGCTTTTGAACTGTGGGTTGGAGAAGACTCTTGAGAGTCCCTTGAACTGCAAGGAGATCCAACCAGTCCATCATAAAGGAGAGCAGTCCTGGGTGTTCATTGGAAGAACTGATGTTGAAGCTGAAACTCCAATATTTTGGCCATCTGATGTGAAGAGCTGACTCACTGTGATGTGAAGACCCTGATGTTGCGAAAGATTGAGGACAGGAGGAGAAGGGGACGATAGAGGTTTAGATGGTTGGATGGCATCACTGACTCAATGGTCATTAGTTTGGGTAAACTCCGGGAGTTGGTGATGGACTGGGAGGCCTGGCATGCTGTGGTTTATGGGGTCGCAAAGAATCAGACACGACTGAGCGACTGAACTGAACTGTAATAAAATAAGTGGTCTTTATTTTAAATAGTCTAAACTCTGCTTCTGTAGATCTTCTGTCTGCCTTTTATTCATTCCATATTTCTTGCTGCCAGATGTCATTTTTGCTGTAAGGGTACCTATTGGTACCAAGTTGCTCCTTTCTCACCACACCCTCACCACACTAGTTTTTTAGTTCAAATCTACCAGGGTAAGGAAATGAGATCATCAAATCCTGAGCAAAGGACATACACTTCAATGAAAGGACTTTATAGCAGAGAATTCTGGCTGAGGTTGGTGATAAACAGAGTCTTGTCGTCCAACAATAGTCCAAAGGAAAAATAACATGGACAAACATTAGAGACAAAAATAAATGCTGCATGTTAGTGGCTATTAAGTCTATCAGTCTGGAAGAAAGATCACCATATCTTTTCTCATTCAAAAGGTACTTATAGAGTACCTATTACATGCCAAGCACTGCATTAGGAACAGGGGATACAATAAGGAAAAAATTAATATGGTAAATGCTAAACTGATAATAATAATCATAGCAGCTGCTATTTATTAAACATAGAGTAGTCATGGTGCTAAATGCTATATAAGCATTATCTCTTTTATTCCTTTCAGTAAGTCTATGTAAACAAGGTTACACACATCCCTATAATCACAAAGCTCTTGGTCATGAACCTAGTACAAAGTATAAAGGAAGTCAAGAGGAAGGAGCACCTAAGTCCTTTCAGAAGGAAAGAAAACCTTCCCAAACCAAGAAATGCTTGCATTTATGCTAGTAAGCATAAACAGGATTCTACAAATGGGACAGTAAAGGGAAAAAAATATATACTCTATACAGAAGGAACATAAATAGTATCACATATTAAAGCAGAATATAGCTAATGTGTCAGTGCACTTAAGAAACAAATCACAGAAAGGACTAACAGGGGATATGACTAAACAAGCAGGCAAAGATAGAGTCCCCTCCTATGTCATAATTCTGTATTTGTATACCTTATAAAATGCTTATTTTTAAGAAACAGTGAAGAACTTGGATTGGAAATATTATGACTAGAGGCATGGAAATCCGTTATGAAGC